>NC_054372.1:73140339-73468672 GCF_017654675.1 Xenopus laevis | reverse complement strand
TAGGCTGGTTTATAATGTAATACACTACAAAATACTGTCTTATAATGTAATACACTGCAAACACTGTAATGCTAATCTGGGTTTTCCAGACTACAAGGAGTTAATCCTGTGTCCAGCTATTGGTGTGAGCATGGGTTACACAGCGACTTACACAACAGGGTCAGGACCTTCGCCAGGTGGAACCCTTTAAGGTGTAGTAGAACTACACAACACATGCTGCTGTATATAAAAGATAGGAATTGGACGCCAGGAGGTTCTTGATAAAACAACAGTTGGTAGTTTATTGTACCAATTTATTGTACATAATACATATTTATTTTTATTTATTGAAATGTTAAATCTCCCCTATTTGAGGGTGATTTTGAAGTATTGTCTTTTCTCATTGCAAATTAACTATGTAACTATAAAAAAGCATTGTAGTGTAAAAATTAATAACACCTATACAGTAGTCCTACATCAATAAAAATATACAAACATTCCTTTATAGATACAATGTTACTGATGCAATTCAATAAAGGGATTGTTTATTTGCAATTACAGCATCTTTTGTGAACACAGGGTGAAATTTTGAATAAATTGAATATTTAAGTTTGTATGTAACACAAAACTGTTTGGTCTCCTTAGAAAAATGATGGTCAGTTCACGGTCATTCAGCTAGTGGGCATATTGAGAGGCATTGCATCAGGCATGAAGTATCTTTCTGATATGGGATATGTACACAGGGACCTGGCAGCAAGAAATATTCTGATAAACAGCAATTTGGTCTGTAAAGTTTCTGATTTTGGATTATCGCGTGTTCTTGAAGATGATCCTGAAGCAGCCTATACTACCAGGGTAAGGTAACCCTCTGACAAGTGTCTAAACATTTATACAACAGTTCTGAAAGCAAACCTTTCATCATACAGAAAGAGATTTCTGGAACAATTATTAAAAATAAAAAAGCTGGGTGATCTATGTTTTTAAATCTTTTATTAAAAGGAAGTTGAGTATTCTAAAAAGTCATGTATATTTTGGCAAAGTAAAACTTTTTTATTAAAGCAGCTATTGAATTAAGACTTCTAATTCATAAAAGTATGAAACTACAAGATCCTGTTTGCGTACAAAATATGAGTTTATAAGATAAATACTAAATAAATTAATTCCTACCTATTGGAAGTTCTTTATTAATAAATAACATTTTATTTACCTTAATTAAAACTACGGCAACTTCCTAAGCTGGGGATATGCTTCTTTTTACTATAAGTGACAGATGAACTCTTTATTTGCAAAAACAACTGTATTACTAGAAATAAGCTAAATCTTTTATATATATTATACATGTATTTTTTTTTCCTTGATGTTTATTTTCGTGCAGAATTTTGTAGTTCATTTGCACCATTTTCTTCTTGGTACTCTCAATTATTTGGCTGTAATAACAACATTGTGTGAATTATCTGTTATCTGACACAGAAAGGCATCTCATTCTTAAAAGGGCTTTGCTAAATTGGCTGTAATTTTCACAGGGAGGGAAGATACCAATACGATGGACTGCTCCCGAAGCAATTGCCTTTCGTAAATTTACTTCTGCAAGTGATGTATGGAGTTATGGCATTGTAATGTGGGAAGTAATAGCTTATGGAGAGAGACCCTACTGGGAAATGACAAATCAAGATGTAAGTACAGCTGTAACCTTGATGTGTGATGCAATAAATACTTGTTTTTCCATACAACATAATTTGAAATTAAAAAAAAATATTTTCTGTCAAAGAAATAGTGATTCAGTGAAATATTTTTTCTGTATCTCTACCTCCAAATAATTGTTCCTTAATTAAACTTATCATTACACCATAACATTTACATTTGGTATGATGTTGACAATGATATTTGTTTTTGTAATTGCTCTTTATTGTCCAAAATCAAAACCTGACAGTGGTTTGACTGACCTAAATAGAAAATTTGTAATATAAAGTAATAATAACAACAATAACATTGTGGCCTTACAGAACAGTAGTATTTTGTAGTCCTTTTCAGTAGATGGAAAAAGGCAGAACAGGCAAATATTCAAAATACTAAACAAATTTAGAAATTAAGGCTTTCTACTACCTTACAGTATATTAATCATTGGAAAAAAGTTGATCCACTGCCTTCTATATTTATATTAGCCATGATTGGCATGATAGAGACTAAGGGGGTTATTTACTAAGCTCCGAATACCCGAAATTTCCCTGAAATCCGAAAAAATTTTGATTTTTTTTTATAAAATTGGAGTTTATTAAACCCCGAGGGCTAAAAAGCCAGAATATAAAAACACTGCATCTCAAACCTGTCGAGGTTGCATAAAAGTCAATGGGAACAGTCCCATTGATTTTTGGTTGTGTCGGGGGTTTCGGGCAATTTCACAATGTTTTCGTAGCTTTCGGGTGAAAACTTCAAAAAATTCTGAGATTTTGGGGAAAAACCCCCGAAAAAATCTTGAAAATCTGAGCTTTTCCCGCAAAGCAAATTTTCAGGAAAATGTAATAATAAATAAGTGTTAAAAACCCGAGCGGGTTAGATCCGAGTTTGTAGCAGCCGATATTAAGATAAATTCGAAACTTAATAAATAACCCCCTAAATGTTTTTATTGACATATCCAATAAATCCACCCACCTTCCAACCAATATTTAAGATTTATAGTGCACAAAAAAGTTAATAAATTAAAGCATATGTAAATTTTTTACCAGTTTTTATAGATAGGAAATAGATTAGAATCAGGTCTTTAATGAATCTTTTTTTTAATGTAATAAGGTAGCACTTAATCAGAAAAAAAAAATCACTTCTTTACAACCAGTTTGATCTTTAACAAAAATAAAATTCAAACTGTAATTAAAGACCCTGAAACACAATCCCAAATGTAATTAGTTTGTCTAAAATAAATAATGTGACTATACAAGTTATGAGCACTAAAGCTGATCACCTAATCAGATGCAAAAACTGATTGCAAGTATATTTCTGAATCAAGTTAACTGCTTATATAAAGTACAAGGTAGAATTTATAATTGTGTTAATATATAAAGTACATTTTGATTCGCAGAAAAATGAGTGAATTTCCAAAAAAACTGTGAAAAATGTATGAAAAAAATCGTTAAAATATAAATTGACGCCCGCGTCCAATTTTGGACGTGTGTCCGAAAAGTCACTTGCGTCAAAAGATGCTAGCTTTAAAGTCAATGGGTGTCCGAATAGTCTTGACATGCAGCGATTTTGACGCCAGCGACTTTTTGGACGCGCTTCCAAAAATTTTTGACGCAGTCTAATTTTCGTGGGAGATTCGCAAATTTAAATGTGGAAATTTGTGACAGGCGGATTTATTCCCCCATCACTATTACTTTATTATATGGTCCTAAAAACTTATGAGAATTGTAAAACTCTATTTATATTTAACTCTGAGATGAACTATGCATTGTAGATACACATGCATGTATATAAATCAAGTTATGCATAGGTCTTTAAAAGTTCAGTTTAATTAAAACATTATTTCAACAATTAATTGCTCAGAAGAATCAAGGAGATGGTATCCAGTTATACTGGAAGAGGTCTTTCTTCTACGTCCCTCCATGTCAGTACACATGGGCATTGCCCCTCCCAGACCTGGAGGTAGGACCTATAACATAGCCAATCAAAATGAATCATAACCTATAAGACTACATGACTTCTTTCTCACCACAGTTATTTTTTGTCCTACTGGACAGGGAGGTAGGATCTTCCTCCTCACTTTTTATTTTTTGGTGAATTTTGAGAGAAATCAAACACAGTTTTTGTTTTTTTCTTTTGTATTTTTTGTTTATTTATTTATTTTTTCCTCTGTGTAGACACAGAGGGATGATTCCCAGTTAATGGAGAAGATTTTACCTGATGCCTCAAGACGCATAATCTGTAAATTATCACTTATTGGGAAGAAATGCAGGTGTGGGCATACCCATGTCCTAGCTCTGTGCTAAAATAGCTCCCCTGCTATATGCCCAGCGAGGCACAAGATTCAATCTAGTGCCTTTTGGGAAGAGACGCAGTTGTGGGCTTCCCACATTATTTCCTGTGAGCCTTTCTTTTGTTTATTTTTTACCTCTGTGTGGACACAGAGGGATGATTCCCAGGTAATGGAGAAAAAATTTACCTGATGCCTCAAGACGCATAATCTATAAATTATCGCTTATTGGGAAGAAGTGCAGGTGTGGGCATATCCATGGTCCTAGCCCTGTGCTAAAATAGCCCCCTTGCTATATGACCAACGAGGCACAAGATTCAATCTAGTGCTTTTTTGGGAACAGATACAGGTGGGGGCTTCCCATTAGTCACTATCTGATAATGTGCAGGTGTGCCTTCGGCCCCGTTGCTATTGTTGTTTAATATTTTAATCTTTGTATGGGTGAACCTGCATCCTCTGTGCAGACACAGAAGTTATATTGGCTCATGCTACTGAGGCACCTCCAGGAAGGGCTAGAGGTTGCACTGCTCAAGCAGTATGGCACCTCCTTTCTTCTTATGAGTCTGCTCTTAACAAGCAGTGTTCCACCTGTCTGGATATTCCTGCTGACAAGCCTGCGCTATCTGGTAAGGTGCCTGTGTTCCTCTGACTTTTTATATTATCTGAAGTCTTATGTTGTGATCTGGCATCCTCTGTGTAAAATGCAGTATTGGCTACAGTATTGGCTCTTGTTACACAAGTTACTTTAAGTACTGGTTGGTGAATCCCTCTGCCTAAGCAGTGTGGTACCTGAACCCGGTGAGTTTGATTTCTCAGTATCCATTGTGTGTTTGAAACATTAATTTCACTGGGAAGTCTGCACGTTAATAAGTTTAATATGTCCCTCAGCTGAAAGCTATCAGGGCTTTGGCTGGAGTTCCATCCAGCTAACTAGTCACTATCTGGTAAGGTGCAGGTGTTCCTTTTGGCCCCTTTGCTATTGCTGTTTAATATTTTAAGTTTTGTATGGGTGAACCTGCATTCTCTTGGCTGACACAGAGGTTATATTGGCTCATGTGCCTAAGGCACTTCCAGGAGTACCATACTGCTCAAGCAGTATGGCACCTCCTTCCTTTCTTATGAGTCTGCTCTTAACAAGCATTGTTCCACTGGACTGGATATTCCTGCTGACAAGTCTGAGCTATCTGGTAAGCTGCCTGTGTTCCTTCTTATATTATATGAAGTTGTATGTTTTGAGCTGGAGTCCTCTGTGCAAAATGTAGTTACACAAGGTACTTTCAGTACTGGCTGGTGAATCTCTCTGTTGACGCAGGGTGGTACCTGAATCCGGTAAGTATCAGTATCCACGGTGTGTTTGAAACATTCATTACACTGGGAAGTCTGCATGTTAATAAGCTAATTATGTCCCTCAGCTGAAAGCTATCTGGGTTCTAGCTGAAGTTTCCATCCTGCGGACTTTTCATTGTTATCAAGTATAGCGCAGATACTCCTCAGTTTGCTACTGTTGATTCTATTGTCCTCTGTGCAGACACAGAGGTTATATTTGCCTTTTATTACACTGGGTGCTTGCAGGGTTGGCTGGAGGCTTGCACTGCTGAAGCAGTATGGTAGCTCCTTCCTTCCTTCCTTGCATTGAGTCTGCTCAGTGCTGTAACCGGAGTCATTGGGCCCCACAGCAAATTCATTTTAGGGCCCCTAACATATCCAGAGGTTTTGCTTTTTTACCAATACATATTGAAATTGCTCTTTATTTGGGCCTCATGGGTCCCTATACCTTTTGGGCCAACCTGCAGCTGCAGGGTCTGCTTACGCCCCTGAGTCTGCTCCTAAGAAGCAGTCTGCCACCAAGGATCTGACTGGATTATTCCTACTGTCTAGCGCATATTATCTGGTTAGGTGCCTGTGTTCCTCTGACTTCTTGTATTGATGTCATCTGAGGTCTTAGGTTTGTAAGCCCGAGTTCTCTGTGCAGACACAGTAGGCAAGTGTGCTCTTATTACACCTAGTATTTCCAGGATCTGCTAGGGGTTTGTTCTGTTGTAGCAGCATTGTGCCCCATTTTTTCCTATGATGTTTCCACACTTAACAGGCAGGGTTCCGATTTATATGGCATCTTTTTGTCTGATGTAGGCCTTCTCTTAGATAATTCTATTCCTATCTGGTGGTTTTTGTTGGGAGCTCAGTTGTAGTTATACTACATCTACTGAGTTTTTGTGACTGTAGGTTTCCCTTCTTTAATTGTTGGTAGATTGAAGGGCACTTACTGTTATTGGCACCTTAACATGCTTGAAGCTAGCTTGTAGTCTATGGCCCTTTGTGTGGCCTCGGGCATCTAGCCAGGGAGCTGGGTTTGTGTGGCCTCTAGCATTCATTATGGACCTTGGCTTTGGTTAGAGCCCATGTTTTGGTCCATGGCTTTTCACCATGGCCCTCGGCTCCTGGGCCTGCTGGCCTTTTACAAGGGCCCTTGTTCTGCTGGCCTGTTGCATGAGCCTTTGGCTCATGTGGTCTTTTACCCTTCGGCACATTTGTTTGGTTGTCCTTTTACCAGGGTTATTATGGCTGCGGGCCTGTTTTCATGGCCCTTAACTTAGGTGCTTGCTTACCTTTTACAAGTGTTCTTGGGCCTTTTCTGTGGCCCTTGGCTAAGGTGGCCGCTAGTTTTTATTATTGTCCTTGGGGGCTTGTGGCTGCCAGTCTTTGCTGTGACCTATGGTGCATAGGCCACCAGCCAGGCTGTGGCCTCTGATAGGCATGGTTACTATTCTTGCTGTGGCCCTTGGTGGGCATGTCTGTTTACCTTGCTGAAATCCTTGGCAGGACAACAGCCATTGGTTTTGTCTTGTCTACAATCCTTGCAGGCATGGTTCTGGTTACACCAGCAGTAGGCATGATTGACTATTTGGTTGGATCTACAATGGGTTGTAGCATCAGCTGGTGTTTGCTCTGAGTTTCACAGCCCATAGCTAATTTTGTTGCTGATTGGTGTTCAGTAGCTGAGGTTGGTCATATGTTGTCGGCTTACAGCTAACCTTTGCTTCTGCCTTACATGCATTGTTTTTGGTCTTGTATGCCACTGCTTATTATCAATAAGGCTGGCTTGTGGACCAGGGTTTTGCAAGTTCAACAACTGGCTTGTGCTCTGTTGTTGTATGTATGGAAATTGACTTTTGTGTCAGGTGCCAGTGCAGTTGGTGACCTTGTCCCCAAGGGTGGCATTCACAATAGCTGGCTTATGTACTATTGCTTGTGTATTAGAATTCCACTCTGGTGTTGTGCATACACTTCAGCTGACTGGCATCTTGGCCTGCTAGTGTGACAATGGTCTTGCACATCTATGTTGGAATACATAATAGCTGGCTGTTCCATCACTGGTTTGCATGTATGGTGGCTGGCTCTCTGCTAGTGGATTGCGCATCATTGCTGGTTGGTACCAGTGTTTGTAGGCTATAACCTTCTGGCATGCCTGATTTTGGATTGTGACCCCAGCTGTTGACTGGTTCAGTAGCCTATTGGATTCAGTAGCTTCTACGTTTGGTCACAGGTTTGGTTCAGTTTTTGCATAAACTGTTGCATTGTGCAGCTTGAGATGTAGTGGCTTCGGTTTTTGTGGGTGTTTTCTAGAACTGTAATTGGCTTGGGTCCCATTGCATGCTTGTGTAGCAGTTGGCTGGGGCAACAGCATATCTTACTGGTAGATGGCCTTAAGTCACATTGGTTTTTCAGCAGCTTATCCTTGTGCTGTAGTATGCCCAGTTTAGATTTGGTGGTTGGTGGAGCTACTGGGCTGTACCAGCATGGCTCTACAATGGTTACAATGATATGCTGATTTAGGATAACCCAGAGTTGGTGTTCATTTAGTTAAGTCATTTAGTTAAGTCTTCATTAGGTATTATTAGCATGGAGTTGGTGGATCTTGGGCTGATCTATGGTGTGGAGTTGACTCCGGTCAGCACTGGTTTGAGCTGCTTCCATTAAGCTGCAGGACTAGGCTAATGTGGGCCAAGTCTTTTTAGGTTAGGAACAAAGCAGGATCCCGCACACCCAACAGATAACAGCAATATGCCTGGTGCTCACTGGCAGAGGTTCGGCAACCCCACAACAGAGTACAGCAAAGGAATTCCAACGGCACACAGGACTGTGAGAAATCTTCAAAAATTTATTTCAATGCGGAGTGCAATGCAACGTTTCGGGGAGTAAAACCCCTTTATCAAACATGCTTGACAAAGGGGTTTTACTCCCCGAAACGTTGCATCGCACTCCGCATTGAAATAAATTTTTGAAGATTTCTCACAGTCCTGTGTGCCGTTGGAATTCCTTTCCTGTACCAAGTCTTTTTAGGGCCACTTGCTATTGCTGAGGATCGTGTATTTCTCCAGCACTGGTGATAGATGCATCCAAGTTGTGTTTAGTTACTGATCTGATTGATTTCCTGGTGGTTTCTAGGGTGTTTTAGTTCTCTTTCAATATTTTTATTTGTATTGCACAGTCAGGAAAAAACAGGTACACAGGCAGCCATATGCAATCAGAGGAAACAGTACAATGATGTGAAAGTTACATATGCAAAAACAGGTTCAAGATTAAATGATCATGTACATTCAGCAAGTATAGTCAAATATAGGAAAAGCATAAATTGTAGACATTCTGTACAGTTATCTGTTATATCCCACGCTATGACTAATCCTGCGTAGTGTATACCTTATGTTGAAACAGATGAAACATTATAATCAAAAATAAATAAATAAATAAGAAAAACACAACCCAAACTCTAGCCCCAGCAAAACATATACTTGAGTAAGAGAAATCCCATATCCACAATACTTAAATGCTAAGTAAAGCCATATGACCATCGGTCCCATATCTATATTCCAGCCATGGTGTCCACGCTAATACAAACTTACTATGTGAGTCTAAAAGAATACTAGTCAATTTCCCTTTTGACATTATCCAGTCTATTTTTTGTTTAGTTATGTCAATAGATAATTGTTTAGTTTTCCAAGCTCCCGCTATAGTTTTCTTAGCCACAGTCATAATTGCAGTAAACAATTGGAATTGAATCTTTGAAAGCACCTCAGGTTGTTTACCTAAGAGAGCTGTAACTGGACGTTTAGGGATTACCACCTGGAATATAGAATGTAACATGGTGAAAATACGAATCCAAAACCTTTGAATGCATGAACACTCCCACCAGATGTGGAACATGGAACCCACTTGCCCACAACCTCTGAAACAAGCAGGGTCCGCTGCAGGGGCAAATTTGGCAATACGAGCTGGGACCAAATACCATCTAAGTAAAACTTTGTAATTAACCTCCAATAAAAAAACATTTTTGGAAGATTTCATAGTGTTGAACCAAATTGATTGCCATTCTTCACTATCCATTTGACACTTTAAATCCTTCTGCCAGGAGTCAGTGTATACCAAGTGGGAAGTTTCAACATCATCGTAGAAATTGTTATACAACATTGAGATCACTTTCTTTGCTTGGGGATGTTTCAGACACCATTGTTCAAAGAAAGTAGGTGACTTTCTAGCTAACTGGCACTGGTCCCACTGTGAATGAGCAAAGTGCAATAATTGCCTCAAATGAAAATGCTCTGCTAGCGGAACCGAATACTTATTTATAAGGTCCTGGGGGGTATAAGGTTTTGTTAAGGAATATAGTTGTCCCAAATTCTGTATATTAGCAAGAGACCACCACGCAAAGGCTGTATACTGCAAGCCAGGGTTAAATAGAGGGTTACCCAATAATGGCATGGCAGAGGAATGAGGTGATTGTAACTTATATTTTTTATTAACCGAGTCCCACAATTTTAACATATGATGTAAACAGATGCTCCCAGTAGGTGGACGTAACTTAGGAGGGCACCAAATCAAAGCGGCTGGGGAATATGGAGCAGAATAAGCCTCTTCCAGAGAAACCCAAAGGGGGGTATCAGTTTTAGAATGAAGTGCTAGAATCTGGGATACTTGGGCCGCTTTATAATAAAATAACCAGTTAGGGAGACCCAGTCCCCCTCTTTTTCTAGGGCACGTCAGTATCGACTGGCAAACTCTGGATGGCTTCTGAGCCCAAACAAATCGGAGAAGTTAAGCGTTAAAACGGGATAGGTCATCTAGAGCGATTTGCACAGGTAGCGTCCGGAAAAAGTACAACATTTTTGGCAGAATTGTCATCTTAATCGAATGGATTCTGCCAATCCACGAAATATGGTGATGCTTCCATTTATTAAGTAGAGCGAACAGAGTTCTAAATAATGGGGGGTAATTATATTTGTACAATGTATCATGTGTAGTAGTCAATCTAACTCCTAAAATCGAAATAAAGTGCGGATGCCAAGTAAATTCGAAGTTAAGCTGCAATAATTTAACCGCTCCAGGGGACAGATTGATATTTAGAGCTTCAGTCTTATTATGATTAACTTGGAGACCCGATATGGTGCCAAAGATATCCAACAGTCTAAACAAGTTTGGGAGGGAGGTGAGAGGATTAGAGATCACCAGGGTTAAGTCGTCAGCAAATAAGCTAACCTTGTGCTGAATACCAGCTACATCAACACCTTTTATATCTGTATTGGGTCTAATTGCTGCCGCCAAAGGCTCAATAGCTAAATTAAACAGGGGCACCCCTGGCGTGTTCCCCGGTAGATTTGAAAGACAGTCGAAGGAAATCCCATAATATTGACTATCGCTGACGGATTGTGATATAAGGACTTGACCCAAGTTATAAAATTCCCCCCTGAAACCCCATCTCCCTAGTGTATAATACAAATAGTCCCAATGGAGGGAGTCGAAAGCTTTACGGATATCTAATTTGAGCAGCATTGTTTTAAGTCCAGATAATTTAGCATGATGGGCTAACAAGATAAGGCACCTAATTGCATCAGCAGACTGACGACCAGGGACGAAGCCCACTTGGTCCTTATGGACTATCAGGGGGAGAAAAGAATTAATTCTAAAGGCAAGGATTTTCCCCAAAAGTTTAACGTCAGTGTTTAAAACCGAAATAGGCCGGTAGTTTTTGCAATCAGACAAATCAGTATCAGGCTTAGGGATAGCAGAGATTTTAGCTTTCAAAGTTTCCTTTTGTAATTCCCCTCCTACTTTAAGCTCATTCAACATGGTAGTTAAATAGGGGCCTAACTCAGTGAGGAATTTTTATAGTAAACATTGGGGAGGCCGTCAAGTCCTGGAGCTTTACATGTGTCTAATTGTTTCACGGCCAGTTGGACTTCCTCCAACGAAATATCGTCTTCCATTGACTGGACTTGATCGGGAGTCAAAGATGGGATAGTAAATCCCCTAAAGAATTTGTCATATTTCTCTACAGATATATGTCCAGGTGCAGAATACAATTTCTGATAAAAATTTGCAAATTCAGTGGCAATTTTGCTAGGATTTCCTGTCAAGGGACCCTGAGAGGACCTGATCCTATGAATCTGAGGGGGGGTATTACGATCATTCAACTTGCGGGCTAGCATCCTGCCCGGTTTGTCAATACAACAATACATTTTATTTTTAGCCCATCTCAATTTTTTCTCAGCATTAGTTGTCATTAGTAAATCCAAATCTTTCTGAAGCTGTTTAATTTGCACGGAGTAGTCTAACAGGGGGGATTCGGTCTGCTGGGAGATCAATTTATCTAATTCCTGTGTCAAAGATTTTAGTTTAGATTCTCTGTCCCGCTTTCGTCTAGAACCAATCTGGATAAATTTACCCCTAATGACTGGTTTATGAGCTTCCCATAATAGTACACTTGAGGAAACTGAGCGCTCATTCTCAACAAAGTATGTACCTAAGGATTCCTGGATTGTAGAGACCACTTCAGGGATACACAATAAAGACTCGTTAAGTCTCCAAAACCTAGATCTTGGTCTCTCCATAATACAAGACAAGGTAATCAGAACCGGACAGTGATCAGACCACCCAATATTCAACATTTTGGCGGAGCGAATAGATGGCACCAAAGTGGAGGAGAGAAAAATGTGATCAATTCTAGTTGACACTATATGCGGAGCTGAACAGTGGGAAAATTGGAGAACCTCCGGATTACGTTCCCTCCATGCATCAATCAAGTTATGTATATTTAACAGGGATCTAAATGCTATTGGCTCCTTACGATACTTAGAACAGACCGACTCCTGAACTCTAGTAATCACCAAGCGGTCCCGAGTTTGGTCCCAAATTAAGTTAGAGTCACCACACAAGATCAATTGTCCTTTCTGCAGCTCCTTACATTTATGAAACAATTCGCCTAAAAAATCTAATTGGTGAGTATTTGGAGCATAATAGGATACAATAGTAAGCGGGGAATCAGCAATCAAAACCAAGGCAATTATATAACGGCCCTCTGGGTCGACAAAGGTTTTCTCAATAGTTGGGTGTTTTAGTTCTGAGATGGCTATTGCCATCATTCTGGTTGTGTCCTACAGCACATTTTGTTTTAACAGTTGCAGGATTTTTGTTCTTCCCCAGGTGGGGTTTTGTCAGATAACCATATTGCAGGTATCCCTCTAGTCACTGAGGGAACCTTTTTAAGCAGAATATGGTTATTCTTAATCTGCAATGCTTGACCTTGAGTGCCAGTCTCTGTAATTTAGTGGTTGGTTTTGTAGCTCTTGTTGCCAATCGTTTACCATGTCCTAGGACATGTTGTTCATGTTCTTGTGCCTTTTATCTACCTTTTTCAGGAGATATCCATTTTATCAGCTCCCCTGTTGGATGGATGTGATGCTGGCCTTTACTCAGGGCCTCCTTAGCATCAGTTTGGTTTTTGCTTTATGTTGGTTATTCCCACTCCTTGTTTTCGGGGCATGGCTTGGTAGATCCCATGTGTACTGACATGGAGGGACGTAGAAGAAATAGAGAATTTTACTTACCTACTTGACGTAAATTCCTTTTCTTCTAGTCCCGACATGTCAGTACAGGGTTTCCCAGCCCAATTATTTATTTTGATTACTGTACTGCTATGGAAAAAGTATAACTGTGGTGAGGAGGAAGTCATGTGGTCTTAAAGATTATGATTCATTTTGATTGGCTATGTTATAGGTGCTACCTCTGGAAGGGGCAATGCCCATGTATACTGACATGTCGGGACTAGAAGAAAAGGAATTTACGTCAAGTAGTTAAGTAAAATTCTCTATTTGGTGTGTTTGGTACAACATAAAATATAAATGAGACATTTTCAGAATTCTAAATTAAAACAGGCAGAATGAATCTGCAAAAAGCCATGTGTACTTGTGTATGTTTAGCCGTCATATAATAAATATCCCCTGCCATAATTTATGAAATGTTGGTAAAGTTTAAATGCTAATGATAAACAAGTGTAATATTCTGCATGATTGGGGCCTGGGCTTTTTTTCATAATGTAGATCACCATATCTTATGTAATGTAATGTAAAACATTTAAGAATTAAATAAACCCAACAGTATTGCAATTGATAAGGAGTCATTTTAGCTTAGGCACCATCAAATACAACATACTGTATTATTAATACTACAGAGAAATGGGAAATACTTAAAAAGCATTAGAAAGATTTACCTGTATAGATATAGTGCTTTAGCACTGGAAACAAAGATGGAAACAGAAACCACCATGGGTGTGTAACCAGTCATGGAGAGTGTGAATGTATTATTTAGGCAAACTGTTATTAAGATGTGTTTAGAGAAACAAAATTGAGTTGCCCCTAAACTAAGCACTAAGATGTCTAGATTTAGTGCATGGACCTCACATTCTAGCTCTTCACGCAGTTTAGTTCAAATAAATAGAAAATGCATCTACAGGCAAAACGAATCAACTCTTTTGGGCATTACACAGTGTAACTGTCCTCGGATCCTTGAAAGACTTTAAGAACATACCACTGGTACAAAAATAACTTTCTTTATTGGTAACACCATCAGGATAGGGAATCAGGAACAAAGATGATGAATTTTAGCAATATAGGTGCGATATAAGTGCAGTAAGTACGCGTACAATGTGTAGAATGTGGTAGAACTAGGGGCAAACATACAAAAGGAGCATTCAGTATATATTCTAACATATAATCAGTAACATTGTCATTAGCAGCATTAATCAGTAGGGATGGGCGAATTTTTTCGCCTCGTTTCGCCGAAAAAATGACGCCCATAGACTTGTATGGAGACGTGCGTCAAAAATTTTTTTTAATTTCGCCGCGCGACAAATTTTTTTTGACGCCCATAGACTTTAATGGGCGTCTGCGACATTTCGCCGGCGGCGAATTTTTGGCAAAACTAAACGGGTCAAATTCACCCATCCCTGTTAATCAGTACATATAAACAAAGAAAGCTCACCTATTTTCACCTCATAGGATCTTAAGCGCAGTTTCTCTACTCTAGCATGCTCTCTGAAGATTCTGTCTCTAAGATGGCTGCTGGCATGTCTGGCTAGATTCTAGAAGATCTCAGAGTGAGGCTGGGTTCTGATTGGACTAGACTGTCAGGTGGCTGGAGTACTCTAATTAACCCTGTAATGTCCTGTGTTGCTATAAACTTCTCATATATTAACAGTCACAATGAATTATGCAGTTCAAATGTTAGATTGGCTTGGGCGGGCAGCTACACACAGGAAGCAGTATTCCCTGTCATATGATAAATTGACAGTTTCCTAAATGTTGTACAGTACATTGTTAATACAATCAAATAGCCCATTTTTCATTTGCTGTTGGGTGCATCTGTAAAAAAAACTAAATATTTCTCATTAATTAAACTTGAAAACAAACTAGATCCATATTCTACGTAAGATAAACTTACGTAGAATATGTCACAAATGCACATATTCTTTCGTAGAATATGTCACAAATGCACATATTCTTTACATAATATTGCTGGGAAAACTTTAAAATGAAAAGACTAGTGGCTATTGGATTTCTATTCAAATAATCTGCACAAAATCCATGTTTTAATATTCTTTTAAGAATTCCAGCACAATTTCAGGTGCAAAATCTTATTCACAAAATTAGTTACCTGGGAGCACCACGGTGTGTAACTTCTCCTCTGTGTGCATCAAGTTAGGGAAAGTACCCCGGAAAAAACTTCATAGTCCAAACTGTATGCAGAAACACGGAGCACCACAGGAATGAAGTCGAGTGTTATAATAAAAATTCCAAAATGTATTAATCCATTAAAATCGGCACATCATTGTAGAAACATTAAAAGAACCATAGGCTTAACGCGTTTCGTGGCTATCCAGCCACTTTCTCAAAAGCACATCAGTTCAATCCACACTACAGTTTAAATTGCGAGTAAACCCCGCCCCTAAAAACATTTAACCCTCAGCATACTAATACACAGTATTTTAACCCCCAGTATGCTATGACATAGTGACTATATAGCTATGCTTGACATAGAGGGGATCAGGTAGAAAGGAAAAATAGTTGTGAAAAGCCTAACATCATAACATGACAAAAATGAAAAAGAAAAATGGGAAACAAGGAATGTAAGACAAAACTATCATATTATATCGTAAAATAAAACTCAAAAATAGCATGATAATTCCCATTCCTGATTCATGCCCCCAAATTCCTCTATGGTCTTCAAATGATAAATCCAATGCACCTCCCTAGCTAGAAGTCGCTTATTAACATCACCTTTCCTAATATCAACACGTGGTTTATCAATCACCTGAAATTGAAAATGTACTGTATCATTCTGTGTCAATGTAACATGTTTAGCTAAGGCAGATTTCTCATCCCCTCTTTCTACAGGTGTTCCAAGATCCTAACACCAACAGGACGTGTGGTTTGGCCAACATATTAGGCCCCACACTGGCAAGTTGCCAAATATACTACCCCTTTAGACAAGCAATTGAAGTATTGTGAAATCTTATACTTTCTTTCCGTATACGTGCTAGTAAACTCCTTAGAGACTTTAATTACATTACAGGCTTTACATCTCCTTCGCCCACATTTATATGTCCCCTTATATTTAAGCCAGGTCTTATTCTGTGTATCATTAGCCAATCAAAGATTGGAAATGGAAATCCAAGAGGCTATGTTCTTACCTTTACAGAAAACAAAAGAGGGAGTTTCATCTATAAACCCACCTAGAAGAGGATCCTGCAATAAAATTGCCCAATGTTTCTGTATGATAGGTTTAACATTGTACATCTGGTTGGAATATGTGGTACAAAACAAAACCAGTCTGTTTCACCCTTCTATCTTGTTCTATTACCGCTCTATCCCTCCTTTCATCCACCGCGCTTTGTCCCTTAAACACTCTAGTTATGTTCTTATTCTGTTTCTTTTGTTTCAATAAACTGTTCCTATCCGACCCCACTGCCCGATCAAAGGCCTCCTTGATGAATGATGTAACCCCTTTCAATAAATCTATCCCAAAGCTCCATGGATTGATTTGAAATGTCACCCCAAGTGGAGCAGATTCGCTTCAAGCGAATGAATTGTCCTGTAGGGATACCTCGTATACATGATGTGGGGTGACTACTTGTGGCGTGTAGCAAGGTATTTCTGGTAATAGTCTTGCGGAACATAGTAGTTTGAATACAATCTCCTATAGCCCAAAAGGATACATCCAAAAAGGGAATTTCAGAGTCATGCAATTCATATGTAAATGTTAGTCCCTCTACTGCTTGACTACATATATCTACAAAATCCTTAAAGGATTCTGAGTCACTATCCCAGATTCCTATACAGTCATCGATGTACTGATAAAACTGTACTATTTTAGACCTATAGGGGTTCGAATCGCCAAAAATGTGGTGCCGCTCCCACCATCCCATGAATAGGTTGGCATAAGTGGGTGCAAAGGAAGCCCCCATTGCGGCACCACATTTTTGGAGATCGAACCCACCATTGAAATTGAAATCATTAGTATGTAATAGATACTCTATGGAGCGAAGTATAAATGTATTTTGTAATTCTAGGAAACAGCACTCCTTCTCTAACCAAAAGGCAATGGCCTGCAGGCCCAAATCATGTTCGATTGAAGAGTATAGGGCATTCACATTCATAGAATACCATTTGTATGACTCTCTCCATTGAATATTTTTAAATTTATTGATACACATTGTTGTGTCTCTAAAGTAGGTAGGAAGTTTTTCTACCAGAGGAATCAAAAGCTGATCTACATAGCGGGAAAGTCCCTCATTCAACGCACCTATCCACACTACAATAGGGCGGCCCTTAAAATCCTCCAAGGATTTATGAACCTTGGGAAGAATGTGAAAGATGGGGATTACTGGGGAGTCATTATATAGACATTTATATTCCCTGTCATTAATAATACCATCATCATGGGCCTGGTTTAAAAGGTGCTTAAGATCCCTCTGAAAAGTGGCGGTGGGGTCAGAGGTGAGCGGGGTGTAAGTTGTGACATCTAATAATTGTCTGTACACCATTTTCTCATATGTGTCCTAATCAAACACCACCACCGCCCCCCACCCCTTTGTCCGCCTGTTTGACCACCACATTCTTATTTTGGCTTAAGGAGATCATAGCCTGATATTCACCACTGGTCAAATTATTAGAACCTTTCTTAATATTATCCAAAACCTTTAAGGACTCAATTTCACTCTGAACTAGTTTGTGAAATAAATCAATATAGTGGCCCTTCGGGTGTACCGGGTAAAAACTAGATTTACTCTTAAAGGGATACTGTCATGGGAAAAAAAAATGTTTTCAAAATGGATCAGTTAATAGTGCTGCTCCATCAGAATTCTGCACTGAAATCCATTTCTCAAAAGAGCAAACATATTTTTTTATATTCAATTTTGAAATCTGACATGGGGCTAGACATTTTGTCAATTTCCCAGCTGCCCCATGTCATGTGACTTGTGCCTGCACTTTAGGAGAGAAATGCTTTCTGGCAGGCTGCTGTTTTTCTTTCTCAATGTAACTGAATGTGTCTCAGTGGGACATGGGTTTTTACTATTGAGTGTTGTTCTTAGATCTGCCAGGCAGCTGTTATCTTGTGTTAGAGAGCTGCTATCTGGTTGCCTTCCCATTGTTCTTTTGTTTGGCTGCTGGGGGGGAAAGGGGGGGTGATATCACTCCAACTTGCAGTACAGCAGTAAAGAGTGATTGAAGTTTATCAGAGCACAAGTCACATGACTTGGGCAGCTGGGAAATTAACAATATGTCTAGCCCCATGTCAGATTTCAAAATTGAATATAAAAAAATCTGTTTGCTCTTTTGAGAAATGGATTTCAGTGCAGAATTCTGCTGGAGTAGCACTATCAACTGATTCATTTTGACAATAATGTTTTTTCCCATGACAGTATCCCTTTAAGGTTAGTATGAAACACATAGTTTTGAGTAATTTTGGGCAAAACATTTTCAGCTTGTAAATCCTCCAAAGTATTAATACCACAAATATCCTGAAAATCAAATAAGTGTGCTGCTTAATTCATCCCCTGTGTATCCATATCCATATCAATATCAGCATCATCCATCACATCACAGCACCTATATAAAATGGATCATCCGTCTCAGATTCCAAATTATTGTTCTGGCTCTTAATGGCAAAATGTCGTTTCAATGTTAGTAAACGTATCAACTTGTTCAAGTCCAAAATAGTGTCAAAAATATTACATTGTTGATTAGGTTCAAAATTAAGTCCCTTGGATAACAAACTCATTTCATCACATGACAGTTGAACCTTAGATAAATTGATAATGTTGCTTTTATCCTCAAAGTCATTCAAATCATCTTTACAAGCCGGGAATGTGGAAACAGTTCTTATGTCCCCATAATTGGTGTTACATCCACCAGTACAAAATCTTTGCTAGATAGAAAACTACATGCATATTGACACAATGGGGGTTATTTATCAAAATCCGAAAGGTTCTCTCTATTTTCTGAAAACTACACTGACCAAATCCACACAGACTTTTATCCCCTATTTATCAGTAAATTTCACTAACTTTTCTTGTGCATAAAATTTTACGATAAAATAGTAAAAGAGCCGAATCCTAAAATTTTTTTGGATTTTGTGCTTGAAACCTACGGTTTTTTCATAAAATCCCCTGAAAGTTACGATTTTGGAAACCCAGGACAAACCAGAAAATCTTCCAATTGTTAATGGGACATCTGACATTCACTTTTACATGCTCTCTTCAGGTTTGAGTTGAAGTACTTTTTTCATCTAACTTTTAACACCATCAGTCTTTAATAAATCCCGAAAAAAATATTTTCCCCTTTAAAAAAAAAAACAATTTTCCCCTTTTAAAAGTGTGACCAGAAAAATAACCATCAATGTGTGCCTGAGAGGGAAGTAAAGACACAATGGCAGGACATGGACATATGTTTACATGCCCTCCAATTGCTTGTGATTCAGTTGGCATGACAAAACATAAAAGGAATCCTTTACTTACTACCAGGTAAAGTTAAGTGCTCCTTTGCACTGGATCACACTCTCACCATCATCACATCCAGCAAATAGGTGCAAATGGCAAATTAGTGCACAGTGCTAGTGGTGCACTAATTTGTAATGAGGGCATGAAGGAACTACCTACCCTAGTAACACCACTGTACAGTGTGCTGTGTACAATATTTAAAGTTGCATAATTATGTGCCTTTTTGGCACCTTGTGCTATCCTTATGGAGCATAAATGAAACCTCTGCTATCCTCATGCAACAATTGTAGGATAGGAAGGAGCATTACAATCCGCAGACTTGGCTGCAAAATTCCTTTATTGTCACAACATGTTTCGGATCATCATGGATCCTTTTTCAAGTGAAAACCTCTGCTATGTCATGTATATTATGCATAGTCATGCAAGTACAGAGGATTCATATACAATTTGCTGTGTCAATATACCTTTCTTTTATGTGATAGGATATTGTATTACTGATCATTTTACAAATCATAGTTTGGTCATTTGGCAAAAGGAAAAAAAGGTTCAGTAAGCACAATCATTCATATCTCAAAACTAAAAAACAAAAAATCTTCTGTGTGAAGTATCAATTATACCTTTAAGTGCTATGAAAAATAAAATCAATGGCGCCAGAAAAAAGTGCAGACTTTAATCTATTATGCATGTTTGTTTACATGACAACTTGTAGCATAAATGAAAGAGTGACTAGATCACAACAATTTGATTGTTACAGGACTGTTATTTTGTTGCTGTTGAATATTTTTGTTTGACTGGAAAATTGAGTTTTTTTTTGAGAATTTAAATTCAGTGACTGTAAACAATTTGAATATTAAAATGGATATAATTGCAATTTACTAACCAGTGACAGAACATGTTATTTAAGTTTGAGTATCTGAAACAAAAATCTATTTTTCTCTCTTAGGTAATTAAAGCTGTTGAGGAAGGTTACCGCTTGCCAAGTCCTATGGATTGCCCTGCTGCTCTTTACCAGCTTATGTTGAATTGCTGGCACAAAGACAGAAATAGCAGGCCCAAGTTTGAAGAAATTGTCAGTATTTTGGACAAATTGATTCGTAACCCAAACAGCTTGAAGACGCTTGTTAATGCATCAAACAGGTATTAAACGGATGTACCTCTTAACTATATATTACTATTTTCTTCAGTAATTGTTGTTCCTGATGAAGTAAAATTTTCCCTGCATTTAGAAATTCCTAAGGAAAGAAAATATTATTCAAACAATTCTAAAGAAAAGTTAAAACTTTTTTTTTTAGAATTCGCCAGTCTGATAATCCTTCTCTGGAGTCCCTGGTAGGTGTCTTCAACGATAGTTTTGGTCAGGTGCAATCACCTTGCAGACTAAAGCATTCCAGTATATGCTACTGATGGTCCTTTATAAAAAGAGACTGAAACACATACCTGATGAATCAACATAAGTTCAGCAGAGTGGAGTTTACTTGCAGGAAGTATGGGGGCGAACTTAGGGACACAAACTGGTTTTGGAAAAACTCAGGAAGTTAAATGGCTTCAGAAATGTATAGCATCTCTATAAAATATATGCCAGGTATTTACTTTAATAAAACTATACATAGTTGTCTTTGAAATGTTAGCTCTATGTTTATAGTGACAGAGTTTGTTTTTTGGATGATTTATACAAAAACCTCTACAGACCTCTTTAAATTAGGAAGTCCACATAAGTATAAATAATTACATGGCTGTATATTTTAATAAATTTACATTGTTTATAGTGCACATACAGAGTAAAGTACTTAATTTCACCAGGCTATAATGAGTTTGTACTCTTTGCCTTGTAAAAGCTGCCATTGTCTCAGTGCATGCTAGCCAGCAGCTCCTTATCCCCTCCAGTAGGTTTTCTCTTCACAAGAAGCAAGGATGGGCATAGCATAGCAGTTCATATCATTAGGGCGTTGTCTATGAAATGTGCTTTTAATGGCACATAGCATGTACAATTCATTACTTGTAAAGTGGTATGCAAAATATATGTGCCATATTTTTTTTTATTGTGCTACACTATTTTGCAGAGAGATAAGACTTGCTAATAACTGCACATATAATAGACAAGAGAAGAAAAACAATGCAAGTTTTAAGAACATTTTTAAATAATATATGTTAACCATTTTAACTTTAAGGAGCTGAAACAAATTCCCGTAGCAGAATTTTAGTATTTTGGAAATTACTTTTGACATTCCAATGATATATGAAACCAGTTATAATCAAATTGTAATACATAAACAAACATAACATTTTAAAGAAATAACCCAGTTAAAAAAACTTTTAAATAACTCATTTGAGTGTGGTAAAAAGGCTTCTCATTACAGAAAACAATTATCATTGTACATACCGTAATTACATTAAAGTGTGTGTTGGATGTAATTGATACAAGCTGTTGATTCAGCAAATAATGCCCAAAATGAATAATCAGCAATTCATATATCTTGCCAGGGATGATGAGCGTCTGTACTGTATGTCATTTGGATTGCCAATGGAAGCAGCACCTTTTCAAACCCTTCTCCATAACTGCTGCTTCAGAAATTAATATTAGGCTTTCCAACATCTAAGGAACTGTGAAATAGGAAAACCAAACTAATGTCTATAGAGGCCCATTTAAAAACAACAAACATATAGTAAATTAGTGAAATTCAGTTAACCTAGGAATTGGACCCAAATACAAGTGCATTTCAATTTTTTGGTACTAACCTAACCTAACCTAAGAATGAAAATAGGGTTTTCATGGATTACAGTTTTGCTTTATAAAGAGTTTACATAAACTAAAATAACTATCTATGTGATTTTTCACAAAGTATACTTGGAACTTTAATTGGAATCAGTAGCACTGATAAAATGAAATTCAGCTCTCTAATTAAATATATCACAAGAAGGGGTGGTTCTCGCCTCCTGGACCACTAATGGAAAGTTACTCAGTAAAACAACGAAGCCCAATATTAAGAATAAAGCTGCTTTGTTATCAAAATGCAAGCAGTCAATAAGAGTAAAAATGTAATAAGATGCTGGAAATCATATTAATGCTCAAGGTTATGTCAAGTATTAAATTAGAAAAGCAAAGCTTTAATTATAAGAAATTCATGCTGGTATATGAAAATCCCTAATAAGGTACAAATATCTGCTGACTATTAAGACAAACTTAATATAAACTGCAACAAGGTTGTAGCAAAGTAAATAAACAACCTGTCATATTACAATAGTGCTTTTTCAAGCAAAAAAAGTTATGTTCTCCGGAAGGTATTAATGAAAACTGAATGGCTTGCACCCTAGCATAGTAAATTTGTTTCAACATAAAAAGGAAAAGAAGCATGCATTTTCAACCTTTATTTTCTTGCTAAAATTCAATTGACATATTTATTTTTTTCATAAAAGTTTCTATATATATTATCAAAAGCATACAAACAGATGGGAGGTGCTAATTGTAATCGTTTCAGATGACCTATTAGTGCCCAATTTGCTGAAACTGTTTTTTGTTTTTTTTTAAAGAAACGCTGCTTGGTCCCCTTGTCTACATTGTCTTATAGTGAAGACAATATTGACCTCATTAAAATGACATTTACCCTTAACATGTATGAAGTCTACATGTATTTCAGCTGTATTTATCACTGACTTTAAGCTAGCCCCCCCCCCTCCACATGCAATGACTTTTACAAATGGCATTTCAAATTGACACAGGTCATGATTTTTTTATCTGGCCTTTCATTTGAAACTATTGCTGTGTCATTAAGTTTTATCTGGAGTACCTTAAACATTGGCCTAAAAACTTTTAAAAGAATATTGATTTGTGTGCTTAAAATGTTAAAAAGTATAATAAGTTCTAATTTGAATTTAAAAGAATTAACATAACTGGCAACATTGACCACCAATTAAAGAAAATTCAAGTATTAGTGCAGCAGTGTCAGAGTTTATTAACAGTTTCGTTAACGGTTACTAACCCAGTGTTGCTTCAATTATTGGGCAGCCATTGCTGGGTTACCCAATAAAGTGCTATGTGCTAGGTGCTAATAATTCATTAGCAATTAAAATTCATGTAACAGGATTAATTAATATTGTGCTATAAAGTGCTAGTGCTTCAAATGAAATTAAGAAGTTAATTTAAATAACCAGGATTAAATTGACCCAGGTGAGATTAAAGTTAATTCATTATTATATATCACACATTAAAATCCATTCATTATAGAAGATTGTAAATAACTGATTAACTGTTAAAAAGTAAACTTTACTAAATTCATTAAAATTGCTGCAAATCAATTAAGGTAATCTTTGAAGACTGCATAAAAATTGGTGAGTAATAATTAATCCATACACCCCCGTTAAAGTTATAGGGTGTTAAAAAACGTTTGCATAAAATTATTCAAAGGAGACCAGCATTGAAAGAGAAAGGAGGAATAGGAAAATTGTTAGAGGTGGAAAAGTCCCAAGTTCTAGCTGCCTGTATTTTTCTAAGTCTGGGACCCCACATGGAGGAGAAAGTAGGTCACTGGGGACTGTAGTCTCAATTTTACCTTGCTATCTTATAATTCGGAGAGCTAATCTTCCCTATAAAACTACAAATCCCACAGTGCCATTGGATAACAGGTAAGATTATAAAAGAAGAATCAATGCAGTCGCAAAGGTTTAAAATCAATAGGAAATTATTTTGCAATAGTAAAAATAAGGAAAGCGCCCAGGAGACTTCACAAAAAGCGCTTCCCAGTGTGCCAACACGTGTTTCGCCTGCTGGCTTTGTCAAGGCAAAATCTAAAAGTGACTCGTTTGGTGTGGTATCTTTATCACTTCCTGAATACAAAATCTCGCGATACTTGAAAATGAGATCTCGCGATGAGGTCTCGCGATACTTGGAAATGGGATCTCACGATGAGATCTCGCGATACTTGGAAATGAGATCTCACGATGAGATCTCGCAATACTTGGAAATGAGATCTCGCGATGAGATCTCGCGAGAGTTACATTGGGGAAGATATGTGTATATCGTTGCTAAGCGACGGTCACATTTCAGATGTATTTGGTTAAATCAATATATAACTCACTGGTATCTATAACAACCACCGGTATTTGTTGAGGAAGAGATGTTAGTAAAACTTATTATTATTTATTACCAAGATTATTTAAATAAAACTATTCCACTAACATTTTATTTAAATAATCTTGGTAATAAATAATAATAAGTTTTACTAACATCTCTTCCTCAATAAATACCGGTGGTTGTTATAGATACCAGTGAGTTATATATCGATTTAACCAAATACATCTGAAATGTGACCGTCGCTTAGCAACGATATACACATATCTTCCCCAATGTAACTCTCGCGAGATCTCATCGCGAGATCTCATTTCCAAGTATTGCGAGATCTCATCGTGAGATCCCATTTCCAAGTATCGCGAGATCTCATCGTGAGATCCCATTTCCAAGTATCGCGAGACCTCATCGCGAGATCTCATTTTCAAGTATCGCGAGATTTTGTATTCAGGAAGTGATAAAGATACCACACCAAACGAGTCACTTTTAGATTTTGCCTTGACAAAGCCAGCAGGTGAAACACGTGTTGGCACACTGGGAAGCGCTTTTTGTGAAGTCTCCTGGGCGCTTTCCTTATTTTTACTATTGCAAAATAATTTCCTATTGATTTTAAACCTTTGCGACCGCATTGATTCTTCTTTTATAATCTTACCTGTTATCCAATGGCACTGTGGGATTTGTAGTTTTATAGGGAAGATTAGCTCTCCGAATTATAAGATAGCAAGGTAAAATTGAGACTACAGTCCCCAGTGACCTACTTTCTCCTCCGTGTGGGGTCCCAGACTTAGAAAAATACAGGCAGCTAGAACTTGGGACTTCTCCACCTCTAACAATTTTCCTATTCCTCCTTTCTCTTTCAATGCTGGTCTCCTTTGAATAATTTTATGCAAACGTTTTTTAACACCCTATAACTTTAACGGGGGTGTATGGATTAATTATTACTCACCAATTTTTATGCAGTCTTCAAAGATTACCTTAATTGATTTGCAGCAATTTTAATGAATTTAGTAAAGTTTACTTTTTAACAGTTAATCAGTTATTTACAATCTTCTATAATGAATGGATTTTAATGTGTGATATATAATAATGAATTAACTTTAATCTCACCTGGGTCAATTTAATCCTGGTTATTTAAGTTAACTTCTTAATTTCATTTGAAGCACTAGCACTTTATAGCACAATATTAATTAATCCTGTTACATGAATTTTAATTGCTAATGAATTATTAGCACCTAGCACATAGCACTTTATTGGGTAACCCAGCAATGGCTGCCCAATAATTGAAGCAACACTGGGTTAGTAACCGTTAACGAAACTGTTAATAAACTCTGACACTGCTGCACTAATACTTGAATTTTCTTTAATTGGTGGTCAATTGAATAGAGAGGGGTTTTACTTCTTTTCATTTCTATAACACATTATTTTGGTAATCACACCTCTTTCGTTCGGAAAACGTATTGCTTTTTTAGGAAGGTACACTGAACAATTCTTTCTTTATAACTGGCAACATTGGAAATACTACTTATAAAGTTAATCAATTATTTGATTTTAGGGTATCAAATTTACTAATTGAACATAGTCCCGTTGGAACTGGTGCCTATAGATCAGTGCATGAATGGCTGGAAGCTATCAAAATGGGAAGGTATACTGAGACATTTATGGAGAATGGTTATTATTCAATGGATGCAGTCACCCAAGTGACACTGGAGTAAGTAAACATTTTATTTAATATACTAGACATACAAATGAGATTCTGCTGTGACTGAGGTTTACCTGTTTTTTTCCAACTGATAACACCCTCTGTGCCTATTTTCTCCATTCCAAGCAGAGTGAAACAAAGTCATTAAGATAAGACTACACAATTCATAACAATTCTGAAGTGCAAAGCTTTTGTATTTAGATAGTTGGTAAATGTACTTGTGCTTCTCCTTTTCAGAGATTTGAGGAGATTTGGAGTGACTCTGGCTGGCCATCAGAAGAAGATAATGAACAGCATTCAAGAAATGAGGGTCCAGTTATTGAATGGAATGGTGCCATTGTAATTATACTGTTTCACCACCAAGCAAATCTGCACTTTGTTACCTGCCCAGAGATTTATAGATACCGATTAAACTGAAATGAAAAAGGGGAGTAGAGTGCTATAGAAAACAGAAAATAGCACATGCAACAAGATAACTCAAAATCAGTATTGGAATCAGACTTCCATTTATTTTTTTATTTTATCTCTCATTCTTCATGAGAAACTGCAACATGCATGGAACCTAGAGATGGATGTATAAGACAGGGTGACCAGTTTCTGTAACAAAAGACTTCCCATGATGCTTTGTACACAAATTGTATATAGCATCTTGATAGTGCTTTCATTGTAGCAGCACAATAAATTCTTCCAAGAACTTAAATGGATCATTTACAACAAAGTTTTGTAGCCATGTATTGCCTAGTCAAAAGCTGCAGTTTTTGGACATTTACTAAGTTGAATTGTCTACAAAGGTGTATTGAAGAGCAATATGTTAAGATTTTCTTGTTCGTTAAACTGTTTGTTTTTTTAAATTTAAAGAATGCTGTTACACAGCATTATCTATAGAACCTAATGTATAAACATGTTGCTTGATAAATTGCAAATACAATATATTTATTTTTTTGTGTTCTTGAATTTCTTTTAGACTGTTTCTGTGAAATTAATATAGTCTATAATGAAATGTATATATTGTACAGTTTGCTACACACTTGGTTTCAGTTATGCACAAGCACTATGCTTGTAATTTTTTGTGGGGGAGATCATGTAAAAATACTAGATATTTTGAACATTTGAAGTAAAAGAAAATAACTGAAGAAACATTAGTCATTATTTCTACAACAAAATAAATGTTTCCATGTTTAAGATTCTTGACTCATTGGCCAATACAGGGTACAGGAATGAAAAAGAACATTTTGCCATTTTTAGGAAAAAAAGTTTAGTTTTTAATTATGACATAGGAATTAAATAAAGTCACTTTTATGGTTTTGTATTTAATTTGTTCATATGCATTTGCATATCCATGGAATAGGGTAATAGTTAATAGTTATGGCACACAGGAAAAAATTAATCAAGTAGGACATGGTTCAAAGATATTCGTATTAACTACAAACAATTTCAAATCATGTTATAAACACTGTTTTCTTATATATATGTAAGTATATATGTATAAGAAGTATAATATTCTTATCAGTAACAGAATTACGAGGACAGAGGTACAGACTATGCATCCTGGATCCCCCACCCCCATTCGGAAGTGGAGATCATGGCAGATTCACAATCTCGCAAACTGCCGGCGGAGCTCCGAGGGGGAGCAGACCCTGGTGCAGTGACACCCCTTGAACCTCCAATAGTTCTGCCACTGATTCTTATTGATCTTTAATAAGACAGAGAAAGTGAAGAAAGATGTAGTAAATCGTTAAAAATGGAGGCTTCATTTGCAAAAACATGCCCAAGACAACACTGAATATTTAGTTACTATTTTTCACTTATTCTACATATGACTTTTTCCCTTCAGTACACAATTTATGTGGTACAAATTAATAAATTACATTGGTAGTATTTATTTATTATTTCAGTTGGCTTGCCTACATTTGAATGTACATTTACAGGATAAGGAAAGTCACATATAAATTAATCATTGATATCATATTTGATGCAGTATTCTTGTATCTAATGTCAAAATGCAACTTTGCAGATCCTAGCAACTTCTAGGATTAAATGCAAAAAACTTAAATTTCTATTTTTTTCCACAAAAACTTCTGATAGTACAGAATGCTGGTGGCACAGTGTGATAAAAAGGGGATATGTGAGTTTTTTATTCATCATTCAACAGAAAAACACTTTATTGTAATGGCAAAAATATATACAGTAGATAAAGTAATATGAAATATTATTTTAACTTTAAACAGAAACGGGGGAATGTAATAAAAATCGCTAACGGAAAAACTATTCGCAATGCGAAAAGTTATGCCTTTGCGCAAACAAATTTTGCTTTGTGCGAATTTAATATAGCTTTTGCGAGCCCGGAAACTGTTTAGCGACCACTTCCGACAGTGAAAGACTGTTTGCGAATTTTATAGTTTGCGCCAATGCGCAGTCAATGTAATAAAACTTCTTACTGAAAAAGTCGTTATGTTTGCTCCAAAAGATTACAACACCTTCAAGCACTTCTTAAGAGTGCGCAATTAAAATTCGCAATGCGCAATTAAAATTCGCAATGCGCAATTAAAATTCGCAATGCGCAATTAAAATTCGCAATGCAATAACAGTTTAAGGAACAATATTACATTGCGAGATGTGGATTTTTAGTCTTATTGGTGCGAATTGTTTTGCTCTTTGCGACTTTTATTACATTCCCCTGAAAATGTGTAAAAGCATATTTTCATCCTTTGTTCTGTAACATTTCAAATCATAATTTTAGGCATTTGATTTGAATAAGTCTGAAATAATTTTGTGGCAAATTATTTGTCTTTTTGAGCACTTTTACATTTAGGGGCATATTTATTATGCTGTGTAAAATTAAATTTCCCAAAAAAACTGTGTAAAAAGCGGTTTATAAATGGCAAAGGTGTGTGTAATTTTATACCATACGAATACCAGATGTGATACTATTATTTTACATTGCTTTCAGCAGAAGTTGCATAAAAAAAGTTGGAAAAAATGTTATGCTGTTTTTTTACATTGTGAAGCGTGGTGATGCGTCGTGTATTATCCCGCTGTTTTTTACACTGCATAATAAATATGCCTCTTAAAGTGGAAATAAATGAATTGGCATTTTACTGGCTTAATATATGCCTAAGTCTCTTGTATTTGCAATGATTTAAACAAAGCCCTTATATCTAAAGCTAGAATGCTTCACTGGTTAGTCCTTAGTAAAGCAAAAATAATTTTTTTTCTTCAAACTACTGACAAGGCTTGACAGGTTGTCCAGTGTTTGGGCAACAGCAAAAACACTTTGAGTCCCTAAGTTTCAGTACTTAATATACTTGAGCAGTAAATTTTGTACTTTCTCATTTCAAGTTTAATTTTTTAGTTTTATTTTACAAAGAATGTTAGGTCATAACAATCATTGCAATGGCTGCAACACCAAGAACACACAAAAAAAGCTTTAAATACTTTTTGCTAAAACTAATATAGTGCAAATGTGGAAATGTAAATAGTACAAGCAAATTATTACCCAAGTTAAGGGTAGAAATAAAATAATAATTATTATTTCTTGTCTCTGGCAAAAATATGCTATGGTATGTATGGTACATCTTTGCAACATTTTTGATTAGTAATACAGTATACCCTAGATTAAGGGGATGATTTATTAAAGTTTGATTAATTATGGTTGGAGAATAGAAAAATATAATATATCATTAAGACTGACAGTAAGGGGGCTATTTACTAAACTACAAATGCAAAAATCCCCAAAAAATTGTGATTTTTTTTTAGTATAAATTTGGACATTTAAAAAAATCAAAATTTTTCCCAATTTATTATACTCCGAGGATGGAAAAATCCGAATCAGAAAATCTGGCATCTCAGACCTGTTGAGGTTGCATATAAATCAATAGGAGAAGTCCCAATGATCTTTTGATATGTGCTGTGTTTCGTGCAATACCCTGAAGATTTCTGTGTTTTCAGGAAAATGTCAGGTGATCTCACACATTCGATTTATATTTTCAAAAACTCGAATGTCTGGTATTTACAGTCATATGCAAAAGTTTAGGAACCCCTCTCAGCCTGCATAATAATTTACTCCACTTTCAACAAAAAAAAAGATAACAGTGTTATGTCTTTCATTTCCCAAGAACATCTGAGTACTGGGGTGTTTTCTGAACAAAGATTTTTAGTGAAGCAGTATTCAGCTGTATGAAATGAAATCAAATGTGAAAAACTGGCTCTGCAAAAATGTGGGTACCCTTGTAATTTTGCTAATTTGAATGCATGGAGCCGCACAATACTAATAACTGGCAACACAAAATTGGTTGGATTAGCTCGTTAAGCCTAGAACTTCATAAGCAGGTGTGTCCAATCATGAGAAAAAGGTATTTAAGGTGGCCAATTGGAAGTTGTGCTTCTGTTTGACTCTCCTCTGAAGAGTGACTGCATGGGATCCTCAAAGCAACTCTCAAAAGATCTGAAAACAAAGATTGTTCAATATCATGGTTTAGGGGAAGGCTACAAAAAGCTATCTCAGAGGTTTTAACTGTCAGTTTCAACTGTAAGGAATGTAATCAGGAAATAGAAGGTCACAGGCACAGTTGCTGTAAAACCCAGGTCTGGCAGGCCAAGAAAAATACAGGAGCGGATTGTGAGAATGGTTACAGACAACCCAAAGATCACCTCCAAAGACCTGCAAGAAAATCTTGCTGCAGATGGTGTATCTGTACATCGTTCTACAATTCAGCGCAATTTGCACAAAGAACATCTGTATGGCAGGGTGATGAGAAAGAAGCCCTTTCTGCACTAGCACAAACACAAACAGAGTCACTTGTATGCAAAAGCTCATTTAGACAAGCCACAGTCATTTTGGAACAAAATTCTTTTGATTGATGAGACAAATATTTATTTATTTGGTCATAACAAAAAGCGCTTTTCGTGGCAGAAGAAGAACACCACAATCATACTGTCAAATTTGGTGGAGGTTCCATCATGCTGTGGGGCTGTGGGGATAGTTCAGGGACTGGGGTCCTTGTTAAAGTCGAGGGTTGGATGAATTCAACCCAATATCAATAAATTCTTCAGGATAATGTTCAAGCATCAGTCACAAAGTTGAAGTTACACAGGGGTTGGATATTCCAACAAGACAATGACCCTAAACACACTTCGAAATCTACAAAGGCATTTATGCAGAGGGAGAAGTACATTATTCTGGAATGGCCAGCACAGTCCCCTGACTTGAATATCATTGAAAATATATGGGATACTTTGAAGCAGGCTGTCCATGCTCTGCCGCCATCAAATTTAAATGAGCTGGAGAGATTTTGTATGGATGAATAGTCAAAAATACCGCCATCCAGAATCCAGACACTCATCAAAGGCTATAGGAGCGTCTAGAGGCTGTTTCATTTGCAAAAGGAGGCTCAACTAAGTATTGATGTAAAATCTCTGTTGGGCTGCCCTAATTTAAAATTTATGCACCTATCTAATTTTGTTATGATGCATATTGCATATTTTCTGTTAATACAATAATTTTATGTCACTGCTGAAATTCTACTGTTTTCAGAAGGCATGTTATATATTAAAAGAACGTTGCTACTTTGAAAGCTCAGCCAATGATAAACAAAACTCCAAAGAATTAAGAGGGGTTAGAAAACTTTTTCATATGACTATATTGATCAAAAAAACTCTAAAATTCAATTCAAAATGTATAAATTCTCCATCTAAAAACTGGAAGTTAATTCAGTTGATCATATAATCAGTTACATTTATAAAATTTTCTTGTTAACAGTGTCAATCAGATCACTGTACCATACATGTTATGTTAATATCATGTTTGATCACAATCAAAGCCTTGAATAAGTTATGCAGTATGTATCAAGACCTAGAACAAAGTATTAAGATTATAGGTCATGAAATACAAATATCAATAACTGTAATAGTAACAGCAATAGAGGCAGTGCTTGCTATACTAACAAGGTGGTTATCTATATCTTTATAACATAAGGATAATAAAGGTAATATTAAGTTATAAAATATGAGACCCAAGGCATCCAAGTAGTTATAAAAGATGTATGTGTGTGTGGTGTAAAAAAGCAGTCAATTCTTCCATGTGATATATTTTTTTTACAATACAGTAGTTTGCCATTCTGTTATAGTTGGTGGGTGCCGGTATCACCAATGTTTTGGTATTAGATAGCATGCTTCTTTTAATAGAAAGGAGAAAGGTTTGCTTGAGGCTGATTTTGCCCCTGAAGAAGCCGGTGTCTCCGGTGAAACGCATCGGGTGTGCATAGGTGGACGGTGGGAGACTAGCTCCTACTCGCTCTCTACGTAGCCAGGTAGAAACTTTGGGGAACAATTGAACGGAAGGGAGGTGCGGGTAGCAGTGGTCTGGTGCAGGCACTTGTACGGTCGTATTTTAACCTATTTAATATAAATGGATCAACTATGAATGCATAGCAGATGACCTGACCAACACTAGAGGGGAGCTAATTAGATACTCCTTCATTTTGGACGCACGCCATTGTGGTGGCAATGTAGACTGCAGTGCACTACCCTTACTTTACACCGTCCCACTTATGTGGTTTTAATTAGTTTATATGTTTTTTAAGGGCACAGCCCTGCATCTCTGTAGCGTTCTTACTTTGGTCTCAGAGATTTGTTTGTTCGTATTCGGCAGTGTGGTTTTTTGAATTGTAACATAAATAAAAGTTAAGTTTTAATTGACTAATTGACTGTAGCACCTGAACTGGTTACCTTGTGAACCATTGAGTGGATCCGGGGGTTACCCTGTATTCCATCTCATGGATTCTTAATTGTTAGGAGTGTTTTAATAATATTAGCTGGGATGATAAGACTACTTGGTTGCCTGTAATCTCAGTGCATAGTTTACCTATTGTTTCCCAGAATTTGTGTAGCACATGGCACTCAAACCAAATGTGTGACAATGTTCCCACATCACCCTCATATCTCCAGCAAATTGCATAGTTTTTCTGGGGTCTTATACCATTGGGGCAATAGCTTATAGGAACTTTCCTGGTATTTGTTACTTATGAAACATTTGGCATTAAGTCTAAAAATCTTTTCCCATTCCTCATCTTCTAAATCAGTGCTGTCCAACTTCTATGGTACAGAGGGCTGGAATTTTCCTAATCTACATGGTGGAGGGCCGATAACAGAAGCCAGTGTTAGCCACTTCCTGTTTTTAGACCACACCCACTTTAAACCACACCCATGTTACCGCAAGACCATGTCCATATTAATAGCACACCAAAAAACCAAATGGTTGGTGCTCACTGCAAGGATCAGGGCCAGAACCAGGGGTAGGCAGAGTAGGCGGCTGTCTAGGGCGCCGTCATTGAGGGGCACACTTTTAAGGGGATTTTTTTTTGTTTTTTAAATTTTCATTTTTTTCAAGCGTTTATTTAATAATTTGTTTCAGTAATCATGGTCACCCAGTTCAGTGGAATCCATCTCCTTCACCTTCTCCCTCTTGCCGGCAAGTAATAGCTCCTTCTGTGCGGTGCAGCGCGACGTGTGTACACGCATCAATGACGTCACTGATGTTTTGGGTGAGAGAGAGAGGCAGAGAGGTGGCGGCCTAATTGGTGTGGCTTGCTCTCGCTGCTCTCAGCCTTGCACAGTTGCACTGAACCGAAGATATTCTTTCTATTACTGTTAAGTGTGACGCTTCCTGCTGGCACAGCCAGGTACAGATTTGGGGGCCATATGTTTGCTGTTGCTGCTGGGCACTGGCACAGGTACATAAATACTTGGGGGCAATATGATGTGATCAGATTTATTTTTGGCTGCTGCTGGCACAGGTAAAGATTGGGGGCAATATGATGGCTGCAGGAGGGCTGTATGATGAATGGCTGCTGAGCTTGCTTGCACAGGTACGGGTGGGTTGTATTATGTATGGCTGCTGGGCTTGCTGGTACAGGTATAGGGAGCAGTAATATAAATGAAAAAATGTTGTACAATTTCTTGTTCTCTTTATTTAAAAACCATCACGGTAAGGATGTCACTCATATGTGAAAAAAACTAAGTCATATAAGACATACCCATAAATCCATATGCCTCCTCTTCCCCTGTGTATAATACAGTACAAGAATTCCCATAGGGAGGAAGCACCCATAGGGTGTGCTTCCTCCCTATGGGAATTCTTGTATGAGAAATTGACTTGGAAGTAGCCTGAGGAGTTGAATGCACCCTATAGAAAGAAAGTAAGTGGTGTGCCTAAAAAAATGTGTTTTTGTATAATACAGTACCCCAGCATATGATTAAACACCTTAAGGGCCACTAACAATAATTTTCAATTGCTAACAAATACCAAAACAAATACCAAAGTATGACACACACAGGGAGCATAGGGAAGGCAGAACAGAGCAGGAGACAGGAATCAGGATCACCAAGACTACATACAGTGACACAGTGCTGGTGCCCCATTAGCATTTTGAATAAGGTGTAAACAGGTGAACAATGTGGGCAGTTTCAGTCTGGGTCTCAGGTGTGAACAGTACAGGCCTTTAGGATGTGAACAATAGAGGTGTCACAGGTTTGAACAATATAGGGGGATCACAGGTGTGAACAATACAGGGGATTACAGTGTGAATTTGAGGTTTAAACAATGCAGGGGCCAGTCAATCTCTGTAGTGATACCTTTTAAATTTTACATATGGTAAGCAGACACATCAGGCAGACTTTGATTTGGAGGGCCATATAAAGGGGGGGGGTGCGCGCCGCATGCGACCCGTGGTCCGCCAGTTGGACAGCCCTGTTCTAAATGTATTGAAAGTTCAGTTTCCCACGATGCTGTAAAGCTTGGCAGATTTGCATATTTTTTATCTAATAGTATCTTATACAAAAATTATATACTATGCAGAGGTATATGTTCTCAGTCGCAGATTTGTTAAAATTCAGTGAGTGGTCTAACTGTTTTCATCAAGGTTTTATCCATGGTAAAAAAGTGAAAAAAAGATGCAGGTTGAGAGTGTTGCACAATTAAATAATGGTACCAGTATGGTTGTAACAGATACAGAAAAGGCAAAATCAGTTATTTTCTTCGATGTACACAATAGAAGAGTCTGATGGGCAAATTCACTAAGCCGCGAAGCGTCGAACGCTAGCGTTAATTCGCTAGCGTTTGGCATTTTCGCTACTGCGCAAATTCATTAACGAACGCTGGCGTAGTTTCGCTAGTGTTACTTCGCAACCTTACGCCAGATGAATTTTCGCTAGCGACGAAACTACGCAAATTCACTAACATGCGCAGTGTACTGAACGCTACCTTTTACTCTAGACTTCCTTCGCCACCTCAGACCTGGCGAAGCGCAATAGAGTAGATAGGGATTGTTTAAAAAAAAAGTCAATTTTTTTTCTAAGTCCCAAAAAACGCTGGCGTGTTTTCTACATGATGGGTGATAGGCTGAAAAAGATCTAACATTTTTTGGGGCTCCCCTTCCTCCCCCCTACATTTCCTGACTCATGGCAACTTACCTAGACAGTGGGCACATGTGTAGGGCAAAATAAAAATGTTATTTGCTGATTTGAAGGTTTTCTAGGCATTTGTAGTGCAGATAAGTGTTCCTCCATTGAAATTTGAATTTTGCGCCGTATGCAAATTAGCCTTCGCTAGCGTAACTTCGCTTTATATAGCGAATCAACGCTAGTGCAACTTCGCAACCTTACGCTACCCCTGTGCGCAACTTCGGATTTTAGTGAATTTGCGGAGCCCTGGCGAAACTACGCCTGGCGAAGTGCGGCGAAGTGCGGCGAAGTTGCGCCTGGCGCAACTTCGCATCTTAGTGAATTTGCCCCTGAGTTCCCAGGCTTAATTCATAGCTGCACTGATACCTCAGCTCAATCTAGTCAGTGGCTGACTCAGGATATGATGCATAAAGCTTTAATAAAAATGAATGTAAACAAGGCTCCAGGGCCTGATGGCATACACCGTATAAAGAAAAGGGGCAGGCACTAGCAGATACCAGTCTTCCAGGCAGGCGTGTCAAAACATAAAGTAGTTTATTGTAGAACTCAAGGATACAACCTAACCGCCTTACGCGTTTCATATCTCACAGATGCATAAGGCGGTGAGGTTGTATACTTGAGTTCTACAATAAACTACTTAATGTTTTGACAAGCCTGCCTGGAAGACTGGTCCTCTGCTAGTACCTGCCCTTTTTCTTTATACGGTGGTCCACTCCCTAAGCTTAGGGTTCAGGGCGGTGCACCTGGACCTCCCTTCATAACCGGTGAGTTCTACACACACCTAAGATTTGTCCTACGTTTGTACTGACTACTATCAAAAATAGTGTGTGATTTATATCTGATGGCATACACCCCCGGGTTTTAAGAGAGCTTAGTTTAGTTTTAGACCATTTCCTGTTTCTGATTTTCTCCGATTCCATTTCATCTGGTATGGTACCTATGGATTGGAGAAAAGCTGATGTCATTCCAATATTTAAAAAGGGATTACGATCTCAGCCTGGCAATTATAGGCCAGTAAGTTTGACATCGGTGGTGGACAAATTATTTGAAGGCTTGTTAAGGGATCACATTATGAGCTGCAATCAGCATGGCTTTATGAAGGATAGGTCATGTCAGACAAATTTGATTGCTTTTTATGATAAGGTAAGTAAGATGCTGGACAGTGGGAGGGCAGTAGATGTGATCTATTTGGATTTTGCCAAAGTGTTTGATACCGTGCCCCCATTTAACTTATTCATTAATGACTTAGGGGAGGGTATTGTAAGTAATGTATCAGTGTTTGCAGATGACACAAAACTATCCAGCCCTATAAATTCCATCCAGGATGTGGCATCCTTGCAACAGGCAAATCCATTATGGAAAAGGACCTTGGAGTCCTTGTAGATGATAAATTTGGCTGTAGTAAGCAATGCCAGTCAGCAGCATCAAGGGCAAATAAGGTCTTGAGCTGTATTAAAAGGGGCATAGATTCATGGGAGGAGGGGGTCATTCTTCCACTTTATAGAACACTGGTAAGGCCCGATCTAGAATATGCCGTACAGTTTTGGTCCCCATCACTCAAACAGGATATTATTGTATTAGAGAGGGTGCAGAGAAGGGCAATTAAACTGGTAAAAGGTATGGGAAATCTTAGCTATGAGGAAAGACTGGCCAATTGGGGATGTTCACGCTGGAGAAGAGGTGCTTAAAGGAACAGTTCAGTGTAAAAATAAAAACTGGGTAAATAGATAGGCTGTGCAAAATAAAAAATGTTTCTTATATAGTTAGTTAGCCAAAAATGTAATGTATAAAGACTGAAGTGACCAGATGTGTAACATAATAGCCAGAACATTACTTCCTGCTTTTCACCTCTATAACGCTAGTCAGCGACTTGAAGGGGAGCCACATGGTACATATCTGTTCAGTGAGTTTGCAATTGATCCTCAACATTCAGAACAGATTCAAAATCAACAGATATGACCCATGTGCCCCCCCTCAAGTCTCTGATTGGTTACTGCCTGATAACCAGGGTAAAAAGTCAGTGTAAACCAAGAGAGCTGCAAAGCAGGAAGTAGTGTTCTGACTATTATGTTACACACCCAGTCACTCCAGCCTTTATACATTACATTTTTTTTGCCTGATATGATAACTATGTATAAACATATAAGGGGATCATATAATAATCTCTCTAATGCTTTATTTACCAGTAGATCTTTCCAGCTGACACAAGGTCACCCATTCTGATTAGAAGAAAAGAGGTTTCCACCTAAATATTTGGAAGGGGTTTTTTACAGTGAGAGCTGTGAAGATGTGGAGTTCTCTCCCTGAACCAGTTGTACAGGCTGATACATTAGATAGCTTTAAGAAGGGGTTGGATGGCTTTTTAGCAGGTGAAGGAATCCAGGGTTATGTAAGATAGCTCATAGTACAAATTGATCCAGGGACTAGTCAGATTGCCATTTTGGAGTCAGGAAGGAATTTTTTCCCCCTCCGAGGCAAATTGGAGAGGCTTCAGATTTGGTTTTTTTGCCTTCCTCTGGATCAACTGGCAGTTAGGCAGGTTAAAAAAAAAAGTAAAAAGTTTGAACTTGATGGATGTGTGTCTTTGTTCAACCTAACTTACTATGTTACTATGTAGTACATGACATAACTGAGGTCGTGAAATTCCGTTGTGAAAGTCGTGAAAGGATGAGGATAATCTGGTATCCAATATGGTAGGGGGGAAGCTTAAGTTATGACCCATTGGTATGAGTGGAGATAGGTATGGTGTAAGGCCATATTGTTAATTTATAAAGTTCCAGTTTGTCGATATAGCATACTGTATGTCTGCAAATTAGCTTTCAGTTCCAGGTAGTTTAAGGGTAAATTCCTCCATATGTCATTAAAAGTGTGGAACTGTAACCATGCTTTTTCAAGATGTTGAATCATAGAGCTAGGGTGGGTATATTCCACCACTTTAGTTAAGATGCATGCTTGGTAATAGGTGAAAAAATCAGGAAATCACATCCCACCTGCAACTTTAGGTTTGAATAGGGTGATTTTTCATATTCATGGTCTTTTCCCAGACCAGACAAAGTTGTTTATTATTTTATCCAGTGTTTTAAAAAAGAACCTTGGTTATGGTATGGGAAGAGTCTGAAAATAATATAGCACTTTTGGAAGTTTCAGTGTTTTTATAATATTTATTTTGTCTATCCAGGTAAGGTATTTAAGTTAAGTGATTAAGTTAAGTACTTTCATAGTATTTCCCTGACGTCACGTCCTTGCACAAATCCCACTTGGTCTCTGTGAATCCAGGTTGGTAAAAGTGGTTGTAGCCTAAGTGCCAGTAGTAGTTTTGTAAATAGTTTTAAATCTATATTCAATAGCGAGATAAGCCTGTAACTACTACACACTGCAGGGTCTTTATCCTCTTTGGGTATGATTGTTATATGAGCCATCAATAATTCTGTGTCTAATGGGTGTTATTCATCTATATTATTAATGCATTTTTTTAAAAAGAGGTATGATCTGTTTTTTAAAAGATTTATAGAATTTGGCTGAAATCTGGGCCTGGTGCTTTTTGTAATATAATATATAATAAGTAATTTTATGGCATCTTGAATCTTTTGTTCTGAGAAGGGGTCTTCGAGTGCTTCCAAGATATGTATAGGAATTTTGGGTAGTGAATTTTATTTAAGATATCGCTGGCTGTGTGGCAGGCGCTGTAGTAATAAGACCATCCATTAATTGTAGGTTTAATGCAGCAAAGAGATCCTTTCCAAGTATAGCAGTACCCTTATTCACAATGTAAAAGTCACATTTAGCAGTATTTGATTCAAATTGTACAGTCACTGGCAAGCAACCAAGCACAGTAACCGACCAGTTTCAGGGCAGGTGCAACAAGTGGATCTTTTGCAAAGTATTTCAAGAAAATATCCTTTGGTAGTTTAGAAACAGCTGAACCTGTATCAAGCATCAGGTTAATGGAGTGTCCCTTGTCAGCAGAAGCAGCACTGACATATAACAAATAAACTTGTCTGGAATAAATGTACAATCTTTATCCACAGTTAATACTGTAAAATTTGTAGTAGTGACTTCATGAACATCTTTAGCAGAATTACGGCAGATCTTAGCAAAATGTCCAACTTTTGTGCAGTTGCGGCACCGTTTAGCTTTTCCAGGACATGTAACATGATTTGCAGTGTGTTGTGTTGAACCACAGCGAAAGCAGTATTTTCTATTTGTATTTGCTGTATGGTTTTGCAGTGTAGGTGAATGCCTTTCCTTAGCACTGTATTTTGCCTGTGACTGTGCATTATTAGGCCACAGTGTTGAATTCACAATCTTGTTTAAGAAATCTTCACAATCTGTACATTCCCAGCAGTTCCCTGACTGAGAGTTTTAGCCTCTGCCACTGCTGTTTCAATTGGCTAGCTACTGTAATAGCCTTTGCAAGGGTTAAATCTCCCTAATGCAAGGTGAGTTTGTTTTTTCCACTATTACACTCTTAGCATTTCATCTGTTCGATTCCCAAAGTCACAGGTAACAACCAGCTCTCTCAAAACTGCTACAAATTGTGCTGTGGATTCACCATTACATTGTCCATGTTGGTGGAATTTATATCTTTCAGCAACCACATTTACTCTTGGCGCAAAAAAGTTCTTTATAGCAATAAGAGCAGTTTCATAAGTATCATCAGGTAATGGTAATGTATAGAATATACTCTGTCCCTCTGCTCCCAGGCAGTGAATAAGTAAAGCATGCTTTCTAGCAGCAGAAATCTTCCCTTGGTCAGCAGCAATAATGTAATTTTCATACATATGGATCCAAGCAGTAAAAGGTATGGTAGGCTCACCAGGGTTTTGATCCTAGACCAATGTTTTATATGTACCCCTGTGGCAATGCATTTTAATGCTTGCCATTTAGCTTAGGAGGAAGAGTCATCTGTTTGTATATATTCTAACATTGTTTTATTAAGATCTGTTAAATATTCTACGTTGTATCATTTGGTCTCCATTGCCATGATACACTGGGTTTGTGGGGGACATTAATTTGGATTGATACTGCTACATGGTCGGACCAGTATATACTGTCAATGGAGGCCTCATTTTGCCACTGTAGGTTTTGTTACAATATGAATATATAATCCAGTCTCATGTAGCTATTATGGGGGGCAGAATAATGAGTATACTGCTTTGAAGAGGGATTTAAAAATCTCCAAGTATCTATAAATTGAAGAGATTGGATACTCTTTAAGGCCAGTTTTATTTTGGATTGAAGGATGGTAGAGGTACCTTTTGCTGTATCCAGTGAGGGGTTAATAGGAAAGTTAAGGTCTCCACCTACAATTTAGGTACCCTCACTAAAATCTCGAATATTTTGCATTAAATAGGACAGGTATCGAGTTTGATTAGTATTTGGTAAGTTTATGCTGCCGATGCATGGCTCTTTTCTAAAATGTATTTCTTGGATTAATAAAACATCTCCTTTATTTCTCTGCATAAGAGAAACCAATTGGCTTTTTTTCAGGAATATTTATCACATTTATCATTTGTAAGAGGGTTGCCGGGTGTTGTATGAAAATGTGAGTATGAATTGTGTGAAATGAAAAGATTGTGAAATGTTGAATGATTGGCTAGTGTCTGTAAATTAAAGTGTAATTTGTGAGTGTCACCACAAGCGGGTAGTAAAGTTTAATTTTGCGTTTAGTTAAGTTCCTTCCCCAGCCACTAGTGGGAAAGAAGGGTATTTAAGGGGATGACACACCTGGGAAGGGGTTCTTTCCACTCTGGATGTAGATAGAGACAGGGCTCTGAGTGTGAAGTAATAGGTACTTCAGCTAGTTTAGGGAATAACTAGCACAGGTAGCTAAGACCTAGGGATGTAGCGAACTGCCGATTTGGTGTTCGCGAACGCCGTTCGCAAACACCGGCAAAAAATGCGAACGTTCGCGAACAGTTCGCGAACTTCGAACACCCGCTAAAATCGTTAGATTCGAACGATCGAAGGATTTTAATCGTTCGATCGAAGGATTTTCATTCGAATCGAACGATCGAAGCCATTCGATCGAATGCTTTTCATTCGATCGAATGCTTACAATCGTTCGAACGAATGGAAATCGTTCGATTTTTAGCGGTCGAAGGAATTCGAATGGTCGAATGGTCGAACGATCGAACGCGAACTCAAAATGCGAACGTTCCCAAACGTTCGCGAACATTCGGCGGACGCGAACGGTCGAAGTTCGCGCGAACTAGTTCGCGGGCGAACAGTTCGCTACATCCCTACTAAGACCCCAATGAGAATGTAGAGGCTTAAGAGCCAAGGCTAAGCCAGTGAGGGCAGAATAGGGATGTAGCGAACTGCCGATTTGGTGTTCGCGAACGCCGTTCGCGAACACCGGCAAAAAATGCGAACGTTCGCGAACAGTTCGCGAACTTCGAACACCCGCTAAAATCGTTCGATTCGAACGATCGAAGGATTTTAATCGTTCGATCTAAGGATTTTCATTCGAATCGAACGATCGAAGCCATTCGATCGAATGCTTTTCATTCGATCGAATGCTTACAATCGTTCGAACGAATGGAAATCGTTCGATTTTTAGCGGTCGAAGGAATTCGAATGGTCGAATGGTCGAACGATCGAATGCGAACTCAAAATGCGAACGTTCCCAAACGTTCGCGAACATTCGGCGGACGCGAACGGTCGAAGTTCGCGCGAACTAGTTCGCGGGCGAACAGTTCGCTACATCCCTAGGACAGAAGTGTTAGTGAGGCATAGGGGCATCCTCAAGGAGGGGCAAGAAATTCCTACCCAGAGTAGGTGTAAAGATTCCTTACCCTGGTGGTCTAGTGGCCAGAGGGGACGCCTGCCGCAACCCCAGCGGAGACTCCCACTGCGTGCTTCCTTCTTCCCTGGTGCTGGACCCTCCTATGGCGTGCATGGCATGCACTTCCGGGTATTACACGCTGGCATAATGATGTCATCGAGCATTGATGTTAATTTCAAAGTATTTATAGGGGCTTTGAATGTAAACGTATTGCCTGTTAGGTTCTACTTAGCTGGTTCCTGGCCTGTGTATTCTTAGTGAATCCTGTTTGAGTATACTGATATTGACCCTTGCCTGCCTGCTGACTATTCTGAACTCTCCAATTTGACCCTTGCCTGCCTGCTGACTATTCTACTCTCCTGATCCTAGCCTGTCTGACCATTCCTTGAACTCTGCCTGCACCGACCCTGAGTAACCCTGGATAGGGATGTGCCTGTGGAGCCTCAGATGGGGAACCAGAATGTTGAAGGTGTATGCTTGGCAAGTTTTGCCCTTTTTATATAGGGGGGTTTGGTAATCAAGAAGCAGGAGTATTCCTATTGCTCCTATATTGAGTTAAGCATATCAGTTATTTAAATGTGTGCTGAGTAGTATTAGCAGTATATACAGTGACAACAAGGTATGGGACCTTTTTACCCATAAAGTGGATCACCGTACCAGAGGCCATCCCTTTAGACTAGAAGAAAAGAACTTTCATTTGAAGCAACGTAGGGGGTTCTTCACAGTCAGGACAGTGAGGTTGTGGAATGCACTGCCGGTGATGTTGTGATGGCTGATTCAGTTAATGCCTTTAAGAATGGCTTGGATGGTTTTTTGGACAGACATAATATCAAAGGCTATTGTGATACTAAGCTCTATAGTTAGTATAGGTATGGGTATATAGAATTTAATTAAAAGTAGGGACGGGTGTATGTATGGATGCTGGGTTTTCATTTGGAGGGGTTGAACTTGATGGACTTTGTCTTTTTTCAACCCAATTTAACTATGTAACTATGTAACTATGTAAGGTAGGGGAATTGTTATTCAAAGAGATAGAAACAATACTTATCATAAATACTGTGAGGAAGAGCTTATAATTCAATCTGTCATATCCAGTGCTTTTGCTTTTTTTTTTCAGTGTTTGTTTAGTTTTCTTGCGTTTTTCTTTTTGTGGTAAAGCAATAATTAAGTGAGATCCAATAAACTTGATCCATTGAAAAAGGTTTAAATCAGACAGTCTGCTTGCCTGTAGAAAATTTGGGATATCTTGTGGAGACGATAAAGTATGTTGGTGCACTGTATTAAAAATGGGAGTCCCCAACAGAATAAAAGTTTTTTTTCCTTGAGTGCATCCGTCAGGGGTTTAAGAAGGCGCATTTGTTAGAGCAATTGAGCAAAAAATCGAGCAATTTGAACCGTTTCACGAAAAAAACCGTGAAAATCGGAAATTGACGCAGACGAAACGCTGGAATTTGCCGCAAATTCGTGCCAGGCGAATTTATTCGCCCATCACTAGACAAAGGCTTTAACTGCCAAGCATGTATTTAATACATGCTTAGCAGTATGAGCATTCCCTTCTACATCACGGCTTTTGCCACCTCTGCAGAGGGTTAGGAGTGTTGACAGACCCCTGGGCAATGAGCCATGGGTGCTGTCATGTCAGCCCTGCTATCTGATTGTCACAGGGCCAACCTCCAAGCAGCAGATACCATACAATGCATTTGGGGCTTTTTTTTTGGATTTTTGGGGTGGGGGTAGCATATTTTTGCATATTTTTTGCCCACAATTATTCAAATTTTTACAGTTAAATGAACACATAGACCCTGTCACACAACTTTATTTATCTAATTTTTACCATTTGTCCTTTGTTTTTTTTTTTACATATAAACAGTTTATTTAGCAGTGTGACTATTGGATCAGGTATTTTTACCACTAATCATTCTGTCAGATCAGTTATTTTGTTATTTCACTGATTTGCACAATTTTTGGTTTTATTGCTTTTTTATCCCTGCATAATTGTCCATTACATGTATTTAGCATAGCTATGCAGTTTGTTAGTTTGGCGCAGAAAGACATACTGTAATAACCCATGTTTGATTCATCAGAATGTGTACTTTCCAAAATACAGTACAGTACAGTTAGGGGGTCATATGACACATAATGTGCTTGCAGGGGTTCTGTTTGCAGCAGTTGAGTTGGCAGCCAAGAAAATTCATATGCACTATTTTTATTTGGGTCCTTGCATACCACATTCTTTGGTATATCTATGTATATTGGGCATCACACTGTTTGACAGACCCATGGCATTCATATTTAGGGTGATATGCCTTTGTATGTAAAAAATTGTGTGAGATAAATGTGGCAAATTGCAACAATTCTAGACGATATTGAGAAATATCATAAAAAACACTGCCTTTAGCATAGCTTTGCAGTTTGATAGTTTGGAGTGGAAAGGCATAATTACCCATTCATCAGAATGTGTACTTTCCAAAAATATATGGTTTTTCACTGTTAGGAGTCTCATGGCACGTAATACATTTTCAGCAGCTTTGTTCACAGAAGGCAATTTGACAGTCAAAAAACAAAAAAAATCATATTTTCATTTGGGGTCCGCACGTGCCACCTGCTTTGGTATCTTTGTATATTGGGCATCACACTGTTCAGAAGACCCGTGGCATTCATATTTAGGGTGGTTTACCATTGTATGAAAAAAAAACCCCAACAAAAATTTTTTTAGACGATTTTCAGAAATGTCATAAAAAAAGCTTTAAGCTTATCTTGACAGTTTGGTAATTTGGAGTAGAAAGGCATTATTACACATATTGAATTCATCAAACATATATGGTTTTCAGGGGTCTTTGTGCTTTTAGGGGGGTCTTACAGAACATAATATGCATTCAGAGGGCTTTGTTCACAGAAGATGAATTAGCAACCAAGAAAATGCATTTGCACTATTTTCTTTTTTTTTGTATTTTAGTTTTTATTTAGTCAGTTGTATAAGCTATCTACTGTATATAACAGTTTATTATTAACAGTGTCAACTAGAGCATTGTAGCATACATGTTTTGTTAATACTATCAATGCACACAATCAAAGCCTTAGTTAAGTTATTTGTAACCATGTCTAAAACAGAATATCGACCTTAAACTTGAAAAAAATACTAACTGTGTTAATAGCATTAGAGGCAATGGTCACTACCTTAGTGAGGTGGTCATCTATGTCTTTATAGCACACGATTAATAGAGATATTAGGTTGTAAATTATGAGACCCAAGCACCCAAGTAGTTATAGAAGAAGTATGTTTATGGTGTAAGAAAGCAGTCAATTCCTCCATGTGGTATATTTCATTTACAGTAGCTCACCATTCTGTTATGTTTGGAGGGTTATGATCTCTCCAATGTTTTGGTATTAAATGACAGGCTGCTCTTTTAGTAGAAAGAGAAGAAGGGTTTGTTTAAGTCTAATTTCCTCACATGGGGAATGTAACAATAAAATTAACTGTGCCAGTAATCTCAGTACATAGTTTACCTATTGTTTACCAGAATGTATGTAGCAATCAAACCAAATATGTGACAACTTTCCCACATCACCCTCACAACTCCAACATAAATTGTTAGGTATCAATCTCATTTTATATAATTTATCTGGAGTCCTATACCATCTGGCCAGCGCTTTATAGGCGCTTTCCTGATATTTGTTGCTTATGAAACATGTAGCATTAAGTCTGGACATTTTTTCTCACTCCTTATCTTCCAGATGTTGTGAAAGTTCACTTTCCCATGATATTGTATAGCTTTTTAGTTTTGCATATTTTTTGCCTCATAGTAGCTTATACAGAAGTAATATACTATGGCATATACACTATTTTCATTTAGGGTCTGTACATGCCACCTGTTTTGGTATATCTATGCATATTGGGCAACAAACTAATCATTAGACCCTTGATATTCATATTTAGGTTGGTTTACCATTGTACTGTATGTAAGAAATTTTAGGTGATTTTCAGAAATGTCATAAAGGCCGCTGCATTTAATAGCATAGTTTAGCAGTTTGGAGTAGAAAGGCATAATTACGTATATTTGTTTCAACAGAATGTCTACTTTCTAAAAAGATATGTTTTTCATTGGGTCTTTGTACTGTTAGTGGGTGTTACAGCACATAATACGCAGTCAGGGGGCTTTGTTCACAAGATGATTTGACAGCCAAGAAAATTCATATGCCACATAAAAATGCCAGTGTGTTTATAAATGAAAGTACTGTAAACTGTATGTACAATGTCTTTGGGGTCTTTACATGCCATGTACATTGGGTAGCAATCTGTTCAGTGGACCCCAGGCTTTCATACTTATGGTGTTTTATAATGATATCTGGGAGATAAGATGCTGCAAAGTGGAAATTCTGAGGTGATTTTTGGAAATGTCACTAAAATCGCCAAATTTAGGAAAGCTTTGCATCTTTGTACTTTGGAGTTAACCATTTGTAGCTTCACCCCTCATTAAATTCTGTAAATGTATTGATTTTGCAATAGCTAAAATGACATAAATGATCAATCATATGGGGTGTCTTCATTTTTGGGCACCTATATGCCATGAACTTAGGTAAAACTATGCATATTGGGCATCAAACTGTTGTGGACCCTGAGGCATTCATATTTAAGATGTTTTATCTTGGTACATAATTGTGACATGTACCCTGTGCCAGTAGCCAGGGATTATTTATGTTAATAGTTATACTTTATATATAAATAAATAGTATTTAATAGTACTATGATTGCAGTAAGTAAATGTTTATATGTAAAAGGATCCAGCATCATCTGACCGTGTCTATCATCACAGTGACGAGGGTTTGTGAAGTCTAACAGGCAGTAGGGGCCAACTCTATTCACTGGCAAATCAGAGAGGCTCATAAGAAAATGTCAGTGACTGAGGATATGCAAGGACTTCCAGTTGGGGTTTTCAGTTGAGGGGTTAGTCTGAGATGTTAATAAAGAAGTTATTTATTTTTCCCCTGTAATTGTGGTTGCTGGAGTGCATTTATTCACGGTGCCTCCCATGACAATAATGATATGTAGGAGTTAAGATGCTGCAAAGTTTTGAGGTGATTTTTTGAAATGTTATCAAAATTGCCAAATTTAGGAAAGCTTTGTGGTTGGTACTTTGGAGTAGAAAGACCCATTTGGATTCAGGGGATGTGTACTTTCCAAAAATATATGGCTACTTTTTTGTAGCTTTGTCGTACATAAAATGCAGTAAATATGTTGATTTTCCAGTAGCTGAAATAACAGGATTGATAGCTCATATGGGATGTGTTCATTGTGGGGCCCCTATATGCAACATAGTTAGGTAAACCTATGCATATTGGACATATTGGGCAAACTGTTCAGCGAACCACAGCCATTCATAGGTTGTTTTGTATGGTTACCTAATGATATGTGGGAGATATGATGCTTTGAGGTAATTTTTCAAAAATTTCACACATTTTTATAAAGAAATTACAAGTTTAAGAAAGAATTGCTACTTGACAGTTTTTAGTAGAGAGATATATTTACCCATTTTGGATTTGTCACAATTTATTCTTTCCAAAAATATGTAGTTTTTTAGGGTAATGGATTGTTTGGCCTTGAAATCAGAAGTATGGAGTTTTGTGGTGTGTTGCTTTGGAAATTTGGTAGTGTACTGCTGGAGTATTTGACCTATACACATAAGAAGTCCATAAAACTATATATATAATTGCCACTGCACATTCAGGAGACATGGAACTTTCCAAATCTGCTGTGTTTTCGTGTATAAAATAAATTATGTTTCGGATTTGTGTTTTTTGATGTGTGTTTATATTATGGGAAACATGATTTTTTTCCCTTCATTTTTTAGACACAAGTCTATATTTTGTTTTGGAATTACACCAAAATTCTAGCATATTTTGAAAGCTTAGTGTAACAAATGTACCTGGTGGTCTTGTGGGGGACGGCAGGGACGCCTGCTGCCCCCTCAGCGGGGATGCCTGCCATGTCGTTCTGTCTGCTCCGACCGCCTGTTCCCTAGGGTGAGCGTGGCGCGCCTCTGTAAAATTTAAAGGCAATTGCGCGAAAATCGAATTGTATAAATGCCTCATTTGGGCTTCCAGACCTTGCCCGTGGTTTTATCCTGTGGTGTTTGAGCTTTGAGATATCTGTATTCTGATCCTGTTTGATTCCTGTTGTGACCCCTGCCTGGCTATTCGACTATCCTGATTTCTAAATCCTGACCCTTGCCTGTTATCTGACTCCAATCCTGCTAAATCCCTTCTGATTAATCACCCGTTTTTGACCCTTGCCTGCCTGACTTCATTTGTAATCTGCCTGCCTCGACCCGGCCTGATCTGACTACGATTCTGTCTAATGCCTTGTACCACAACCTTCTGCCCAAAGACTTTTGCTTTACAGTTGTGCCCCTTTTTTTGTCCAGAACCCTTCACCTTGCACCTCTCGTTATAAGACCTGGAGGCATCTGAGTAGCTGAGGGCTCCTCCCGAGGCCAAAGACAGCTGCTACAGGCAGAAGCACGAGCCGAGACCAGGGTGCTTGGCATCGGTTCTGGGTTTAGGTTGCCAACCATTACACTTAGGTTGTCCTGAAAAAAAAAGATATATTGTTTTCCTGGGTAAAATAAAAGACTCCCCCAAGAAGGGCCCTTAAAGTGAAAGAGCACAAAATGTTCAAAAATGGTCTGGTAATAAAAGTACCAAATCGGCCATATCTGATGGCAGCAAATGGGTTAAGCTATATATACACCCTATAAAAAAAAATAAATGAAGCACAAAATACAAAATACAGAAATATAAAAAGAAAGGGCAAAGTCTCCAGTACACGTTGTGTTGGACACAATGGTGACAAGTGGAATGGTGAATACAAACATAAGAATCATAATCAGGAAATATGTAGTAGGAACCAAATGCATACAACAAGTAGAGCATTGTAATGGCAAAGTTGAGCTTACAACACCTGACAAATAAATTGTCTAATCCATCAAATGACCCTTTAAAAATAAGTCCAATATGTGAAAAACTTAATTATTGAAGCCTTGTGAATAAAATAAAAGAGAAGAGCTCCAAACGTATGATGAAAATGTTTCAGGGGTGCTCTCTGTTATTTTATGCCATATAATGGGCCAAAAAAGACTCGAAAAAGGCCTTCTGAGTCTTTGGCCTGTTCCAAAAAGAAGGTTTCCTGTTCAATGCCCAATAGCAAAGATTTTTTAAGAACAGATTATTATATAAAATGAGATGTTGCCTGAGTTTTCTTCCATAAAACTTTTTCTTCCCATTGATAAATTATCACTATTTGAAGTTTCAAAGAATATTTCACACATATATTTATGTTCACGTTTTTTTAACAAATCAAGAAAAAAAAAAAAAAACTCTTTTTGTGCTAAATCTGCACCATTATTTGCAGAACCAGAATGCTCAATAGTGTTTACTACATTGTAATATGGCAATGCTGATATACTATGGAAAAAGGGAAAGAAATTAATTCTGAGGCAAAATTTGCACCTGTCATTTGTAAATATTACAGTATATTATTACAGTGTCTTTACAGCAAATATAGTCATTCTACACTTCAAATTGAGGCCATGTTGGATTTTGGTTTCTGAGCATTTCTTAGCAGTGTCTAAATGGCTCCCTAACTGGGGAAGGAGAGCATTTTAAGTCTCTCTGAACCGTCATGATTATTTTAAATAAAATAGTATGTTCTGACACAAACTCCTGTATGAGTATTTAATCATTTGTAGTCAGACAAATTTAAATATATGCTGTAGTGTAAAACATCTAAAAAAGCACTATATACATATATATATATATATATATATATATATATATATATATATATATATATATATATATATATATATACACTTTAGTTACAGTTAGGACTGACGCTTGGACACTGCCTTGATGGGGCAGGTCAGCTTATGCATACTTTGTACAAACTTTGTAACTAAAATGTCTTTTTATTTAGAGTTACGGTTCGAAATAGTTTTTCTCAGGGGGTTGTATGTTGGCGTGCTGGGGCAATTTCTGTAGTAGTTGTATATCAAGCCTGACCCAGGTGCACCCAATAAAAAAGAATGAGCGGCATTGAAAAAAAAGAGGATGCATTAAATGCCCAGTTTGATCATCACTTATCTCCACAATTAAGACTGGGACTTGGTCAAGTCAACAGAAGCTTCCTCTGGTTTTGAACTACTACAGAGCAGCATGCCAAGTACCATCTGCATTTAAAACAAAATGAATACTTACAGCTGATGGCAACAGTTGGGTTGTGTGATTTAGTCTTCTGCTCTTACAACAGGCAAAAAAATACACAAAACCTTGTTAGAGACAGCACTTCTAATAAGTGCAGTGCCGTTAGCCCAGTATTCTAAAATGCATGTATTCCTGCTAACCTTTGTAAAATTATATAATTATGTTTTAGATTAGTGTTGTGTCTTTATAGATATATCCAAGTATCCGTATAGTGTTATGAGTAATGTAGAGTCCACAATTTACCACAGCCAGGCAAAGGATGCAACCAAGCTTCCAGAGATGAAACGATTTATTCAGATTATCCAGCCCAGAGACAGCAAATGATACAGAGATCTTTCAAAATGTGCCCACGGGTTATTCTTCCTTCCCTCTCTCTCTCCCTCTTCTTCCCTTCCTCTTCTCCTCTGCTTCCTAATCTCCTCTGCTCTCCTTCCCTATCTCTTCAGCAAAAAACCAATTCCATTGTTATACTGTTTCTTTGCCATTGACCCAAATGGGGAATGGTTCTGATTGGCTAATGACAAGTTAAACAGGAAAACCAGCTAATTTCTTTAGATGTCCCTTTTACCAATAACAACTGCACAAACAGTTCCTCTTTGAAATGTAAAAGACCCTCTTCAGATGGTCTCTTGGAATGTGTCCCACCTATTTCTTATCTTGCATTTTATTACAAGACAGGATGAGCTCCTTTGAAGGAGTCATAAAAACTCAGGATACCTTCTACCTAAGGATTAATTACAATCGGTCTATATATATTACTGCAATTAGGAACTAATAGAAGTCATTGTAGTTAAAGTAAAAGCCTATTGACACCCATGAAAGGTAATATCAACACTACACAGATGTTATGTGTGTGGTACAGTGGGCAGCACTAGTTGGAGGTTATTTTAATAAATTCTATTTTCATATATTTTCAATCACAATTGTGCTAAAAGTCTCTCTCCTCTGCTTTCTGCTGCATCTCAGCTAAGGATCGCTAACATGGCTTTTCAGTCTGCCCATACAGGAAGCTGACACTGATGTGGTTACTGCGCATGACTCCCCTCTCCTGCTTTATTTGCACTTCTCTAATCCTATTGGCTAAATCTTGCCATCCAATCCTATCAAAAATATGCAAATGAAACCAAAGCATACCAGAGCCAGTTTGGTGTGATTTTTTTTTTTGTATTACTGCCTGTCAGGTCCCCGGCTGGGAAATCCCTTACAGAGAGCTGAGAGCACAAGGTAAGGTATTGACAGTCCGAGAGAGAACTGCTGAGGGGAGGGAGAGAGAGACCACAGGGAGGGAAGGCAGTGTGTGCAGACAGACTGCCGTGAGAGAAATGCTGGGCGGGAGGGAACAGAATCGCTGGGCAAGAGAGAGGACTAGAGGCTGCTCTGAGATAAGAAATGCTACGTGGGATCAAACGGAACAGCTGGACAAACGAGCAGGTAGAGATACAGAAAGGCTGCAGGGGGGGAGGAGAGACAAATTGTGGAAGGAAGTGAAAGGCTTGTGAAGAGAGTCTGCGGGGCGAGAGAGAGAGAGACATGTTGTGTAAAGGGAACAGAACGGCTGTTTGTCAAGACGTTCCGTTTGATCCCACGTAGCATCAGGGCCGGAACTAGGGGTAGGCAGAGTAGGCACGTGCCTAGGGCGCAAAGCTGGGGGGGGTGCCAGGCACGTACCTGCTCTGTCGCCTACCCCATGTCCGGGCCTCTCACTTCCCGTCTTCCGAGCGATTGATGCTTCTGCGCATGTGCGCACGTCGATTGACACTTCTGCGCATGCGCGCCGGCGTCAACTTGCGCATGCGCGCACACAGCCGGCGCAGCGTCGGCCCAGGTTGCCTAGGGCGCCCACTAGGGATGTCGCGGACTGTTCGCCCGCGAACTAGTTCACGCGAACATCGGGTGTTCGCGTCCGCGCGACGTTCGCCAATTTGGGTTCGCCTTAGCTGGCGCTTATTTTTGCCCTCTCACCCCAGACCAGCAGATACATGGCAGCCAATCAGGAAGCTCTCCCTCCTGGACCACCCCCACACCCCCTGGACCACTCCCCTTCCATATATAAACTGAAGCCCTGCAGCGTTTTTTCATTCTGCCTGTGTGTGCTTGGAAGAGCTAGTGTAGAGACAGAGCTGTTAGTGATTTGAGGGACAGTTGATAGTAACTTTGCTGGCTAGTAATCTACTTGATACTGCTCTGTATTGTAGGGACAGAACTCTGCAGGGATTTGAGGGACATTTTAGGTTAGGTAGCTTTGCTGGCTAGTAATCTACCTTCTACTGCAGTGCTCTGTATGTAGCTGCTGTGGGCACTGCTGCTGATCTCTCATCTGCTGACTGCTGCCTGTAACCCAATAGTCCTTGTAAGGACTACTTTTATTTTCTTTTTTGTTTTTTTACTTTGCTACTATAAGAGCCCAGTGCTATTAGTCTAGCTGTGTTGGGGAGTGGGACTGGTGTACTGCTCCTAGTAGTTCAGCACCAACCAGAGTAATTTTTTTTTTAATATATATATATATTTTTTTATTTTACTTATCTCACTGTTCTTTAACGTGTCCAGTGCTGTTTGCTGTTCTTCATAGTAGTGCACCAATAGTAGTGCACTTGCAGGCATTATTTGCCCAGTGTGTTCTTCAAACAACTGCCAGCTAACTGTGTGAGCTTGTTCACATTCTGTCTAAATATCAATAATAATACCGTCTCCAGAAACACCACCTGAGTGACGTTTTTCAAGCAGCAATAATATATTCCGTATCCACTGCTGTAGTGTATACGTTGACCTTGCAGGCATTGTTTCAATTTGTTTGCCCAGTGTGTTCTTCATTTTCAAACAACTGCCACCAACTGTGTGAACTTGTTCACATTCTGTCTAAATATCAATAATAATACCGTCTCCAGAAACACCACCTGAGTGACGTTTTTCAAGCAGCAATAATATATTCCGTATCCACTGCTGTAGTGTATACATTGACCTTGCAGGCATTGTTTCAATTTGTTTGCCCAGTGTGTTCTTCATTTTCAAACAACTGCCAGCTAGCTGTGTGAGCTTGTTCACATTCTGTCTAAATATCAATAATAATACCGTCTCCAGAAACACCACCTGAGTGACGTTTTTCAAGCAGCAATAATATATTCCGTATCCACTGCTGTAGTGTATACGTTGACCTTGCAGGCATTGTTTGCCCAGTGTGTTCTTCAAACAACTGCCAGCTAGCTGTGTGAGCTTGTTCACATTCTGTCTAAATATCAATAATAATACCGTCTCCAGAAACACCACCTGAGTGACGTTTTTCAAGCAGCAGTTTTTCAGATGGTCTCTTGCATTTTATTACAAGACAGGATGAGCTCCTTTGAAGGAGTCATAAAAACTCAGGATACCTTCTACCTAAGGATTAATTACAATCGGTCTATATATATTACTGCAATTAGGAACTAATGGAAGTCATTGTAGTTAAAGTAAAAGCCTATTGACACTCATGAAAGGTAATATCAACACTACACAGATGTTATGTGAGTGGTACAGTGGGCAGCACTAGTTGGAGGTTATTTTAATAAATTCTATTTTCATATATTTTCAATCACAATTGTGCTAAAAGTCTCTCTCCTCTGCTTTCTGCTGCATCTCAGCTAAGGATCGCTAACATGGCTTTTCAGTCTGCCCATACAGGAAGCTGACACTGATGTGGTTACTGCGCATGACTCCCCTCTCCTGCTTTATTTGCACTTCTCTAATCCTATTGGCTAAATCTTGCCATCCAATCCTATCAAAAATATGCAAATGAAACCAAAGCATACCAGAGCCAGTTTGGTGTGATTTTTTTTTTTGTATTACTGCCTGTCAGGTCCCCGGCTGGGAAATCCCTTACAGAGAGCTGAGAGCACAAGGTAAGGTATTGACAGTCTGAGAGAGAACTGCTGAGGGGAGGGAGAGAGAGACCACAGGTAGGGATGTAGCGAACGTCGGAAAAAAAGTTCGCGAACATATTCGCGAACTTGCGCAAAAATGCGAGCGGTTCGCGAACGGTTCGCGAACCCCATAGACTTCAATGGGAAGGCGAACTTTAACATCTAGAAAAGACATTTCTGGCCAGAAAAATGATTTTAAAGTTGTTTAAAGGGTGCAACGACCTGGACAGTGGCATGCCAGAGGGGGATCAAGGGCAAAAATGTATCTGAAAAATCTGCCTGTGTGTGCTTGGAAGAGATAGTGTAGGGGGAGAGCTGTTAGTGATTTCAGGGACAGATGAAAAAAAAAATTAAAGTTGGTGCTGCTGAACTACTAGGAGCAGCAGATTAGCACACCAGTCCCACTCCCCAACACTGCTAGACTAATAGCACTGGGCTCTTATAGTAGTAGTAGTAGTAGTAGTAAAACAACAAAAAAATAAATAAAAGCAGTCCTTACAAGGACTACTGTTATTGCAGCAGTCAGCAGATGAGATCAGAAGCAGGACAGCTGCCCACTGCAGCTACATACAGAGCACTGCAGTAGAAGGTAGATTACTAGCCAGCAAAGCTACCTAAGCTTAAATGTCCCTCAAACCCCTGCAGACTTCTGTCCCTCCAATAACAGAGCAGTATCAAAACGATTACTAGCCAGCAAACTTTCAACTGTCCCTGAAATCACTAACAGGCAGCAGCTCTCTCCCTACACTATCTCTTCAGCACACACAGGCAGAGTGAAAAAACGCTGCAGGGCTTCGGTTTTTATAGGGAAGGGGAGTGGTCCAGGGGAGAGCTTCCTGATTGGCTGCCATGTACCTGCTGGTCTGGGGTGAGAGGGCAAAAAAAAGCGCCAACAATGGCGAACCCAAAATGGCGAACGTCGCGCGACATTCGCGAACTTCCGGCGAGCGCGAACACCCGATGTTCGCGCGAACAAGTTCGCCGGCGAACAGTTCGCGACATCTCTAACCACAGGGAGGGAAAGGCAGTGTGTGCAGACAGACTGCCGTGAGAGAAATGCTGGGCGGGAGGGAACAGAATCGCTGGGCAAGAAAGAGGACTAGAGGCTGCTCTAAGATAAGAAATGCTACGTGGGATCAAACGGAACAGCTGGACAAACGAGCAGGTAGAGATACAGAAAGGCTGCAGGGGGGGAGGAGAGACAAATTGTGGAAGGAAGTGAAAGGCTTGTGAAGAGAGTCTGCGGGGCGAGAGAGAGAGACATGTTGTGTAAAGGGAACAGAACGGCTGTTTGTCAAGACGTTCCGTTTGATCCCACGTAGCATCAGGGCCGGAACTAGGGGTAGGCAGAGTAGGCACGTGCCTAGGGCGCAAAGCTGGGGGGGGCGCCAGGCACGTACCTGCTCTGTCGCCTACCCCATGTCCGGTCCTCTCACTTCCCGTCTTCCGAGCGATTGATGCTTCTGCGCATGTGCGCACGTCGATTGACACTTCTGCGCATGTGCACCGGCGTCAACTTGCGCATGCGCGCACACAGCCGGCGCAGCGTCGGCCCAGGTTGCCTAGGGCGCCCACTAGGGATGTCGCGGACTGTTCGCCCGCGAACTAGTTCGCGCGAACATCGGGTGTTCGCGTCCGCCGAATGTTCGCGAACGTCGCGCGACGTTCGCCAATTTGGGTTCGCCTTAGCTGGCGCTTATTTTTGCCCTCTCACCCCAGACCAGCAGATACATGGCAGCCAATCAGGAAGCTCTCCCTCCTGGACCACCCCACACCCCCTGGACCACTCCCCTTCCATATATAAACTGAAGCCCTGCAGCGTTTTTTCATTCTGCCTGTGTGTGCTTGGAAGAGCTAGTGTAGGGAGAGAGCTGTTAGTGATTTGAGGGACAGTTGATAGTAACTTTGCTGGCTAGTAATCTACTTGATACTGCTCTGTATTGTAGGGACAGAACTCTGCAGGGATTTGAGGGACATTTTAGGTTAGGTAGCTTTGCTGGCTAGTAATCTACCTTCTACTGCAGTGCTCTGTATGTAGCTGCTGTGGGCACTGCTGCTGATCTCTCATCTGCTGACTGCTGCCTGTAACCCAATAGTCCTTGTAAGGACTGCTTTTATTTTCTTTTTTGTTTTTTTACTTTGCTACTTTTTAATATATATATATATATATATTTTTATTTTACTCACTGTTCTTTAACGTGTCCAGTGCTGTTTGCTGTTCTTCATAGTAGTGCACCAATAGTAGTGCACTTGCAGGCATTATTTGCCCAGTGTGTTCTTCAAACAACTGCCAGCTAGCTGTGTGAGCTTGTTCACATTCTGTCTAAATATCAATAATAATACCGTCTCCAGAAACACCACCTGAGTGACGTTTTTCAAGCAGCAATAATATATTCCGTATCCACTGCTGTAGCGTATACGTTGACCTTGCAGGCATTGTTTCAATTTGTTTGCCCAGTGTGTTCTTCATTTTCAAACAACTGCCAGCTAGCTGTGTGAGCTTGTTCACATTCTATCTAAATATCAATAATAATACCGTCTCCAGAAACACCACCTGAGTGACGTTTTTCAAGCAGCAATAATATATTCCGTATCCACTGCTGTAGTGTATACGTTGACCTTGCAGGCATTGTTTGCCCAGTCTTTAACCAAGTGCCACCTAGCTGTGTGAGCTTTTTCACATTCCGTGTCCAGAAACATCACCTGAGTGACGTAGTGTGATTTCTGCCCTTTACAGCACAAAACGCAGCGCTGTGTCAACAATGTATTTTTCAGAAACATTTTTGCCCTTGATCCCCCTCTGGCATGCCACTGTCCAGGTCGTTGCACCCTTTAAACAACTTTAAAATCATTTTTCTGGCCAGAAATGTCTTTTCTAGCTTTTAAAATTCGCCTTCCCATTGAAGTCTATGGGGTTTGCGACATTCGCGAACCGTTCGCATTTTTATCCGGAAGTTCGCGAACATGTTCGTGAACATTTTTTCCGACGTTCGCTACATCCCTATCCTCCTCTGCTATGGGCACCCCACGTAACACTTCCTCCACCACCGGCGCCCCTTCTTCACTGGAGTCAGAGGAGTTATTTACACATGAGTTTTTTGAACTGAGTGATGTGCAACCATTATTGGCAGAAGAAGATGAAGGAGATGAGGATGTTACACCAGATATAATTCTGGCAGACAACACAACAGAGATGGACATAATGAGTGATGAGGAGGTCCCCGCTGCTGCTTCCTTCTGTGAGCTGTTAGAAGAAATTGATGCATCTGAGGAGAATGATGATGAGGAGATTGATGTTTTGTGGGTGCCCAGTAGAAGAGAGCAAGAGGAGGATAGTTCAGATGGAGAGACGGAGAGTCAGAGAGGCAGGAGGAGAATAAGACTTAGAAGAAGCAGGGAGGACAGCTCGCAGGGAACAGTAGGGCAACAACATGTATCGCCACCTGTGGTCAGCCGGCCAACGCCCCCGCCATTGCCGCCAACTTCTACTGTTACCGCCAGATTGCCAGCTTCAAATAGGTCAGCAGTGTGGGATTTTTTTAATGTGTGTGCCTCTGACAAAAGCGTTGTAATTTGCAATGAGTGCAGTCAGAAACTGAGTCTTGGGAAGCCCAACACCCACATAGGTACAACTTCTATGCGAAGGCACATGAACGGCAAGCACAAAGCACTATGGGAGCAACACCTCAAAGGCAGCAGACAAACTAAAAGCCACCCTCCTTCTGGTCCAGCATCTTACTGCTCTACCTCTGCTGTCCTTGACCCGTCTGAACCACCCTCCACTCCGCCTTCCACCTTGACCACCAGTTCCCAGTCATCTGCCACCAGCCAAGTTTCTGTGAGGGCCATGTTTGAGCGTAAGAAGCTAATGTCTGCGAGTCACCCCCTTGCCCGGCGTCTGACAGCTGGCTTGTCTGCACTCTTAGCCCACCAGCTTTTACCATACCAGCTGGTGGACTCTGAGGCCTTCCGCAAATTTGTAGCAATTGGGACACCGCAGTGGAAGGTACCCAGCCGCAATTTTTTTTCAAAGAAGGGAATACCACACCTGTACCACCATGTGCAGAGCCAAGTCACCGCATCTCTGTCACTTAGTGTTGGGGCAAAGGTCCATATGACTACTGACGCATTGTCCTCCAAGCATGGTCAGGGCAGGTATGTCACCTACACTGCCCACTGGGTGAATTTGGTTATGGCTGGGAAGCAGGGAATGCGTGGCTCAACAACAACAGTGGAGTTGGTGTCACCGCCACGGATTGCACGCGGTTCTGCCACCACCTCTACTCCTCCTTCGCTCTCTACCTCGTCTTCTTCCTCTGCTTCCTCCTCCTCTGCTGCTGGGTCCTCCTCCTCCACACCTGTGCACCCCCAGCTCCCCCTAGGCTATTCGACGTGCCAGGTACGCCGTTGTCATGCTGTCTTGGGGATGACGTGCCTGGAAAGCAGAAACCATACCGGATCTGTACTCCTGTCATCTCTGCAGTCACAGGCCGATCGATGGCTGACCCCACACCAACTGAAGATCGGAAAAGTGGTGTGTGACAACGGAAGCAATCTGTTCGCAGCACTGAGACTGGGCAATTTAACACATGTGCCCTGCATGGCACATGTTCTGAATTTAATAGTCCAACGTTTTATCTCGAAGTACCCAGGATTCCAGGACATTCTCAGGCAGTCCAGGAAGGTGTCGGCCCATTTCAGACATTCCTACACAGCCATGGCACGCCTTGCTGACATTCAGCAGCGGTACAACATGCCAGTCAGGCGTTTAATTTGCGACAGCCAGACTCGCTGGAATTCAACGCTCCTCATGTTTGAACGTCTGCTGCAACAACAAAGAGCCATCAATGAATACCTGTTTGAACTGGGTGGTAGGACTGGATCTGCAGAGCTGGGGATTTTTTTCCCCCGTTACTGGGTGCTTATGCGCGATGCCTGCAGGCTCATGCGCCCTTTTGAAGAGGTTACAAACATGGTCAGTCGCACCGAAGGCACCATCAGCGACCTAATACCCTTTGCTTTCTTCCTGGAGCGTGCCGTGCGACGAGTGACAGATGAGGCTGTAGACCAGCGTGACGAGGAGCAGGAAGTGCACGATTTCTGGTCGGAATCACCAGAACGAGCCCAGGCACCTGCTGCAACGCAGGGAGAGGTGTCAGAAGTGGAGTCAGAGGAGGAAGGTGGCTTTGTGGAGGAGGAGGACCAACAGGAGCAGGCTTCCCAGGGGGCTTGTGGTGACCGTTTGGGGACCCCTGGTCTTGTACGTGGCTGGGGGGAGGAGACCGTGGATGATGTAGTCCTTGATAACGAGGAAGCGGAGATGGATACCTCTGCATCCAACCTTGTGAGAATGGGGTCTTTCATGCTGTCATGCCTGTTGAAGGACCCCCGTATCAAGAGGCTTAAGGAGAAGGACCTGTACTGGGTCGCAACGCTACTAGACCCTCGGTACAAGCATAAAGTGGCAGAAATGTTACCAACGTACCACAAGTCCGAAAGGATGCTGCATTTACAAACCAGCCTGCAAAACATGTTGTACAATGCTTTTAAGGGTGATGTCACTTCAGGAACTCATCAACATTCCAGGGGCAGAGGTGCCAGTAATCCTGCCACGAGCGCACCTGCAAGGACAATGCACTTTGGCCACTCTGTAACGTCAGACATGCAAATGTTTTTCAGTCCAAGGCAGCGCCAGAACCCTTCGGGATCCACCCTCAAAGAACGCCTCGACCGGCAGGTAGCGGACTACCTGGCATTAACTGCAGATATCGACACTCTGAGGAGCGATGAACCCCTGGACTACTGGGTGTGCAGGCTTGATCTGTGGCCAGAGCTGTCACAATTTGCCATGAACCTCTTGTCTTGCCCCGCATCAAGTGTCCTCTCAGAAAGGACCTTCAGTGCAGCAGGAGGGATTGTAACTGACAAGAGAACTCGCCTAGGTCACAAAAGTGTGGATTACCTGACCTTTATTAAAATGAACGAGGCATGGATCTCGGAGGGTTACTGCACGCCGGAAGACTTGTTCTGACTCCCCATGCAGCTGTCCTTCTCTGCACGCCGCATGACTCCACACACAGCTGTCCTTTAGCGTCCTCCTCCCTCCGCCACCGTTACAAACTAGGTTTCATTTGAATCAAAACTTTTTGGACAAGTAAATCCTGAGTTTTTCTGGCCTCTGTGCTTCAGTGGCTGCAACCAAAAAAATGACTATTTTCAGCATTTATATGGCATATTTTTTCTGGCCTCTGTGCTTCAGTGGCTGCGACAAAAAAAAATGACTATTTTTAGCATTTATATGGCATATTTTTTCTGGCCTCTGTGCTTCAGTGGCTGCGACAAAAAAAAAAGACTATTTTCAGCATTTATATGGCATATTTTTTCTGGCCTCTGTGCTTCAGTGGCTGCGACAAAAAAAACATAATTTTTCAGGAAAGTACACATGCCTAATTTTTCAGGGTTCTGCAACAGTGGCAAAATCGCATCTTTTATGGTCACCGCAGGTGATCAATAAAGTAGACCAAAACTGGGCCCACACTGCAGAATCAGTGTTTTTTGGTTCACTTCACTGTACATTGAATTACCTCTGCCTGACCGTGCACGTGCGCACAAGCACGGTGACTGCTAAACACACCACTACAGAAATATTGCCACCAACAGGACGAACATCCTGGAGGTGACAAGCAACTAGTAATTAAAAACTATTATTTGCTCACTTGACGGTATCATTCATAAAAATTGTTACAAAGTATCTTATTTGCACCTGTTAGCTGTTCTGAGCTCTCTGCCAAAAGCTAATTAAGTTAGAAACTGTTTTTTTTCTGGCTGTTCAGTGCAGAGAAAAGAGGGACTTTCCAGTACAAAAGAGGGACAGGGGGTTGAGTGGTCAAAAGAGGGACAGTTGGGAGGTATGCAAGTGCCACCTAGCTGTGTGAGCTTTTTCACATTCTGTCTAAATAACAATAATAATTCCGTGTCCGTAAACATCACCTGAGTGATGTTTTTACAGCAGCAATAATATATTCCGTATCCACTACTGTATACGTGGCCCTTGCAGGCATTGTTTGCCCAGTCTTTAACCAAGTGCCACCTAGCTGTGTGAGCTTTTTCACATTCCGTGTCCAGAAACATCACCTGAGTGACGTAGTGTGATTTCTGCCCTTTACAGCACAAAACGCAGCAATGTATTTTTCAGAAACATTTTTGCCCTTGATCCCCCTCTGGCATGCCACTGTCCAGGTCGTTGCACCCTTTAAACAACTTTAAAATCATTTTTCTGGCCAGAAATGTCTTTTCTAGCTTTTAAAATTCGCCTTCCCATTGAAGTCTATGGGGTTCGCGACGTTCACGAACCGTTCGCATTTTTGTCCGGAAGTTCGCGAACATGTTCGCGAACATTTTTTCCGACGTTCGCTACATCCCTAGTGCCCACCCAGTGTGGCCCGGCTCTGCGTAGCATTTCTTATCTTAGAGCAGCCTCTAGCCCGCTCTTCTGCCCAGCGATTCTGTTCCCTCCCGCCCAGCATTTCTCTCACGGCAGTCTGTCTGCACACACTGCCTTTCCCTCCCTGTAGTCTCTCTCTCTCTCTCTCCCTCCCCTCGGCAGTTCTCTCTCGGACTGTCAATACCTTACCTCCCGGCTAACTGTTCCTCATTTCCGGTTCTGTGTGGAGGAACGCGTCGGGAGCGAGCACGCTGTGGGAACTGGTCGCCTTTTTGCTGTTTTACAGAGAGTCATGGAGAAAGGCTATTTTGAAATTTTTTGAAAAAAACAGCTAGGTAATTTATATCAATGTATTAGGGTATGGCTATTATTTTAGCATTTGGAATGGAATATCTAGATAAAAAATGTTGGTGTTACTGGTCCTTTAAGTCTGTATATCAACTGCCTAACTGCTAGTTGATCCAGAGGAAGGAAAAACCTATCCACCAAACCACAGCAGTCTAGAGAGTGTTAGGGGCTGAAAGTACATGACATTGTTGTGCTTTGCATATTGCACCAGTTTTTTTTAATCCGGGGCAAAGTGCAGAGCTTGTAAAGGCTATTGCCAAAAGTGCAAGTGATCTATGAAATGGCCCCAATGGGCATAACTTTGCAGTGTTGTTGCACTTGTGTCCAGGAACTTATTAATGCCTCCAAACCCCCAATCGTAAATAGTATCATCCTCCATGTAAAGTGTATGTTGAGGACAAAGACTTGGACTTTGCATGAAACCCTAAATTCTTTACAGGCATGTTAAAGGAAGGAGGAAAATCCACATAGATCAGGAATCAAAATTATATCTCAAGAGGAAAAATTCCTTTTTGACCCTAGCAATGGGGGGTTGATGCTCTGAATCAACTTTACACAATTTAAATAAAGCATGCTAACTATGCTTGCTATCAAATTTATCTACAGAAAATTACATTATACGGTGACTGCACAAAACAGACAAGGAAAATAGGGGTGTCAGTTGTGGATTAATGACATGTGGGGCCCCTAAAGGCCCGGATTTGTGGCAAGGCCACAAAGCCCCGGGCCTAGGGCGGTAGAATATGAGGGGCAGCATGTGCCCAGCTGCATCAAAATTAGCTATTAGCACTTAAGCTGCATGTCAGTCTTCAGTGCTGTGCCCAAGTAAAGGAAGGGGACGGCGCCTGGCAGGGGTAAGGAAGGGGACCGAACATGGCAGAGGGAAAGGGGGCGGGAAGGCGCCTGGCAGGGGGGAAGGGATGGGGAAGGAACAGCGCTTGGCAGGGGGGAAGGGATGAGGAGGGGACGGTGCCTGGAAGGGGAGGGGACAGTGGAAGGGGGCAAAATCGGGGGACGAAGGGACAGCAGAGGGGGGCTGAACCGGCAGGGGAAGGGAACGAATAGCAGAGCTGGCCTAGGGGTGGCCAGTTTGTAAATCTAGGCCTGTTGGCTGAGAGGTTTGTTACTACATGCTAGAAGCTTAGGAATGGACTGACCTCGTGTTTAAAATGTTTTGTGCACACCGATTTTGGCCACACCCCTCAGTTTTACAAAACTTGCCATGGTATGGAAAGATTGACATATTTCTGGGGGTTTGAGGGCCATATTTTATATATGTTACAACAGTTTTGCTCTTTAAGTTGAAATTGGCCTTCAAGCTGTGAATCTCAGTTCCCCCAAGATCTTATTAGTTACAACTGTATCAACATGCAGGCACTAAGTATTCTGGGATCTCTGCCAAAAGCATCTTATTTAATTCAGTTTCAGAAACTCTTATTAGTTACAATTATATTAAAATGCTGGTGCTGAGCATTTTGGGCTCTCTGCCTCTTTTAATTAAGTTTAAGAAAGTACCTTTTTCCACCACCAGTGCTTTTTCCACCACCACCAAACTCAGGCCATTTAAACAATATTCTTGGACTGTGGGCTCAGCTGTCCTGCTCATATTCGGACAGTTGGGATGTATGCTGATATTATTTCCCTCTCTTTTGCCATCCCTAGGCAAATATCTTAGCTTTTTTTTGAATTTGTCAATCTCCATATATTAAATTCTGCTGTTTCCTCCTTTAATATTGTTGCAGCTAGAATGCATAAGGAATAATAAAGAGCAAGAAATTACTGTACTGTATGTGTGAAAGTCATGAAATGCTGTACTGTATATGCCTATGGAAGGAACAGCTGTGCTTTCTCAATATAGGCATCCATCAGCTCTGATTTTGCCATTTTAAATTAAGTGCCTAATTGGAAGCCGGGGTTTGAATCTATTTTTAATTGACTGCTTTTGGTGCTTTCAGTTTAATGAAGCATGCTGAAGCACTTCTAAAAAATCTTAGTCAAAACAGACCAAGGGGAGTCATTTAAAAAAAATGGAGATTTTTACAAAAACATGCTTTATTAATTACAACGGTTCTATTATGCTTTTAAGTTGAATTTTGCCATTTACAAGCTTTCGAAACGCCTCAAAAAGTAGTTCAGTTCTGCCCGTATTCTGCAGCATCCAGATACTGCCTTACCATTTGTTGTGGAGGTAGATGCTTCTGAAGTGGGTGCTAGGGCAGTCCTTTCCCAAAGGCACCCGATAACCAACAAATTACATCCCTGCGCCTTTTTCTCAAGGAAGTTTTCTCCGGCAGAGTCAAACTATGATATTGGGAACAGGGAATTGTTGGCTATCAAGTGGGCCTTTGAGGAGTGGTGGCATCTACTTGAAGGTGCTAAACATATGGTAACAGTGTATACAGACCATAAAAACCTGCTTTATATAGAATCGGCCACACGGCTAAACCCTCGGCAAGCTAGATGGGCGTTGTTCTTCACCAGGTTTAACTTTTCCTTAACCTACAGGCCTGGATCTAAAAACACCAAAGCTGATGCACTCTCTAGGAGTTTTGAATCTACCTCCTCTGACTCTAGTGAGTGCATCCCCATCATTCCTAGGGAGTTGATTGTAGCTGCATTGGATTCTGACCTCTCCACCTTGTTATCCCCTGTCAAATCTTCTGCTCCTGCAGACACTCCTTCTGGGAGAATGTTTGTGCCTGAGGAGCTGAGGGAACAAATTCTGGAAGAGGTTCATAACTCCAAGATGGCTGGGCATCCTGGCATTGCCAAAACTATATCCTTGTTATCCCGCCATGTGTGGTGGCCTTCTTTTAAACAGGATGCTAAGGCTTTTGTAAATTCCTGTCCAATTTGTCAAAGGTCTAAATCCTCTCATCAATTGTCACGGGGTCTGTTGAATCCGTTACCAATCCCTGAGAAGCCATGGTCCCATCTTTCGATGGGTTTCATTGTAGATCTGCCTTCTTCCCAGGGTAAAACTGTAATTTGGATTTAATCTAGAAGCTGCGCAGAGAACAAATGCAATTCAGGGGCTGCGGTGGGTATCCAGCTTTAAATACCTTGGGGTGACTATCTCGCCAAACACGCAAGACTTTGTTACAGACAACACTGAACCAGTGATACAAGGTTTCAAAACCACTGTCAGCCAATGGGCTGGCTTACCTCTAACGGTCTGGGGCAGGGTCAACCTATTCAAAATGGTATACCTACCCAAATTCCTGTACTTCTTGCAGAATGCCCCAATATGGATACCCCCGCAGGTCTTTAAACGCTATTCTCTTCCCCTTTATTTGGGCAAACAAACCCCCTAGAGTCAACAGGCTAACGCTCCAGGCCCCATTGGATAAGGGGGGATTAGCCCTTCCGCATCTGCAAATGTACTACTACGCTAGTCAATTAGCATTCATACACAACTGGTTTAACCCCTACCCTGAAAACACTCTCACAGCTTTAAACGCCACGCTGGCGGGCTCTCTTGAAGCAATTAGAAATACGCCCTACAGGAATGCCAAAGACACCCCTGAACTGCCACGAACGCTAAGCTGCCCACAAAGAGCCTGGATGCTTGCCACTAAAGTTCTTGCAAAAGCTGCAAGCCTTCCATCCCCCTATACCCCACTATGGAGAAACTCCAATCTGCAGCACCTAGTTCATCTACCGGACTTTACATACTGGCCAAAATTAGGGGTCAGACACCTAGCGGATCTCTTAGTTAACAGCACCTTCCCGACCCTTACCCAGCTAGCGACTAAACTGAACCACCCAAACATAGCTTGGCACCGATATTTCCAACTCAGACATGCATTTGCGGCCCAATTTGGTAGCCTGGTAATCTGTACAAACACCCAACCACATGAAGACAGACTTTGGGACCCGAATCCACAAAAGCTGGTCTCTGGGCTATACAAGATACTAATATCCACCATCCATAGTCCACTTAACAAACAAAAAACAAGTGGAATGGCCTTATCCCTGCTCTAGATGATGATATGTGGGAAGATGCAATAGGGGAACTATACATCTTACTAATCTCTACAAAAGATAGGATGGTGCAATTCCGTATCATACATTGTACATATATTACTCCAATCAGGCTCAAAGCCATGGGCAAAAGTCCCAATGGAAACTGTCCCAAATGCCAGCACCCGGATGCTGATTTCTTTCATTTGCTTTGGTCATGTCCCCTGGTACAGAGATTCTGGGCCAAGGTAATAGACAACTTGACTAATGAAATTCTGCTCCCTGGAGCACTAACACCAGAGGTGTGCCTACTGGGACTGGTGGACGAATTGGCACCTCTAAATAAAACGCGGTATTTACTAAAAACCCTTTTATTTTACGCCAAAAAGCAAATTGCCATGACATGGATGAGCCCACGACCCCCTACAATAAAGCAATGGGTAAAGCTGATCAATACCAGGCTCCCGATGATAAAACTAACATACATAGCCAGACAGTGCCCAGAAAAATTTGGGAAAATCTGGGAACCCTGGTTGGAGCTCTGTCCCGAAGTAGACCCAGAGTCTCAATAAATGCATGTATATGAGAGAACATATATGTAGTATAACTATTTCTTTTTCAGCGAATTGAGTCTTATATAAGCGCGCTCCAATCCTGTGAGACTTGGAAGTAACATGTAATACTCCCTTTAACCTAACATGTGGCAGACTTTATGCTCCGATTGTGTACCTTGATGCCTTAAACTGATACAGTATGTTGTGGTCCTGCGTGACCAAATGCACTTTTTATCACCAATGCCTACATTGTCTGTTGTTAAGTGTGTTGTTTGTTTCAAAACGAAAAATAAAAACCTTTTAAAAAAAAACAAACTGTAATTTGGGTGGTGGTGGATAGGTTTAGTAAAATTAGCCATTTTGTTCCCCTTCCACACCTCCCTTCTGCCAAAACCTTAGCCGATCTGTTTATCTCTCATATTTTCAGGTTACATGGGTTTCCTGTTAACATTGTATCTGACAGAGGAGTTCAGTTTGTCTCGAAGTTTTGGAGAGCTTTCTGCTCGTTAGTTGGGATTGATTTATCCTTCTCAACTGCTTACCATCCCCAAACCAACGGACAAACTGAAAGAGTGAATCAATCCCTTGAGCAATATCTCAGGTGTTACGTTTCTGATAACCAGTCCTCTTGGGCTAAATTGTTGCCCTGGGCAGAGTTTGCCTACAATAATGCCACTCACTCCTCCTCTGGGGAGTCTCCTTTCTTTATTGTAAATGGGCTACATCCAAAAGCATTTCCTTTTTCTGGTTTAGATTCCTCTGTACCCTCTGCTAATTCCTCTGTCAATCATTTTTCTAAGGTTTGGTCCCAAGTTCATCATTCTCTTTCTGCAGCTTCCTCTGCTCAAAAGAAAGCTGCAGATAGATCTCATAGAGTGGCTCCTCAATACAAAGTGGGAGATTCTGTTTGGCTATCTACCAAAAATGTTAAGTTGAAGATCCCCTCTCTCAAACTGGGGCCCAGGTTTATTGGTCCATACCCAATAACTGAAATAATCAATTCTTCTTCTGTTCGTCTCCAATTACCTGCAGAGTTTAAAATATCTAATTCTTTTCATGTTTCTCTTCTAAAACCAGCCACTCAAGTCCATCATATTCCTGTTCCTCCCCCAGTGTTAGTCGAAGGTCAGCCTGAATTTGAGATCCAGGAGTTCCTCGATTCTTGTCTGGTACGGGGTAAGCTCCAGTATCTTATTAAGTGGAAGGGCTTTGGCCCAGAGGAGAACTCCTGGGTCTCAGTCGATGACATCAAGGCTGATCAACTCAGGAAGAATTTCCATCAAAAATTTCCTGGGAAGCCTGGGGGTCCAGTGCCCCCCCCTAGAGGGGGGGGTAATGTAATAAAAATACCTGGTGGTCTAGTGGTGCGGCGGCGTGGACGGCCGCCACGCCGCCGCGCTCCTTCTCCTGCCTCCAGCGCCATCTTGGTTTCTTAGGGCGTGCCTGCACGCCTCTTAAAGGTACAGGAGTGCTGGCGTGATTTGTTCTGGTATCGGGTGCCGGCCGTGACAATATCATTATTATACATTAAGACATGTAATTGCTTCATTAGAGTACTCAGAATTTTTCTTTCTAGGATTTAAAGGAATATTATTGGATTTGTATTTTTCAAAAATAGTTTCACGTGGAGTTTGACCTGCTCTAATAAAGGCTTTTTCAAAAAAAAAAAAAAGTATAACCAAGTTCTATCAATCACTCTCTTAGTTTCTCAACTCAGTCGTCTCAATCTCTGGTCAGTTGGAACATTATGGATGAGAAGAGGAGGCACATAAGATCGTATTGGCAGTGCATTCTTTTCTATGTAAAGCTGTGATGACTCTGTTATTGGATACAAAAAGGGATAAATCCAAAAGGACCATGTTAGTTGGATGTCTGCACGCTGTAAATTTCAAATTCAAATCATTCTCATTTATGTATTCAAAAAATGTTTTGAAGAAATCACTATTACCTGACCATATCAGTATCAGGTCATCTATGTAGCGACCATAAAATTGTATGTATTTACCACAAGAGTTCTTCCCACCATCTCATACATAAATTTGTAAATGATGGAGCGAATTTTGCTCCCATTTTCGTGCCACATTTCTGAAGAACGTAAGTGTCATTGATAATTCAGTAATTCTGTGTGAGTAGAAATTGTATAACTTCTAAAATAAATTATTTTAAAAGAATAATTACTATATTTCTCAGGTTACTTGGAATATAGTTACCCTATAACTTTACTTGAAAATTTCATTGGGACACTTCTTACTCATGGTTCACTATAGATGTTGCTTCACTGTATTTATGTATTCCACATAATCTATGATTGAAGGCTCTTTCTCATCATCTCAAAAAATTTATATAATGAGCTTTTTGTAACTAATGAGTACAATTTCAGCTAACTGTGATATTCCCTCATACTGGTGCAGTACAGGCTGTTCAGAGAATTATTTTTTTCTTGTTTTTAGTTATTTATGTTGTGCCATAATTGTTAATAAAGTTGTTTTTTATTTGAACTGGCTTCACGCAGAGAACACAAATATGGCTGCCTGGGGTGTGTCTTCATGACAAATAGGGATACCATGGGTGTGGTTTCTGTGGTGAACCTTTTCACTTAGAATCATTCGGATTGGCTGAAATCTGAAGTGATCTAATTACAGTATTGGCTATATTGTGTACATATTTGATTGGTGGATAATGGTATACATACTTTGTGTGTAGAATTCACCTGTAGCCTATGAATAAGTGTTGTGAAAACATGAAATGTGTAAGGCTGTTCTTTGTACTTCAATAAACACCTGTTTTTACAAGTGTGTCTCATTGAATGTCTGCAGTACAAACAAATATGGTGAACTCTACAAAAGCATCCATGTTTCAGAAAAGAATGGTTTCCAGATCCTGTTTGTAGTCATTTTGGATATCCATTGAAAATATTTAACTGTATTAAATACAACTGTTTCCAATAAATATAACAGCTTCTTAGTAAGCCGTTTCAATCTGTCAGTTTTCATACATCAATTTTTCATTACATGAACTAAAAATGGTATTATGTCACTTTTTGGATGCAATAATCTTTTTTATAGGCAGGCTAATTACTTGCTTTACTTGCTATAGCTACCACCATTTGCCTATGTTTTCAGCATTACCATTCATAGCAAACATACTTTGGTATATTCCAAAGAGTACTGATCAGTTTTTGAACTTTAATAAACTGTTTATGCAAAAAAAGTCCTTAACTGTAATATTGAAATGTAAATATTTGAATTTACATATATGCAGTATTTTAACATATAAAGAGGAACATATATAACATTTTTGTAACGTTATAGCAAGTTTATTTTTAAATTTTTCTCAATATAGAATATTTTACAGTAATCAAATGATGAATACTCCCAAGGCATAATAATTGTCTAAAGATATACTGTACTCCCTACTTAGTTCACTACTGACTTAGATCTTAGACCTTATTATCTTGGATTCTATGCATATACTTTCCTTTGTGATCTATAACATGTGTTAGTAACAGACTACATGGCAGCAACAAAGGGCAAGAAGCTAGGGGTTTAAAGGTAAGGAAAAAGATTTATCACTTACAATAAATGAGAAGAAATACAAATTACATGAAGAAGGTTTAACAGACAGATTGCTGTTATACCTTCTTCATTTAGCTCTTTACAGGAATTCTATAGTCTACTCATACTCATCAAGACTTAAAAAAATTAAGAAACAATACTCTTATACCTTTGTCTCATTATAGAAATGATTGGGGCACACAACTCAACCGAATACCAGACATAGGTTAAGGCATAAATAGTGAGTCTAACTACTTTAGGTTTGAGCAATGAATGATGAACAAATATGGATGATATGAATATAAACAAAAACTTTTCTGGTATCTGTTCAACTTCACCAGGTGTAGGAGGAGGTCCAGGTGCACCGCCCTGAATCTTCAGCTTAAGGAAGTGTGACAAAAATTTACCCTGGTGGTCTAGTGGGCCAGCGGGGACGCACGCCTCATTGATGCTTCCTCCCTGGCTGCCGGTTCCTCTATGGGGTGCGCGGCGCGAACTTCCTTGGTTTATGAGCAAGCAATGCTGGCTTGATGATGTCATTGTGCAGGGGTGCGTAATTTAAAGGTGTTTGAAAGGACCTTGTGTATTTTTTCATTGCCCGTTGTTTGGTTCCATTTGTGGGTTCCTGGGTGCTATTCCTGTTATATTCCATCCTCTGATTCCTGTTTTGACCCCTGCCTGCCTGACTTTCTCCTGACTTCTGTGATCCTGACCGTGGCTGTTATTCGACTATTCTACACTCCGTTATCCGACCTGTGCCTGTTTGACTACTCTGATTGATCTTCCGGTTTTGACCCTTGCTTGTCTGACTGTTTGACTACGTTTTCGTCTAACCCTTGAACTGTGACCTTTTGCCCATAAGACTTTTGCCCCTCTGCTCGTCTAGAACCCTCCCTTGACTCCTCTCTTTATAAGACCTGGCAGCATCCAATTAGCCGAGGGCTCCTCTCTAGTGATGGGCGAATTTATTCGCCAGGCGCGAATTCGCGGCGAATTTGCGCGATTCACGGCAGGCGAATAAATTCGCGAAACGCCCGTGAAAATTCGGCGAAAAAATTCACGTAAAAAACGAGACGCCGGCGCCGTTTCGCGAATTTTTCGCCGTTTCGCGAATTTCGCGCGAAATTCGCCCATCACTACTCCTCTCCTCCCGAGGTGAAAGGCAGCTGTTAAAGGCAGAAGTAAGAGCCGAGACCAAGGAGCCTAGCATTAGTTATGGGTGTGATTTGTGACAGGGAGCAGACAAAGACAAACAAAATGAGCAGGCACTTCCAAAGATCACTCCTCCAGGCAGACGTGTTAAAAAATAGGTAACTATGATTAAGTATCAGTGTGATATGAAATGCATAAGGCTGACACCTTGCATACCGGAATAAAGTTACCTATTTTTTGACACATCTGCCTGGAGGATTGATTTTTGGAAGTGCCTGCTCATTTTGTTTGCCATACTTTAGGTTTGAGGTTTGAATAAATAAAAAACAACTTTCTTGATATTTATTGAATTTTAATACAGGGTTATGATAGGTTGTGATTATCAAATAATAGTGTCTACATAGTCTCAAACTGTTAAATAGACAGTAAATGGAAAGGACACAATCAATTTAGTATTATTTTATATTGGCCTCATAAATGTATTAAAATAAATGATTGATAGTTATAAATTCTAATTAGTTATTCGCAACATTAACATGCACAAAAAAACTCTTATTCTTAAATGGAAATTCTGTTCTTCAAAAAATAAAAAAATGCATTATGTTTTATATTCTTTACTGATCGATCAGAACTGAAGTTTAATTCATTCAGTTAATTAAGATTTTTATTACCACAGACAAATTAGCAATATTATTCTATAATAATTCTATTCCATATTGACTTGTTTGGATATTAACATGACATTAAAGGAGACTCTTTATATTATGATTCCCACTACAACGTATGCCTAATTTATTGATATGTTCTCAGTAATTCACTTAGTATTTTAGCAATATCGTTTTTTTTAATAAAAGATTTTAGTTTTTAAAAGCTGCTGTTCATGTAAAGCAAAATAATTTCTCTCTCCTGTCTCTCCTTAATAAATATAGGGAGACCCCCAAAGCATAACAGATAGTGAGTTATGGCATTGACTTGACATTTAGAGAGTCAATTTCATGCTGTACTATTTCAATTGACAGATGAATGTGTTCTGTGATGCTGACTACTTTGTCCTTCATATTATTAGTGAGTTGTTTTGGAATAGATCATTGAAGCAACAAGGGAACAAGTCGTGATGTGCAGTGTCATAATAACATGTGCCAAAGTCTGCATCCAGAGCTATTTTCACAGTTAACAATATAGAATCAGAGTACATTTGTTTTGTACTACAGACACAGTAAATAATTAAAATATTGACTTTATCAAAACAGCAAATCATTGGATAATCACATTTTATTTTACCTCTGAAAGGACAAAAAGCTAATTACTGTTGGACTATTCTTTATAAAGATGGGCTGGCATGCAAGTTGTTCAAAATACCAAAAAGTAATTCAAACACTTACAAAGGCTTAATTAGAAAAATATCGAATGCGTAGTATTTAAACTGTGCATATAGGGGAATATAAAGCTATGGTATGCTTACACTCACTAAAGCATGTTTTCAGGATGAGATGCTTCAGTAAGCATAAGCTATGCCCTTTAACTGTTGTCCAGTGAAGGGAAATCTTCCTTTTAGTAGTTAAATGAAAAGTAACACCAAAAAGTGTTTTGTTAAAACTTTTGTGTTTGCTTCAGAAACTCTACTATAGCTTATATAAGCAAGCTTCTGTGTAGTCATTGGGGGAAGTCATTCAAAGCTGAAAAGGAGAACAGGCACAGGATACATGGTAGATAACATATAAGCTCTATAGTAATACAATGAGATTCTTCTGAACATATCTATCTACTGTGTATCCTGTGCTTGAATGGGTACCCCCATGGCTACAAAGCAACTTGTTTATAGATAACTATAATTGTGTTTCTGAAGCAAGCACACCAGTTTTTTTCCAGTGCATGGCAATAGTACATTATATTTTAATTACTTTAAAACACTTTAATTTTTCTGGTGTTACTATTCCTTTAACTTCTCATTCAACTTCTTCTTATTCAACTGTAGGATTCCTGGACAGCTTGCTCAGCAAGGTCGTAAAAACAATCCATGTGCAATTATCCTAACATACTGTGTATCTTTCTCCTGCTTACACATACTTTATTATAAGCAATGTACAGGTAAGGAAACCCTTAAGGGCTATTCCACACGGGGAGATAGCCACGCGTTTGCGGTCGCGGCGACAAAGCGCCGCGCCAGTCGCCGCGACCGGCGCAGGCGACAGTTTTGTATGGGCGCCTATGTAAAAACGCCTGTGCTAACCACACGAGGCGATGCGCTTTTCAACAGTCGCCTGAAAATGCCTCGCCAGGCATATATTTAGGAATATCATTCTCCCTTCATTCCCATTAAACAAATATACGAAGAGTGTTAGCCCATTTTTAACATAATAATAAATATCAGTAATACATTCTAATCCTGGTTTGTATCTACGTTGATGTAAAATATTTATGCCATACATGTTATACAGGTATTTGTCCATGATCTGGAAATCTGTTATTCAGAAAGCTATCTCACATAGACTGCATTCTATCCAAATAATTAAAAATTTTAAAAATGATTTCTGTAATAATAGAACAGTACACTGTACTCTACAGTGAAATTACTCTACATTTACTAAGCTCGAGTGAAGGAATCGAGGTATTTTTTTGGGTACTTCGACCATCGAATAGGCTACTACGACCTTCAACTTCAACTTCGAACGTTTCGAACTAAAAATCGTTAGACTATTCGACCATTCGATAGTCGAAGTACTGTCTCTTCAAAAAATACTTCAACTACATACTTCGGCAGTTTAAACCTACCGACGTACAATGTTAGCCTTTGGGGACCTTCCCCATCAGTTTTCTAAGGTTTTTTAAATTGAAGAAAAATCCTTTCGACCGATCGATTAAAATCCTTTGAATCCTCGATTTTTTCTTCGATCGATGGAAGGATTTGCGGTAAATCCTTCGAATTCGATATTCAAATTTGTAGGATTTTACTTCGAACCTTAGTAAATGTGCCCCTTAAGATTTGAAGATCTCAATTACAGGTTTTCTGGAAAATCACAGGTCCTGAGCAGTCTTGAAAATCCAATACCTGTATATGAAAAAACTCATTAGCGTAAATTAAAAACAACACATTTAGGGGCAGATTTATCAAGGGTTGAATTTTGAATTCACGTGAGTTTTTTAAAACTCCCATAAACTCCCATGAACTGGAAATTCGACCAATAAAAATTTATTATAAAAATTTAATATTTTAAACTCGGGTGAATAGGATCAACCCGAAAACTCGAATCTTGATTCGAGTTTTAAAAACTCTAAAAAAAAATTGAATGTCGGGAAGGCTGCAAACAACTCCCAATTGATACCTGGACATCTCCCATTTACTTAAACAGCAATTTGGCAGGTTTTAGGTGGTGAATAGTCAAATTTGAGTTCTTAAATGGCCAGTGTATGATAAATCTCAAAAATCAAATACAAATTTTTTGAAAAACTCTAAAATTCTAATTTTTTACTTGACCCTTGAGAAATCTGCCCTTAAATGAGAACTAAAGCTTAACTAAAAAGGTAGCTAGAAATATTGTACTAGTTTTGTGCTTCTGTACCAAGGCAACCACAGCCCTTTAGCAGGGAAGATCTATGTCTACAAATATGCCCCAGTAGCTCCCTCTCTTCTTTTCTGCTGATTCACTGTACATGCTCTGTGCTGCTGTCACTTACTGAGCAGAGGGACCCACTCACAATATACAGTACACATAGAATAGAAATGTCACAATATAAGGCTGATTAGTAATTAATACAGATAATTACTACATGGCAGCACAGAAACCAGTGCAATTAGCATCAGCATTTAATAATCAGCCCTGTAGCAAAGTTTGAAGTACTAGATCATTGCTGCTATTGAGAAACTGAAACTGTAGACTGATGCAATAAGGTCATTATATAAAATATGGCATTTTTAGCCAAATTTATTTTTAGGGTTTAGTTCTCCTATAAATGTAGCAATTGTGTTTTATATGGAGTCATGTTAAATACGTTATATCTATTTCATATGATACAAGGGTTTTTTGCCTTTGGAGTTGGTGCACAATAACCATTAATCAGTTAGCTTATTATTTTAACACTTCCATTTAAATACACTCTCTGTTTCTCTTCCTTAACACTTGTGTTTTGATTCTAATTCCTGAACTGGACAAAGTCTTAACAATTGTCTTTCTTGTACATGAAATATGTATGCTGTCAACTTGCCAAAAATGGTAGAGAAAACCTTCTGGAAGTTACATCTAAGGAAAGAGCTTTGTGTTTAGTAACAAGAGTTCCATTTGCATATAAATTATAATGGGGAAGTCTGAGAGATTTCACTATTGTACAATATAAAGAAGTCAAACTTCTATTATAAAACAGCTTTTCTTGGGAGTTCTGCTGGATTGATAGGATTTAATTTTCTTTTCCATTGACCACCTGCACCATTCCAAGAAATAGATGCATTTTAGAAAACTGTGGACAGGTGGGAAAAATAATGGCTAGAGGGTAGGGAAAATGTATTTTGTAAATGTTATTTAATAACAGTTTCCATATGACGATTGTTAGCCATCTTCATTTAAATGAGAAAATATATTTTTCTTCAGTTTAATATCTATAACATATATTCTGTTGAATACCACATTCCCTTTAAAGAGAAGTATTGTCTATTACTGTTTATAGCATCATAATCCTAATTATTTGTGACTTAAGAAATCATATTTCATAACCATATAACCAACAGATGGGAAAAAACAAAGAGTGCATAGATTGTTGAATAAAACATTTTTTTCACACTTCAAACACACCAGTATATTGTCACAGTGAATAAAATATTTTTGTTGATTATTTTTTGGTAACAATAAGGAGCAGACCTCCAGTGGCTACAGGCAGAATTGTCATTTATTGCACAATTACAGGTATGACATTTATTATTTGGAATGTTTGGGGCCTGGGGTTTTAATGGTTAAGCTACCTGCTAAAAATAATTTAAACATTAAATAAGCCCAACAGGATTGTCTTGTCTCCAGTATGAAAGGTAATGTTTTATGATTAGAGAGAAAAGGGAAATCACTTTTACAAATAAGAATTATTTGCTCAAAATGAACTGTTTGGGAGATTAATTTCTGCATATGGAGTTTCCGGATAAGGGAGCCCACACCTGTATCAGATTTCTGTTCAGAAATTAAAAATCTTTTATCAGAAAGACCTAATTAATTTCATGTGGGTTTGATATAGCCACTACAACTAACCACCACTTGAACTTTTTTCTCCATATAGACATTTCCAAATGTTGTTGTTTTTGTTTTTTAATTTACATTTGCTGTGTTGGTGATTTTTGTGTTGAAAATGTGCAATTGGTCAAAAAAATCTATAGGGTGCACGCGTAGACCTGTTAACTTCAACCCTCTAATACAGCATCAATAGATGTCACAGCACCTTACGTAGAGTCAATTTAAAAAACCTTTATTGGTTTACATGGCTGGGATCTCCAACAAGCAACTTTATGTGTATTTTTTTTGTTCTCAGGTTATTAAAAAAGGGCAAATATTTGGGACATTGTTCCTAATGATCATTTAGTGAGATGAAAGTATGAGATTTCTAAAGATCCATTTTATTGATATATGAAACCCATTCTATTCCTGCATTTGCCATCCCACCAGACATTTAATTTGAAGCTTACTGTCTCCCATGTTATACAATTATGGGAAAGTGTAAAGCTAATCAAGTATTTCCATAAGTCCATGTTAACATTAGACACCATTAACTCATTTTCTTAGTCAAAATACCAGTGGTGACATCATGATTTGGGGTAGGCCATGAAATCCTTTCTCTTCTGCTCTCTATTTTTTCTTATTTTGTGTTTACATTCAGAGATTTCTAACCAACAGAACAGCAACGCAGAGTGTATGAATTGTGGGTGTATATTGTATATGGGTGGGTTCAAACTTCATCTGTGCAATCAGCGTTGTTGGGGAGGAAGTGCACTAATTTGTTACATCACATCCTGACATTTGAAAGTTAGTATTGTATCATGACCTCAGGTTTTGTTACAAACCAATCAGGAAAAAATTAGTAATAACCCTTTTCTTTATAACTTTATATTTTCTGAATTTCTCAACATGAAATGAAAAGAAATTTCACTGGTAGTCTATTCCAATGTTCTGATTTTATCTTGAATAAAAATGCATTTTATTTTTACTATGCTATTTTATACTTTATTTTCTATCAAGCAGCAAGCACGTATGCAATATGTCACAGAGTAAATGTAAAAACAAACTGTATTATTGACAAAAAGGAAGCAGGAGCCTCATAGAAATGTATTAATGTTTAAACTATCCAGAGCTGTATCGGAGAAACTGTCAAACAAAAATCTTGTATATTCTGTTACATATTTTGTTTACTTGCACATTCCAATTTTATCTAACAGAAAGAGAAAAACGAATGTTTTAGATTAGAAAATAATTACTGGATTCAATGACTCCATAAAACCCTTTGACCTTTATTTCCAGGAAAGTACAACAAAGAATAAACCACAACCTGACATATATGACACTATTTATATTTTCACTTTTACATTCTTTTCTCAATTTTAGCCTTGTGCTGCGAGTGTTCTTAAAGAAAGATTAAAGGATGGTTGTATGTGGAAAAAAAATATACCACTGTGAGTTAAAGGCTTTAAAACACTACTTTCACTGTGAGGCATTTTAGAAAGGAAATGGTAAGAATTCTCAAAACGTCAAAAAGTCCTTTAAAGTAAAATATAATAAAAAATATATAATAAACATTATTTAGAAAAGGGAACATCGCTTTTGTCAGAGGAGCATTATCATCCTTCTTTAGTAAAGGGTGCATGTTGGCTGTATAAACTCTCCATATAGTAGTTTCCAGTAAGTGCTTCCACTGTTATATTTATTGCTGGACAGATTTCATTATTAGTTTAGCAAATTCATTAAGTTAAGTCTATTCAGAAATGTAGATTAGAATTTGAAATATTAACTTGAAAATATTTTAACCCTCACTCTCATCATATTATACTCAGTAACGTAACTTGGTGCGGGCGGGCTGCGCCTGCAGCCGACTCCAGCCGGCTGCATCGCGCACGATCTTCCAGGGGGGCCCTGCGGGGGTGCGGGCCCTGGCCCATTTGCACCCCCTGCTCCCCCAGTAGTTACACCCCTGATTATACTGGAGAAATCATGATTTTCATTTTTCACAGTAGTTAAACAGGAGAGAAAGGAATTCTGTGTGGAATATTCTGCTATGCTGCTCTGTGGTTAAGCCATATTAATTTGTTTTCATCATGGAAGCTTATAAAAGCTGTACAGCCATTTAGGTGCCTTCCAAAACATTTCATTTGTGTGTTATTTTGTTCCTACCCTTTGAAATCCTCTCTGAAGGCTATACTGTATTAATCTACACCTCCCTTAGCAGACATGAACTATCAGATGGTTTCTTTGTTGCTCACAGAGGTAAAATATGGTGAATGTAATTAACATTCAGGTGTAGTGCTTTCCATGATTAAAAGGCCAAAAGGCTGACAATGATAGCAGCAACACTAGGTCCTAGGTCATAAATGTAATAGATCAATAAATTAAGGCACCAGAACACATTCAAATCCAGAATTCAGTCACAGCTGGTATTAGCAAAATAGCCTTTTCTTCTGCTACTTTATCATTCACACTTCACTGATCTTTATGGAAATGACCAATACATTGGGCAGGCTACAAATAGGCCCACTGAGGTAATACTAATACCTATTCTTATCAAATAGAACCACCATGGAGCTAATCTTCTGCAAATTACTTTAGGAAATTGACGTTTCATGTGCATATTAACGTCAACTTGAAAATTTACTATTATTCTGGATTGTATTACAGCTGATTTGTCTTCAGGATTGGTTTGTCAGATATTGGCCTAAACCAATGTATATCCATTTGGAGGAAAATAGGCATGAATGTTTAAGAAATCAGTCAGAGTGGAAGCAAATGAAAAGGACAGGCTAATTAAAACAAGAAAGCAAATGAGGAATCATTTAGTGTGAAACAGATCATCCCAAGGAAATAATATATATGGCAACTCAACCTCAAATCTAGCTAATAATAATCATATCTGGGATATATGATTAAGGCATAAGTTTACTGTAACATCATACAATGTATTAAATCCTGAGTTTCTAGAATTTTATATAGGCATGCAGTATTTTGTATACTGTGGAACAACTACTACAGTTGAATTTTAAAAAATTAACCACGAGTTCTTTTTATTAAGTCCTTACATGCATATAAGTGGGGGCCTATATGCAAGTCTAGGTTGCCATTAATACATTTGGGGGGTTGCAGTTTAAAGTCTTAACTAAAATATTTATTCTTCATTATTATACTTACTGGACAATGTTTTAATTTGTAATTTAATTTTCATATTTGAGGTCTCACACAAGAGATAAAGGATGGCTAAACTACTATAAATGCCATAATATGATACTAACCTGACTTGTTGGGGCTATATTTAGCTATCACCTACCTTTATACACATTTCAACAATTCAACATAAAGTACAAGATTTATGTAAGTCTTATGTATAACTGACCATTAGCTGTCTATTAAAAGCAAGCTAAACAGCTACAGTGGCATTCAGCACAGGGTGTAAGGCAAATAGTGCATTTGTTAATAACATGTAAGATTGCACTTAAACAGGTTGAAATTTACACTTGCATTTGTAAATCAATTTACTGTTTGCCAAAAACTAAAAAAAAAATTTACTATCTGAATATTTAGTAGAAGAAGAAAAACTTTGAGTTTTTCGAGAATTTTTTTTATACCCCAAGGATGGAGAAAGTCTGAATCTGAAAACCCAGCATCTTACACCTGTTGAGATTGTATACTGTATACAAATCAATGGGAAAGGTCCCTATCCTATTTGGAAGTTTCGGTGGTCTGCGATAAAATTAGCCTGGAAATCCAAATATTTTTGGACTTTTCCGTCAAAAATCTGAAAAATTATGCAATTCAGAAAATAAGTTACCTTTTCCATAGTTTGGGGCTGTGACACAATATCATTTTTACATTCATGCATTATATAATTTTCAGCACCCCTTGGGTTTTGGGAACCCACCCCCAAGTCAGTGGTTTCTTCTCCATACTGTCCCATAATTACCAGAACTTTGGAAAGTCACGCCCCACAATAACGGTGTTTAGCAGTTTACTTACCACTGCCACCTCATGCACCACGGATTCCCCAGCAACAGTGATGGTCACTGGGACTAGCGGGTAAGACCGGGTATCTCCGTGGATGACTTGGACACTGGTTCAAATTCACCAATAACACTGTCCAATACCAGGGTCACCTTGCTTCCCGAATCCAGGAGAGCCTTGACTGGAACCTGATTAATGTAGACAGTACACTCGAACTGCCCCGCAACTAAGTCAGGGCATGCAGTGCAAACTTTGTTGGCATAACAGGACAGTTGCTGGAGAGCCCCACACTCCATGGGTGTGACGTCCCAGAGCACGGGACTGGTTTATGGGCACATAAGAAGCACAAAGGCAGGTAACAGTACAAGGAAAATGTAATAACAAACAATCCCTTTATGTATCTGGTAGGGAATAACTGCTCAACAGGAGCACAAGTCAGTGTATATTTGTGGCCTAGTCCCTTCAGGCAGCACCTGGCCCCAGGCAACAGTCTCACTAAGATTCTCATATAAAGTAAGACTCACCTCCAGTCTCTTTTTAGGCAGTCCAGCAAGAGGGAAAGTGAGTGTGAGTATTCCAGCTGCACTCGTGTATAACAGGCTTATAGATTAACAGTCCAGTAACATAACATGAGGTGCAGCTCGGAGGAATTACAGTCCAAATGGAGGGGACGCCGCAGCTTATCCCACTCTGTTGTGCAGCCACCAGCCCACACTGCAACAAGTCTTTCCTGTTACATCTTTCCCAGCATGCACTCCCACTTCCTCCTGACCTCTCTGAGCAAACAGCTTCCTGACCATGTGATCTCCCTGCCCCACCCTCAGGCCTGCAGCTTCCAGCATTATCAGAGCTCTTGTCACATCGGGCTCCTCCTTCAATGGGGACTGAGCTCTAGTGTGGCCCCAGGCTTGACACCTCCAACATTGTACATTTCCCCCCTTCTGGGGTGAAGAGGTATCTGCGGGTACCCCTTGTTCTGCAGGGGGTGACATGTCTCCACTTTCTTTCACACTGAGCCTAGGACTCTGCTGGGAACTTTTCCGAGCTGACGTAGATTTATCCGGATGTGAGCTGGTGTACGGTTGCTGACCGGTGGGAGCAAGTAGTTCTACGGTAGCCGTGTACCTCTCAACTATTTCAATCAGCTGATCTGCGGTTTTGGGGTCCCCATGATTCACCCAACGCTGCAGGTCAACAGGGAGGGACCAAAGATAACGATCTTAGTATTTGCAAAATTCGGAGTGCTCGACCCTTCAAGAGAACCCTGTGCAGGGTATCAGGTGCTTACTCTGGTTGACCCTTTCCTGCCCACCGGGTCCAGCATACAATGTAGAAAGTAATCCAGCAGCACACTGATTTTTGATGTGATAAGTGATATTGTTTATTCAGCCCATATACATACAAGGTAAGGGCAACGTTTCGGACCCCACTGGGCCCTTTGTCAAGCCTAGTGATCAAATACAAACACAGTGTTTTATAGAGTGTATATTGGGAGTGGCCTGTGTCTCCTCCCCATCAATTGACATCATAGTGAATCAGGTGAAACATGAATACTTGTAAGTGTCCATTTAGAAAAAAAGTCCTTTTGTATAAGTCCATACATCTGTGCACTCAAAAATATAACAGTACAGTGGGATGGTCTAGTGTTACCTGAGACGCTTAGTGACTGCTGTTGCACATGGTACTCAGTTCTCCCTGAGATTCATATGCAGGTGTAGTAGTCTGCACTCAGTAAAATTTCCAGACCATCTAGTAACCTTGTGAAAAAGAGAAAAAAGAGCATATTGTTAAAAACAGAACTATTAGAAAATGGAACACAATAGTTACAACATTGTATGTATTCTACAACTTACTTAAACATAAACATTCCAGGGGTATAATCTTTATTCAAGCCTCGTGGCCATAATGTATCTAATTTATGTATCCAGTACATTTCTCTGTACTTTAATTGAAGTAATCTATTTCCACCTCTTCTTGGCACGTCAATGGTCTCAATGACCTGAAATTTGAGTTGACTTATAGAATGTTTGGCCTGGTGGAAATGGTAAGGCACCGGTAAAGTGGTAATTTCTTTGCGAATTGTGGATTTATGCTTTGAAATCCGATCATGGATTTTTTGAGTAGTCTCACCTATGTAAATTAACCCACAGGGGCATTTTAATAAATAAATGACGAAGGATGATTCACAAGTGAAGTAGTGATCAATGGTAAATTGTTTGCCAGTATGTGGATGGTAAAAGTGATTGCCTTTTGTGACTGAATTGCACTGAGTGCAATGCAGGCAGGGGAAAGTGCCGAATTTTGGGTGCTGTAAGAATCGTTGGAAACCCTTCTTTTGGGGGCCGATATCTGCTTTCACCAATTGGTCCCTTATGTTTTTACCCCTCTGGTACGCTATTAATGGGGGTTGTTGAAATTGTGAAATGTTAGGAAGACAATTTTGAAGTAGGTGCCAGTGTCTTTTTACTATTTTGGATACATGTCTGCTTGCACTTGTATATTTACTGCCGAAAACCATCCTGTCCCCCTCTTTCTTGGTAGATTTGTCTGGGTGTAGAAGAAGTTTTCTGTCTATATCCTTAATCTTTCCTAACCCTTCCTATATAAATCTGATTCAAGTTTCACACCCCGTCTGGTTAACTGTACATCCAGAAAGTTAAGGGTGTCGGTATGGAAGTTGTGGGTGAACTTGAGTGTTATGTCTATATTATTCATGAAGTCCTTGAACAGTTCAAGGCTTTTAACATCTCCATCCCATAAGATTAGCAAATTGTCTATATAGCGTTTGAACAATAGTGTTTTTGATACAATGTTTTCATATATACAAACTTTTCTTCAATGTAAGCCAAATACAGGTTAGCATAGGTGGGGGCAACGTTACTACCCATGGCCGTCCCCCTTTGTTGAATGTAAAATTGATCTCCAAAGAGAAAATAATTCTGATGTAAGACAATTTCTAATAGATCAATCAGAAAGTCCCTTTGTGATATAGAGTGTTCTGTTTGTTCAAGGAAGTGTCTGATTGCCTTCAGACCTGACTCATGTGAGATGGAGGTGTACAAGCTTGTGACATCAAAGCTACACAGTAATATATCGTGATCTGGGAGAGTAATTGTGGCAACAATGTTCAATAAATGTGTAGTGTCCTTAACATAGGATTTTGTTGTTTGTACTATAGGTTGAAAGACCTTTCTGTAAGATAGCTAATTGGGTAGTGGATAACATTGTATCAGAGATGTTATATACTAATGTCTCCTGTGACTGTCCCGTTTCGCTGATCTGTAAGGTTGTCTCCTCTGTCCCGATGATTGGAAGTGGGGCTGCCTCTCTTTGGATCTCTGCCCGTTGGCTGCGTCTCTTGGTTCCTCTTCTCGTTTTCTTGCAGTGTTGGGCGGGAGTTCCCCTAAAAAAGAAGAAGATGTGGATGCCGAGCTGTCGTAGGCCGCCGTGTCCCGCGTGCTCTCGTAGTCTATGCGGCCGTGATTGCGTGGTTGCTGCTGTCTGTCTGTCGGATCCCTCTGGCACTCACGTGGTCTCTGACGACTCGCGTTCCTCACGTGGCGCCTGGATACTCTCGCGGGAATTCGCTTCGTGTGTCACCGCTGCGTCCGGACCACTGGTACACTCTCCCCTGTCGGTAATCTTCAGAATCGCGTAGGTATTTGGAGCGTTTTTTTTCTTCTATCTCCTTCCTATGGCAAGAAATTTGGAGAAAGAACGCAAACGCCTGATTGGTTTGGAACTACACACAATCACTCTGACTGAATATTACAAGTCTAAGAAAATACCACGTGGCCTAAGAGTGAGTTTAAGGCCGACCATTTTTCAAGATAACGCTGAATTTGTACAAAGATACGAGCAAATTATCAACAAATGTTCCTTTGATATTTTACTGTTGAATATTGAATACCTGCAAGCATCCATCCCAGAGACACGCATACGCGTGACTGAACTCGAAAAGAAGCTAAGAGAGACTCTGCAGCAATCGGAACTAAAGAATTTACTGACCCGCACAGAAGACAGTATACAGCGGCATAGGAAGGAGATAGAAGAAAAAAAACGCTCAAAATACCTACGCGATTCTGAAGATTACCGACAGGGGAGAGTGTACCAGTGGTCCGGACGCAGCGGTGACACACAACGCGAATTCCCGCGAGAGTATCCAGGCGCCACGTGAGGAACGCGAGTCGGCAGAGACCACGTGAGTGGCAGAGGGATCCGACAGACAGACAGCAGCAACCACGCAGTCACGGCCGCATAGACTACGAGAGCACGCGGGACACGGCGGCCTACGACAGCTCGGCATCCACATCTTCTTCTTTTTTAGGGGAACTCCCGCCCAACACTGCAAGAAAACGAGAAGAGGAACCAAGAGACGCAGCCAACGGGCAGAGATCCAAAGAGAGGCAGCCCCACTTCCAATCATCGGGACAGAGGAGACAACCTTACAGATCAGCGAAACGGGACAGTCACAGGAGACGTTAGTATATAACATCTCTGATACAATGTTATCCACTACCCAATTAGCTATCTTACAGAAAGGTCTCTCTTTTTGCCCTACCAATCATTGTGACACATATCAGTTAGATATAGAACTACAAAAATTTTTTCGTAACTTGCGCTTGAAAAGTCACTTTTCTAAAATGCCGACTAATTTTACAAGTGTGTTCAGTAATACTGGGCTGGGTCATTCGCAATTATCACTTAAAAAGTTGGGCTTAAAGAACAGAAGTACATATATGCCCCCATCTAATGATAATGTCATAGAAGCCTATGTGAAATTAGTATCCAGTGATGTGGAAAAATTAAAGGGTAAATTGAAACGTAATCCGCAGATGGATTACCAAACTAACCTTACACAGAAAGAAAGATTATGCCTGAAAGAACTAAGGGAGAATAGAGACATTACGATTAAACCAGCAGATAAAGGTGGAGCCCTTGTAATATTAAATACAGGAGATTACATGACCGAAATTTTACAACAATTATCTGATACAGAGGTGTATAAGGGAGTAAACAGTAATCCCCTGACATCTATACAAGAATGCATAATGGACAGGGTGTATAGAGCACACGAGGATAACATAATTTATGATGATTTGAAAGAATTTCTTATTAAACAGGATCCAATCACCCCTGTATTTTATACATTACCAAAAATACACAAAAACTTGAGACATCCTCCAGGCAGACCAATAATTGCCGGCACAGATTCTGTTCTAAGTCCACTGGCCATATTTTTGGATAGGGTCTTTCAACCTATAGTACAAACAACAAAATCCTATGTTAAGGACACTACACATTTATTGAACATTGTTGCCACAATTACTCTCCCAGATCACGATATATTACTGTGTAGCTTTGATGTCACAAGCTTGTACACCTCCATCTCACATGAGTCAGGTCTGAAGGCAATCAGACACTTCCTTGAACAAACAGAACACTCTATATCACAAAGGGACTTTCTGATTGATCTATTAGAAATTGTCTTACATCAGAATTATTTTCTCTTTGGAGATCAATTTTACATTCAACAAAGGGGGACGGCCATGGGTAGTAACGTTGCCCCCACCTATCCTAACCTGTATATGGCTTACATTGAAGAAAAGTTTGTATATATGAATGCATTGTATCAAAAACACTGTCTATTGTTCAAACGCTATATAGACGATTTGCTAATCTTATGGGATGGAGATGTTAAAAGCCTTGAACTGTTCAAGGACTTCATGAATAATATAGACATAACACTTAAGTTCACCAAAAACAACTTCCATACCGACACCCTTAACTTTCTGGATGTACAGTTAACCAGATGGGGTGGGAAACTTGAATCAGATTTATATAGGAAGAACACAGACAAGAACAACCTATTACACTTTCAAAGTTTTCACCCACCTTCCTTAAAGAAATCTTTACCAACAACACAGTACACAAGGGTTAAACGAATTGTAAGCGATACAAACATATGTGATGTCAGATTGGCAGAAATGACAGATCGCTTTTCACAAAGAGGCTATCCAGACAAGGTACTTAAAGAAGGGTTAGGAAAGATTATGGATATAGACAGAAAACTTCTTCTACACCCAGACAAATCTACCAAGAAAGAGGGGGACAGGATGATTTTCGTCAGTAAATATACAAGTGCAAGCAGACATGTATCCAAAATAGTAAAAAGACACTGGCACCTACTTCAAAATTGTCTTCCTAACATTTCACAATTTCAACAACCCCCATTAATAGCGTACCAGAGGGGTAAAAACATAAGGGACCAATTGGTGAAAGCAGATATCGGCCCCCAAAAGAAGGGTTTCCAACGATTCTTACAGCACCCAAAATTCGGCACTTTCCCCTGCCTGCATTGCACTCAGTGCAATTCAGTCACAAAAGGCAATCACTTTTACCATCCACATACTGGCAAACAATTTACCATTGATCACTACTTCACTTGTGAATCATCCTTCGTCATTTATTTATTAAAATGCCCCTGTGGGTTAATTTACATAGGTGAGACTACTCAAAAAATCCGTGATCGGATTTCAAAGCATAAATCCACAATTCGCAAAGAAATGACCACTTAACCGGTGCCTTTTTAACAATATGCTCTTTTTTCTCTTTTTCACAAGGTTACTAGATGGTCTGGAAATTTTACTGAGTGCAGACTACTACACCTGCATATGAATCTCAGGGAGAACTGAGTACCATGTGCAACAGCAGTCACTAAGTGTCTCAGGTAACACTAGACCATCCCACTGTACTGTTATATTTTTGAGTGCACAGATGTATGGACTTATACAAAAGGACTTTTTTTCTAAATGGACACTTACAAGTATTCATGTTTCACCTGATTCACTATGATGTCAATTGATGGGGAGGAGACACAGGCCACTCCCAATATACACTCTATAAAACACTGTGTTTGTATTTGATCACTAGGCTTGACAAAGGGCCCAGTGGGGTCCGAAACGTTGCCCTTACCTTGTATGTATATGGGCTGAATAAACAATATCACTTATCACATCAAAAATCAGTGTGCTGCTGGATTACTTTCTACGAAGATAACGATCTGTCACAACCGGCTCCACAATTTGGGGTCCATTCAGATCCTCGCGTTGCAGCCACTTGGTAACCAAATGGATAAGGTCATGCATCTGTGATCTAGGCGGTAGTTTGGTTTGATATTTCCACCTGTGTATCCTCTGAGCTCTTACTGCAGTGGTTACCCCTAGGCGGGCCAGAATCTCTGCTTTTAGCCAATCACAATTCATGGCGTCATCTGGGTTAAGATCGTAATACGCCTTTTGTGGATCGCCAGACAGAAATGAAGCTATTAGGCTGGCCTATTTATCTCGGGGCCATCCTCTCAAACGTGGTAAGAAAGGCCTCCACATCATCCGTGGGACTCAGCTTTTGGAGAAAATGACTTGCACGGGTGGTTACCGGGTTCCCCTGGGCCATGACAATGGACTCCCGTCCTGGAGCAAACTCCCGTCCTGGATGGCTCAGAACCTAAAAACCAGAGATACATATCTGCCATCCACTATAAATCCCGTCCGGCTTGTACAGTGGATATAGCTTCTATTGGTGCAGTTCCTTGGGTAAGATGATCCTCTCCCCTTACTTATATCTCCAATATTCTATTTCAAACGCCTCTACCAATTCAGCAGAAGTGCCTACTTACAAGACCAATGTTTGGGGTATCACATGTAATAAATCCTAGGTGCAACTCCTCCTCGCAGTATACAAGAATTTGCGGCGAATTCCCGCGTTTCGCCGATGGAGAATAAATTCACGAATCTCCCGCGACAATTTGCCAGTGTCAATTTCCAATTTTCACTATTTTTCCGTGAAAAAGTTCGAAATGCTCTATTTTTTTGTGAAAATTTTCGAATTGCTCTATTTTTTCGTGAAAACATTCGAATTTCACAAATTTTTCATGAAAATAGATGAATTTCAAGATTTTTTCGTGAACTTTCTGATTTCAAGATTTTTCCGTTTTGCAAATTTTGAGGGAAATTCATGATTTTTCCGCGAAACGAAACGGGAGAGATTCGCCCATCACTTTATATTAAAAATTATTTTTAAAAAAGTATTGCACTCATTTAAAATGAAATGCAGTCACATATAATAGTTAGGCTGGTTGGCCTTGGAGTGTAGGGAATGATGTTATTGCCAGCAAAGTTTTTTCTCCCCCTCTCTCTCCTCGTGGCATTCCCTGCAGCTTGTGATGACGTCACTTCTGCCTGATCACCTCGACACCATATTGGGAGGTTAATGAAATTCATTTCTTTCACTACACACAGTGTGAGCAGGGTTGATGATGTGTGCCATTAGTTTCAAGCTAAACAACTGGATCTTTGACTAATTTGACTTTATACATGGTTGGCCAAATCAGGCACAAATCCTAATACAGTCCTACGCAGACCAGTCAAGAAAAGACCACACATAGTTTTTTTTGTTGTATTTTTGTGTGTAGGCAACCATTGTTAAGGTCAAACCTTCGAGTACAAAGGAATTGTCAGATGCAGGAAGACAATTGCATGCAAGAGAACAGACGCAGACTAGTAGTCTGTCTGTCCTATCTTAGAGATGAACACATTCTTTATTTATGGACAAAAACTTACAGAATTGGTTAATGGTTACATTTTAAGGTGGATTTGGATGGTTTCACATATTGACAAATTAGAAGAGAGTATTTTATCGTCAACAACATATATAGTGAATAAAGTACCCCCTCTTGTAAAATATAAGGATATTATAAGTTACCGAGGAGTTTCATGACCATATAAAAACACGAGGCCGAAGGCCGAGTGTTTTTATAGAGGTCATGGAACTCCGAGGTAACTTCTAATATCCTCATATTTTGCAACTGGGGGTACTTTATTTATTATAATACACAAGTTTCAGTGAGAAATGACATCAGAACTCACCGTTTATAACTAATGACATCAGAACTCACCGTTTATAAGGATATAATTTACAAGATATTCATGGCTTTTGTGTATTATATAGTGAATAAAGTACCCCCTCTTGTAAAATATAAGGATATTATAAGTTACCGAGGAGTTTCATGACCATATAATAACACGAGGCCGAAGGCCGAGTGTTTTTATACAGGTCATGGAACTCCGAGGTAACTTCTAATATCCTCATATTTTACAACTGGGGGTACTTTATTTATTATAATACACAAATTTCAGTGAGTCATGTGACAGAAATGACATCAGAACTCACCGTTTATAACTGATGACATCAGAACTCACCGTTTATAAGGATATAATTTACAGGATATTCATGGCTTTTGTGTATTATATATGATATAACCGTTTACCTAGTTATGCATAATAAGACCATCCTTGAACAAAGGCTCGTTCAAACAGTGGTATTTGCTGGACAGTAGTGACATCTCATTTGTTTTTTGAAAGATCAGGCCACGTTGACCTTTTATGCAGCATTGTCATTAGTTTCTCTATTATAGATTTTATATGAGACATTGAATTAGTATACATATAGTTATGCCATATAACCATAACCATCTCAGGTCATATTGCCTGGCCATGTGCTTTCAGAAAGAGCCAGCACTTTATAGTATATGTTATTATGTTTCTCTGCCCCGACTATAAGATTAAATCAAATGTTAGAATGTTAGAATGAAAAGAGGAACATAAACTGCCTGTGATTTAACCCTTTTGGCATAGACAGTCTGCTCAGTAGAGCTGCTGTAGTTATGGACTCTTTTGTGAAGTCGCTGTGGAATCTCTATGACCTATGAGGTTAATATTCTGTTTATATAGAGTTCATTCTAGTGTCACATTTGTTTCTAGGCTTTCTTTCATCAGTCAGCAAATTGTATGAGTTTATTGTTTGATGCATTCGTAATTTCCTGGGCTAAATTGCAGTGCAGTGAAAAATTAGAAATTCCATGCTAAAGTTACAGTAATCCATACATAGAGTCAGCAAATGCTTAGTAATTCTGCCACTCAGAATAGGACTTGCTAGAATAATAAAAGGCTGCACTGCCACAAAGATTCATCAAGATGATGTACCTCTGCACTTACCCATTCCTTTCAATAGAAGCACTAAAGTCTGACTACTGATGCTTCAATAAGCATAGTACTGGGAACTCAGCAACTGTGTGTTGCTCTTGTGATTATACTTTCCAATCCTTTGATCAAAGAAGATATACCTGACTCAATAACTTTAAAACTGGAAGGGAAAAGAGTAGTTATGCAAGGTCATTGCATAACCTTTACTTTCTGTCATACCGACTTTAAAATAATTGTTATTCTTAAATGAAAAAAAATTACAACCAGTTGAGAAGAACAAGATATTCTATAACATACTAAAAGTTGACTTAAAGGTGAATTACTAGTCATGAAAGAAACTGTCTCGTTTCGATTTGCCGAAAAAAAATAGAAAATTTGCGAAACACTGACATTTTTGTGAAACATATTGGTCTATGGGTGACTTATTTGTCCACCCTTTTGTCTACACAAAACTTTTTTGTCTACTACAACTGTTTTGTCCCACACAAAACTGACCGTGTGGCGAATTTTTGACGGCGGCGAAACTCACTGCAAAACCATACACGGAGAAAAATATGGTCCATCGCTATAAACTAACCCTTTACTTTTTTAGTAACAATCACAGGCCAAAGCTATTTTGTTGTTTTGCTACTTAGTGGAGATTATTGAAATGCCTTGCATATTATAACCCATAGGGGTCTGTTTATTATGAGGTATAAAACAAGATTCAAAGAAAAATAGTGTAAAAAGCTGTGTAAAATAAATGGCGAATTTAAGAAGGAGTGTTTTATTTTACGCCATGTGTGGGGAATTAATCTGACGTATTTTACTTCACATAATAAATCTGCCCCATTGTGTGTTTCAGGCACTATGTTCTAACATTGAAACATATAAGAAACTTCTTTTGCCATAAAAAATGTTTCTTGGCTTCAAAATTTTTCTTGAATTATCTCACAATAAAGCTGAATTTCACACAGTTCTCTATATTCTTAATGTCCTTCTCTATATTGTATTGTTTCTTGTTGTCAAACTGACCCAAGTTTAAAGTGTACCTTTCACCCAAACACAAAAATCTGTATAATAAAGGTCCTTTTCAAATCAAATATGAAATCCAAATTCTATTTTTTATTAAAGCAATCATAGCGGTTGTAAGCTCATTTAAAAATCTCAGCTGTCAATCAAATATTGTCTGCCACTCCTCTATGCCCTGGGCAGACAATTACTTTCACTTTCGATTCAGCACTTCCTAGGTGTCACTGCTCTCCACACATTCCCCCGTTCTCTTTACCATTTAATTGTGTAGCCAGGGCATGGGGATGGACATCAGGTCCCCCATTCTGGTGCACAAACAAGATTCTGAGATGATGCAAGCCTTGCCTTAATAACAGTGTGCACAAAATGGCTGCTGCCTGCTTGATATAATTTTATCCCAGCAAGATTCAAATAATTTATATAGTGTAATTAAAGTTCATTTTGCTTGACTAATGTGATAAAATAGGATTTTGAATATTTTTTTTGGGTGACGGGTTCCCTTTAATCTACTACAACCATATATTTCAGTTTGTAGGACAGACTCAGTGCGCTAATTTTTAATATCCCTTTATATGTGTTAACTTCTCTATAAATGGTTAATTGCAGAATAGAAACTACTCACAAAGGAGATGTATTTTAAGTGTGTAGTAACAGACTGTTCTTTTCGGTTCTTTTCTGGTACTCCAGTCCTCTTAAAATTCCTGCAAATAAGATTGCACATGGTGAAGTACCGTCAGGCTCTCATTCACAGAGCCCTGCGGTCTGCTGTCCTCACCGGAACAGAGATAAATCAATCGTGATGTGTGTCCACCAGTGGTTGCAGCGAAGATGGATTTGCTGCTCTTGATCCTGGCTGTGCAGCTGACCGGTCTCTGCAGTGCTTCTGGTGTGATCCCCAGTCCTCGTAGGGCACGCTGGTTCGTACTCCAGGTATTGAGACGCTGTCCGGATCAGTTTATTCACATACAGTGGATGGTCAAAAAAAGGGGGGCTAAATGGTTTTTATAAAATAGTAATTTATTTTAACAACTCATATATTCTCTATTCTAATGTCCTTCTATATATTGTATGGTTTCTTGTTGTCAAACTGACCCAAGTTTAATCTACTACAACCATTCATTTCAGTTTACCACAACTAAATGACTTTTCAGTTTTACATGCACAAAGAAGCCACACACTGTTTAATATATAGATCACACATTTCTTAAAAAGAACACAGAGCCTTCAAGGAGACATCAATAAAATCTGCAAGTCAGGCAGATAATTTGCAAAGCTAAAGTTTTTAATATTTGTTCTGAAGGAGTTCATTATATTTGTTTTTTAGGTAATAAAGAAATTAAGTAGAGCATGGCAAACAGTGGTGCTACTGTTATTTCTACATCTGAATTAGTTATTCCAGACAGTGACTTGCTTAATTTTTTTATACTGATTATTTCTGAATATTTTTTCATTTCGACTTTAGATGTATTTATACAACTAAAAATATAGATAATATGTAGTGGCACTATCTCTCTACTGTGGAATTCAATGAATCCAAATTCATAAAAAGACGAATATACAGATGGAACACAGTTAGAAGGTATATTGGGCATACGTCTGTGACACATGCACTGATGCTATTTCAATTTGTAAAATGTCAGCATGATGCTTAATTATTGTTTTTAAATTGTTGTAGTTCTACAGTATGTCTACAATGAATTAGTCATTCCAAGTGAACATATCATGACAATGGGACTCCTCAATTGACCCTTCACCTTCAGCCATCCCATTGAACCCCTTATGCACAGTAATGAAACACAAGGAGCGAAAAATGGTTAAAAAAGGGCCACAGCATTTATTAACATTTTATCAAATAAATAGGAGCTTGCCAGCCTCACCCCAAGGCAATATTCAAAGCCAGAATTCCATAAGGGGTCGCTACTATGCTCTGCCGCTCCTCACTTGAGATCAGCACTATGTCATTATATCCACCACTGAGTATTAGGCTGCCTCTACCTACAGAGAGAATGGCCCCAAACTCTGCTACGAGCAGCCCTGCTGTCAGTCTGGAATCTGCAGTGTGTCGATGATAGAAAATCCAAGCAGGCTGTCACCTAGTACAAGCAGTAGTAGCGTCTGTATCAATCAACCCACAGGAGAGAACCTCCTTTCTACCTCTTCTAAATTTACCTGTGCAATACTCTGGCAAGGTCCTTCCTGACCCAAATGGCGATTGGAAACATTCCCTGGATCAAGCACTTGACATTCATTCAACATGAATAATAACATGCAAACACTATCATGCTTATACTGTATAAACCACAATATAACAGTACATGCAGTAATACCTCCACATTTGCTTATTAATAGATAATATGGGAACATTAAGAGAAACTCCTGACATTTCACAAAATATGCAAATAAAAAGGGTGGGTTGGTGGGATGTTTCTACCTGCTCAGATAAGGAAGTGAACAGAGTCTTCCCCTGACATCACATCCCTCTCTTGCTCCACCCCCAGCCCAGTTTCCCCCTGCCTTAACTCATACCTTTTCACCCACTCACAGCTACATCTGATTCTGCCAATCTTTAAATATAAACCAGTGTAATCTGGCTGCTGGTCATTCGTATCCCTGGTCATGCAGCCCCTGCGTTTATAGCTCCAGGGCTTTCCTTAATGAGGCATTTTGAAATGTTTTCTTGGCTTGCCATGTTATGCAATTGAATGCAGCATTTTAATTCACTGGAATTCAAATGTTTTACCAAGGAAGAGCAACTGTATATTGCTACGTATTTGTTAAATCTATAAATGGTTAGCTGAGTTTCTTTCTATAATAAAGGCAATACTTTCAAACACAATATACAATAGACTTTAATGTCCAGATAAAGGGTATATCTACTGTAAAAGAGATTATCACAATGCTCAGTACCTCTCCCAACGAAGAGTATGGATTGCTCTATAGCTAATATTCAGTCAGTTTATGAGACCTCAACCAACACTCTATACTTAGCTCATATCTAAGACAGGGTAAACTGTGGCTTTTAGTCATTCCTAAGGAATATTTGGGCTGGATGACATGGGATTCACTGCACTCCTGCTTCAACAGAGATATATGTTATATAACCTACTTTAGATCTACTCTTTTTAACCAGTTTTTATCACTGCACTGCCAGCATGCCAGCTTTTAAATCCACACAGTATCACACAGATTCAAAAGGAGTAAAGCCAGGTCTACGAAACAGAATACTTTTCATGGACTTTTAAAAAAAGATATTGAAGATCCTAAAGCAAGCAGTAAGAAGCATACAGAAGTATTATTTGTAGCAATGAATAACTTAATGGAAAGGGGGAACAATGTGTGTGGAGTGGAGTAAAAAAAGACCAAATAAACTGATAGGAAACATTTTCTTATGTGTAACTAAAATATTATGAAGGGCAGTAACATTTTTCATTGGTACAAGGGTAAGTGCCATTGGCTTCTGTTATTGCAAGACAGCCATAAATGTATGGGACCTGTTATCCAAAATGTTTGGGACCTGGGATTTTCTGGATAAGAGATCTTCCAATGTGATCTCCATACCTTAATTTTACAAAAAATTATTTAACATTAAATCAGCCGAATAGGCTGCAGGCAGAAGGCAGGCTGCAAAATGCAAAAAAATGGTGTTGCCAATATAGTACTGCCTACATTCGGCAGCTCTGTATTTATACATGTTTTAGCCAAACTCTGCTCCCAATCTGACATATATGCAAATACATATTAATCTCCATACATTGACAGTAACATCCTAAATAATACTTAAATAGTTATTGTATATTACAACAAAATCTTATGAAAATTACAATTTTATACTTTAAAGCAGTGCTGTCCAACTGCCATGACCCTCAACTTAAAAGTCTGCCTACTGTGACTTCTTGGCTTGTGTAAGCTTTAAAAGGTATCAATACTAACTGGCCCCTGCATTGCTCACACCTGTAACACCTCTATTGCTTACATCTGTAAAGCCCTGTACTGTACACATCTCAGATCCAGACTGAAAGTGCCCACATTGTTCACCTGTTCACCACTCAGACAAACTGCTGTATGTAGCACAGTATGAACTGTTCATTTTAGAGTGTTTAGATGTCCTGATAGGTTTCCCTGTCTCCTGCCCTATGCTCCCTGTGTGTACCATACCCTAACTGCCCTTTGCTCCCTGTGTGTGCCATACTCTGACTGCCCTATGCTCCCTGTGTGTGTCATACTCTAAATGCCCTATGCTCCCTGTGTGTGCCATATGCTGCCTTCCCTATTCCCCCCTGTGAGACAAATACCTTGTAGGGCTTGTTCTGGGAGTTTATAAGCATTTGGAAATTGTTGTTAGGGGGACCTTAAGGTGTTTAATTATGTGCTAGGGGGTTATCCACAGGAGAGGAGGAGGCATATGGATTTAAGGGTATGTTTTAATATAACTTAAAAGTTTAATGTGAATATGGTCTTGTGGTAGCATGTTTTTTTTTAAAGCGGGTGTGACTTAAAACAGGGAGTGGTCAATCAATTTTAACCATTATCAGCCCTCCACCACTTAGACCTGAAAAATCCATGCCCTCATTACCAAAGAAGTTGGACAGCACAGCAAGTATTCTTCAACAAATTTGAGGTGGCTATTAAAGGGATCTTAAGGCACCATAAAAAAGAGTAAAATAGTATATTTCTACATATGTATATTTTTTCAGTTTAACATTTCTATATGTTCATTCATCACCCAATTAAATTATTTTCTAGCATAAAATGTCCTATTTTATTTGACAGAGGTAATAATTCTATAGTCCTACAGAGGTATTTGACTTCTTTGTATCTTATAGATGTACAGTATGCTACTGTATACATCTAATCTGCTCTATGTAAATAAGTACATGACCTATCCCTCATAAAGCCATGCTGATTGTTGCTCATAATGCCATTCATTAGGACAAAATTTTGAATGTGATTCCTTAACAAGCCTTCAAATAATTTGCCCACCACAGATGTCAAGCTTACTGGCCTATAATTGCCAGGCTGAGATCGTAATCCCTTTTTAAATATTGGAATAACATCATCTTTTCTCCAAGCCATAGGCACCATACCAGATGACTGAGAAAATCAAAAATAAGGGCTGGTCTAAAACTGAACTAAGCTCTCTTAGAACACGGGGGTGTATGCCATCAGGCCCTGGAGCCTTGTTTACATTAATTTGTATTAAAGCTTTTTGAATCATATCCTGAGTCAGCCACTGACTAGATTGAGCTGAACCCAGACTCCTCTATTGTATACACTGAAGAAAAGAACTGATTTAACACATTTGCCTTTTCTGTATCTGTTACAACCATACTGGTACCATTATTTAATGGAGCAACACTCTCAACCTGCATCTTTTTAGTATTAATATATTTAAAAAACTTTTTAGGGTTAGTTTTCACCTCCACCGCAATTAACTCTTCATTTCTTTTCTTAGCCTTCCGGATTGCTGATTTACAACATTTATTACAGTTTTTATATTCATTAAATGCAGCTTCTGTCCCTACAGATTTGTAGTTTTTAAATGCCTTTCTCTTCTTTCCCATTAACTTCTTTACTTCTGTATTAAGCCACACAGGATGATTCTTAGAGCTTCTACGTTTAGTCTTTAAGGGAATAAATTGAGAACAGTAATGATTTAATATCATTTTAAAGGACAGCCATTTCTTTTCTGTGTTTTTAGCTGAAAACCTAATGCCACAATCAATGCTCTGTAGGGCAGCCCTCAAGGCACTAAAATTAGCTTTTCCAAAATTCATGGTTTTTGTTGCCCCAGTATATTTTTGTTTTTTGCACCAGATATTAAAAGATATAACATTATGGTCACTATCATCATCATCATCATCATCATTTATTTATATAGCGCTGTCAAGATACGCAGTGCTTACTATTACCCAGGGGTTCAATGATTTGCACATTTGAGATCACTAAATCAAGAATAGCATTTTTTCTGGTAGGCTCCTCAAAAACCTGTGCTAAAAAATTGTCGTGCAATAAGTTTATAAACTTTTAGCCATTAACTGATCTAGCAGTACTGTTGCTCCAGTCAATATCTGGGTAATTAAAATCCCCCATTATCATTACTTTACCTAAACTAGCATTAGGAGCTTTGTCTCTTCCTCCTCACTTACATTAGGGGGTCTATAGCATACTCCTACAATTAATTTGCTGGATTCTTTACAATTGGTGAAGAACTCCACCCATACGACTTCTGCCCCCTCATTTTCTAACATAACCTCCTCCTTTAAATGAGCTTTTAAATCCTGCCTAACAAACAGACATACCCCTCCTCCTTTTCTATTGCCTCTGTCCCTCCAAAACAAAGTACAGCCACTGATATTTACTGCCCAGTCATGCGACTCATTCAGCCATGTTTTCAATCACATCATATTTTCCTTCCAACACCAGCAGCTCCAGCTCTCCCATTTTACCAGTCAGACTTCTAGCATTTGTAAACATACATTTAATACTGGTACCATATTGAACATATGACATGTGGTCCTCCCTATCCTTAACAGTACCCCAGCCAAATCTCCTCCCCCATTTTCCCTTTCTTTGCCCACTATCTCATCTAACCTGTCTTCCACTGAATCTTTTACTGAACCCTCCCCCCCCCACACCTAGTTTAAAATCTCCTCCAACCCTCTAGCCATCTTTTCTCCCAAAACAGCTGCCCCATCATCATTGAGGTGCAGCCCATCCCTAGCAAAGAGCCTGTAGCCGACTGAGAAATCAGCCCAGTTCTCCAAAAACCCAAAACCCTCCTCCCTACACCAATCTCTCAGCCACGCATTAATCTCCCTACGCTCCCACTGTCTCCTTAGTTTTGCTCGTGGCTCAGGTAATATCTCTGAGAAAATTACCTTGGAAGTCCTCGCCCTCAGCTTTGCACCTAGTTTTTTAAAATCATTTTTGAGGACTTCACCACCTCCTCTAACTTTGTCATTGGTACCTATGTATACCAAGACCGCTGGGTCTTCCCCAGCCCCTCCCAATAATCTGTCCACTCGTTCCAGCACATGCCGAACCCTAGCACCAGGCAAGCAGCAGACTGTTCGGCATGTAGGGGCCTTGCGACAGATTACCCTATCCAACTTTCTAATAATTGAATCCCCTATAACTAGAACCTGCCTTTCTTTCCTTGCACTCCCCCCACCACCCATATTAGAGCCACTGCCTCCCGGGGTGCTCCGAGAGTCAGCCTGCTCCATACACGCCAGTTCGGAGTTTTCCTCCCCAGCATCTTCAGCCAAAACGGCGAATTTGCTGTTTTGGACAAACTGTGGACCAGCCCCCCTACTCTTCTGTCCCCTACTTCCCCTCTTGACTGTCACGAACCTTCCTCCCTCATTAGCCCTCATTACGATAGAGTCACTAAATGGGTTACTATCTCCAAAAACTTGGATTCTTTCCCACCAACCCATGTATAGATTAGCATAGGAGGGTGAGAAAGCAGCACCCATTGATGCTCCACGCTTCATCAAAGTAAAAATAGTTATGGGTTAACAGAAATTCCAAAGCCAAAATCAAAAAGGATGTACAGTCCTGAGAATATAATTGACAAGCATGTGGTTAATACAATCCAACCCTTTTGCATGAGGGATGGACGAGTATAGTGATTGAACATCCATGGTCACTTATGTGTAGTCATTAGACCACGTTATATCCTTAAGAATTGATAACAAATGACCTGTATCCTTAAGGTAAGACTTTAGATTTTTTACAATGGGCTGAAAACACTTATCAGTCCAGATCGAAAGGCATTCATTTCGAGAGCCAATACTGGAAACTATTGGTCTGCCCTGGGGATGGGTCATGGACTTATGAATTTTAGGTAAATGGTGAAAAATTGGAGTGATAGGGAATTCTCGAACTAAGAAAGGTACATCTTTAACATAAATCACTCCCATTGATGTTCCAAATTTAACCAGGTCAGCAAGCTCAGATTGAAAACGTTCAATTGGATTTCTTGTCAATTTTAAATATGTATCCGGGTCAGAAAGCTGACGTATCGCCTCAGAGATATAATCAATAGTATTTAATATCACCACAGCTCCACCCTTATCTGCTTGGCGTATGGTAATATTGGGATTATCATGAAGTTGTTTCAATACTGATTTATCTTGGAAACTAAAATTAGTCATCCCATTCCTGCTTTTATATTTGGATAGTTTTCACAGGTCCTGTAATCATAATGTATTAATTATTTATATGAATTGTGACTTTATCACCTTTCTTTTAATGTAACTGATATGTATCTAAAAACAATATCATGGATACATTTTAAATGCATCTTGTAACTTATTACCTATTTTGACCATTAGAGGTCACTATGGGAATTAGCTATTTAAGTTGTTACTTCTACCATTTTTTCATGCTTATGATTAAGGGCAGCTGAGCCCAAAACGCGTCAAGCAGGAGATGCAGCGTGTATTTTAACATGGCCAAATAAAGATTTCTACTTTTAACCGATGGTCCGGTGTGCAGAATCTCTCTTTTCCTTCATCTTTATTGATCATATCCTGAGTCAGCCACTGACTAGATTGAGCTGAGCCATCAGTGCAGCTATAAAGTGAGCCTTGGAACTCAGACTCCTCTGTTGTATACACTGAAGAAGAGAACCAATTTAGCACATTTGCCTTTTCTGTATCTGTTACAACCATACTGGTACCATTATTTAATGGAGCAACACTCTCAACCTGCACCTTTTTACTAATAATATATTTAAAAAAAATGTGGGGGTTAGTCTTAGCCTTCACTGCAATGCACTCTTCATTTCCTTTCTTTGCCTTCTGGATTGCTGATTTACTTTACATTTATTATAATGTTTATATTCATTAAATGCAGCTTCTGTCCCAGCAGACTTGTAGTTTTGAAATGCTTTCTCTTCTTTCCTATTGACTTCTTTACTTCTATATTAAGCCACATAGGGTGATTGTTAGAGCATCTACATTTACTCCTTAAAGGAAAAATTGAGAACAGTATTGATTTAACAGTATCGAATATAATTTTAAATGACAACTTTCTGTTCTGTGCTTTTAGCTGAAAACATAATGCCCCAATCAATGCTCTGAAGGGCAGCCCTCAAGGCACTGAAATTAGCTTTTCTGAAATTCATGGTTTTTGTTACCCCAGTGTATATTTGTTTTTTGTGCCAGACATTAAATGATATAACATTATGGTCACTATTAATCAGGGGTTCAATTACTTGCACATTTGCTATAAGTTCTGGGTCATTTGAGATCACTAGATCCAGAATACCAGCTCTCCAATTTTACCAGTCAGATTCCTTGCATTTGCAAACATACATTTAATAATACATTTTACAAAAATCAAATGATTGACAACTAAAGCCTTGAAATTAATGCAAGAAAGCATGAACAACATAAAATACCTATGCAAACACAGTAACATTCCAGCTATGACTCTTATCCTGCCAGGTCTTAGTTATACCATCACATCGCTGTTCTCTCTACATGGAATTAGCTTTAGATATCTCATTTAAAGAGCCAGTGACACTAAAACATGTAAGTATTTAATAATATTTAAAATATACAATTGGTTTATAAATACAATTGAAATTAATTATGAAGTACTGTGAGATTGTAAGGGTCATTCCAAAACTTGAATAAAACATTAGTTTGTATTCAAGTGGGTAATAGTGGCTTTTAAGGTATGTTTAAGAACTTTCGGCAGATCCAATATGCAATAAATGTACGATAAAGTTAAATCAAATATGCAAGAAGTTTTTAAAGCTTATAATTTTTCATTTGGAAATTAAGTCCTGGTTAGCCTCTAAAGGCCACAACTAACAAATATTTCTATGAACATCTTTTATTGGTTGATCCAAATCAATCAAAGGCCATTTGTTAAACACCACACCCAGACATAGCAATGCTATAAAAAGTAATTGCTGTTTTAGAAAATTCTTGGGACTGCCTTTGCACTCCATGCTGCAGATACTTGTGTGCGCTATTCAGGTATACTTGTCCTTGAAAAACATACACCGATGTACATTCTAACGACTCACATAACAACCATTTTAGCTTTTACATTTTTCAACTTGCTCTCTAAATGATATAGTCTATATCATCTTATAGTTTACCCCAGGCCAGCCAAAAAGGACCGTCGTCAGCCATCCAGGGAGCAACTATCTTTCATTTTTGACAAGTGTTCATCTTCTCTTAATTGTTTATCTAGCTTACTCAAAAAACAGGTGTTTCTCATTTCAAAATTGTGTTTATTGTTTGCGTATCCCAATTACACATCTAATAATATATGTGTGTAACATCCATCATGTACAACAATCCAAACAAACATATCTTTATTTGACCTGTTTTTGACCATGTGTACTTTTTTATTGTTTCTTAAAGGAAAATATGTATCGGCTTGTGAAGGAAAAATAAAATCATTTATTTTTATTATGTAAATAGTCAAAGTATTCTGTAGTGCAGCCAGCAGGTGGGCCATCTGTAAGCCTATAGAAAACAGTGCCTTGCTGAAGCCCTTCCTCTTTTTGGCCTGAAACATCAAGAAGCAGGAACAGACCGAAGTGACCAGACCCTTGAGAGGGTTGGTGCTGTGAAGGCTAGCTAGTGGATAGTGAATAGTGACCAGTGAGTTCACTTAGTAGTGAAATATGGAGAGGGCTAGCGAGCATTGGCAGCATGTTGTTCCAACAAGGAGTAATAGTGTGGGCTAGAGCCCTGAGGTGATTGTACACCAGAGAGGGAAAGGAAGCATTCAAGAGTAGGTGAGTGAAGAGCCTTTTTGGTAAGCTTGAACCATGTATGTGAGGACACAGCAGAGATTCTGGGTGATAGTCCATTAGGCGATGGAGCCCCTGAGAGCTAATGACACTCCTGCCTGTCCAACTCATAGGACACAGACACTGGATGCTTCAATGAAGAGAATGCTGTGATGTATGTGAGTAACTGATTTTGTATGAGGGCAACTAGAGCCCTGGGCTGCACTGTAAACTAAACCCTGTAGAAGGCTGCAACATCAATAAAACTTGTTTGAGTTCATTGCATCTGCTCTGAAGTGTCTCCTTCTGCATCAAAGGCCTAGTACTGTTAAACTTCCACGTGATAGAGCCTACCAGTCACGAGGGGCTCTGTTACAGGCTTGTCGATAATGTATAATAAAAATTATGTTATGATAATTTCAAAACAATGTCATATTTACAATAGTGTTCATTGATCCTACAATCACACATTTTTGTTGTGTGAGTGTTTTCAGTTTTTTTTCACGAATTATGTTTATGCTTGTGCTTGTGCTAGGGTCACACACTCTAACAACTAGATAGCTGTAAGTTAAAACAGTAGCTAGGATGCAACACAAAAATATGGCAAAGGAAAATAAACACATTATGCTAAGCATTTTTTATTAAAAGTTTAAATTACATTTTTTCCTGCATAACCAATGTCATTATGGCATATTAATGTCATTGTGTCTATAAGTGTGTCTCAAAGGCCTAAATATGATTAATTTCTCCCTAGATATGAATGTCTAAGTAGAATGGATTCTAACACAGTCCACGGTGGCCCTGATCTGCCAAACAGATGTAGTGATTGTGATGTAGCTAAAAAACTAAGTGAAACCGAAACCAGGTCACCTACCAACTCCAGACATGCCTCGCTTAGTTGTTTTAGAAGAGCAAGGAGTTATTCTAACCAAGTAAATTCACCAAGGTCAGGAGACAATATCCAGTCAAACCACACATATGTTAATCCAGTGGATGATGAGGATAGGCAACAAGGCCACTGGTTTAGGTCGGAAGAAAATTTTGCACTTATTACTGCAACTGAAAGGTATGATGATCTCTTTGGAACTGGCAAGGTGTTTATATCTCATTCCCAAAAATCTGTTTGCTGGAATTAAATTATCAGCAGTGTACATAGAACCACTGATTTCATAAAAAAAGGCTTCATAACTGCAAATAAATTGTCAAGTAAAAAATGTCTGAAGAGATCTGAGGAGGCCCATATTAAGTTGTTAATTTTTATGTTTTTATGGGAGAAAATGAATAGGAATCAATGAAAATATACTTTTTCATGCCTTCTTATAAATTTACATCCCCTTCCCTTTTGTTGGATCCTCCCCCTTTTCACACGTGTATAACATGTTTCCCCACTTAGACATATTCACCTGGAAGTGACTTGGGTGAAGTCTAATACATAGGGTTAATGTGGAGGACATTGTGTGCAATAATACTATATGTCAATCTAGTGTGGGCGTTGACTGAGATATGACCCTACGTCTTGATGATGCGCAAATCTCGTGAGAATACTGAATACATGAGAGGATGTATCTTAGTGCAGGCGTAAATACGCATAGACGTCATATGCTGCGCATAATCGCGCGAGGTTTCTCAAAGCAGGCGAAAACACGCACAGACGTGATAACGCTGCGCGAAATCTCGCGAGATCTCTAAACACGGAAGTCTTTAAAAAACGTGCAAGCATGAGTGGACACCATTTGCCTTGACAAAGCTTATTAGCGAAAATCGTTGGCAGAGCCTCTCTTCACAATAATTTTATTTTAATTGTTGTTCAGATCCTAACACTATTTCGATCACTTTGAAAACTTTTTTTTTTTTTTTTTTTATATCTTTTTAACTGAATTTGAATACTCATAGCCTGGTCCAGGGAACCGCATTCAATTTCTTTTGTTCTCTGTGATTTATATGGCACTGGTGGATTTGTGGTTTTTTAGCACTTCCAAAGAGATAGGTTATGTAACATACGAGACCACAGTCCTCAGTGTACTACTTTCTCCCTCTGTGGGGTCCCAGGGCTTAGAAAATAATAGGCAGCAGTTTCTTTGGGACTTCTCCACCTCTACACTATTTTCCTTTTCCTACTTAATTTACCTTGAATGACGGTCCTGGATCCTTTTTCTTAAACTAATTTTTCTAATGAATTACCTTGTGATTATATAATGCACTAGCACTTGCATAAATTATTTTATTTCGAACCACACGCAGTCGGCGACTGTAATTATTTGAGCACTTGCACTTTATAACATATTGTAATTTTGAATCTATTTTTTATAGACTCAGTATATAAATCAACAAGTCGGCACTGGCTATTTTTAATATACAGAAAAAGCAACTCTATGCTTCTCTGAACTTGTTGTTTTGTTAATTGCTTAATATTTAATTAAACTGCTTAGAAGGTTTTAATTAACCAAGCAAGTTCTCTTTATTAGCACAAGCACTTTATATTTATTAATTGGTTGGTTCATGATATAATTTAGATAATTAATTTAACTTATTCGAGAGTGCGGGGGCTTTTACTATGTTTTTCTCATTTTCAAATAGTTGTTAACAGTAATTCACGTCTCCGATTCTCCACGAGGTAATATTTAAACTTAAAGGACTGCATTCCTGCTTTGTATTAGTATATCCATCTACTTATCAAATAAGTGGCATGTTATTTTGGAAAAATTTCAATGCTTAAACTACAACAAAAAGTACACAAACAATTTTCTTAAAAGGTGTAGTTCATCTTTACCATAACATTTATTCTGATGTAAACATTGTTTAGTTTGCAATTGATCTTGTTATTACAGTATATCTATATTTTAAAATATTTTTTTTCATCACCCCTCCATTTTTTATGTTAGCATCTATCTGATTGCTAGGGTCAAATGGAGCCTATATATATTTATATTTATTTTTATTATATTTATATATAAATTTAAATGTATACTGTAAGGGGCAGATTTATCAAAGGTCGAAGTAAAAATTCGAATTTAAAAAATTTGAATTACGAGCTAATTTTTGTGTACTTTGACTAGGGAATAGTCCAAATTCAATTCAAATTTGAAAAAAAATTGAAAATCCGAATTTTGAAATTTATCACGTACTGTCTCTTTAAAAATCTGACTGACCATTCACATCAAAAACCTGCCGAATTGCTGTTTAAGCCTATGGGGACCTCCTAGAACCTATTGGCTATTACTTTGATTCGTACAATTCAAATTCAATTGAAAATTGACCTATTTGTTGAATTAATTTTGGTTGGTCTTTTTGAATTTAAATTTCAAAGTTTTTGCAATTCGAAATGTGACCCTTGATAAATATGCCCCTTATTGTATGTTAAGGGAGGGAGGGGAGAGAGAAAGAGATTTTTTTTGAAGTTTCAATAAACAAAAAAGTATTGATATGCATAAGGAATAGCATAAATATTTTGCCATTCTGTCATTTGGTTATATATGATAAACACTTTTTTTTTAATTTTCTTACACAGCAACACCAAAAAAAAAACAACCACCTCCCATATGGATACATGTCCAAACTAAGCGCTATTTGTCATAGACCTCAATAACAGAGTACTTACCTGTCCATTATTCTGCACTTTGGCTATTACACCATTGGGACAATTGAAACTGCACAGAGGCTTATTGGGATTAATAGCCTGGTTTAGTCTACATTCCAATGCATACCAATACCGGACTAATAGACATACTGCTTATTTTTCACCTTTTGCAATACTGCAGGTTTTATATCGCACATTATCCAGGAGGTGATAACGCAACTCATATGGGCTTATAGCCACATTGTATACCCCTAGACATAGAATAGTTGTTGGTGCTCTTTGATATCTATGCAATTGTTTCTTATATAAGGTGTTACCAACTATATGGTGGAGCTTAAAGCTCCAATAGAAGGGATCCCTGCTCTTACATGCAGCACTGCTTTTATTTCAATTGTATGTCCTTTTAATTTTCTCATGGCATGGTTGTGAATAAACATTGCTTTTTATCTTATAACTTGGCTTGATATAATTATAACATTGTTTTATCGTCAGACCAAAGATTGAAGGTTAAGTCCCAATTCTGGCGTATATATACCTCAAAATATTTATTCATCATATTAGCCCTCAGTTTATCCTTGGTATTAGTTGCTCACAAAGAAACATTTTAGAATATCTCATTGTGGACACCACTTTTCCAATTAAGCGATTTTGTTTCCACTGTAACTGCCATCTGGACCATAAATCTTGAACATGCCCTTCCTTACTGGGAAGAAACATTAAACATATCATGGGCCTGACTTGCTTTAGAATGATGTATTAGTGTAATCCATCAAAAGGAACAGTTCCAGTGTTTGGTAGTCACAGGGTGGTACTGCCCTGGGAGAAATCATTGATGAACTACATTTAGAAAGATCAATCATTCATAAAACTTTCTTTCCTGAGGCTGGCAGAATTTGTAGTCTAGACATGTTTGTAACTTTTCCAAGCAGAAATGTTTTTTGTTGGATTTTCAAATTTAAATGGGTGGGTTCACCTTTAAGTTAACTTTTAGCATGAAACATTTTAATTGGTCTTGATACGTTATTTTTTTATAGTTTTTTTTATTATTTGTCCTTTTGTTATCACTATTTCTAGCTTTCATATGGGGGTTACTGTCCCCATCTAAAAAAATTGCTCTTTAAGGCTACACGTGTTGTTATTGCTACTTACTTATCTTTCTAGACAGGCCATCTCTAGTCTCTAGACAGGCAGTCTCTTATTCAAGTTAAAGGATCAGTAACACCAAACAAGTGTTTTAAATTGTAAAACACTTTAAGTTATAATGTACTGTTGCCCTGCACTGGTAAAAGTTATGTGTTTGCTTTAGAATGACTACTATAGTTAATATGAACAAGCTGCTGTGTAGTCATGGGGCCTGCCATTCAAGCTGAAAAATGAGAAAAGACCCAGGTGACATAGTTGATAACAGATAAGCACTGTAATGGAATACAATGGTATTCTGCAGAGTGAATCTGTCATCTACTACTGTATGTAACCTGTGGCTTTAATGGCTGCCCCCATGGCTTTTACCAGTGCATGACACATTATATTGTCATTCCTTTTAAAGGAGAACTACAGCTTAACTAAACAAGTAGGCTAGAAATGTTGTAAATTATGCTTTGGGCTTCTGTACTAGCCCAAAGCAACCACAGTCCTTTAGCAGAAAAGATCCGTGCTTCCAAAAATGCCCCAGTAGCTCATCGTCTTGTTTTCTGCTGATTAACTGCACATGCTCTGTGCTGCTATTAGTTACTGAGCCTAGGTACTGACTCAGAATATATACAGTACACGTAGAATACAAATGTCACAATACAAGGTTGATTAGTAATGGCAATGTGTTGGGGATGTCCTTAACTGAAAAGGATCTAGAGTTTTTTATGGATAACACTTTGTCTAATTCTGGTCATTCTGTGGCCAATAAAGCAAATAAAGTACTGTCTTGCATAAGCATAAGCTCAAGGGATGAAAACATAATTTTTTCCCTTCACGGGTCCCTGGTAAGACCTTAACTGGAGTATGCAGTGCAGTTGTGGGCTCCTTAAAAGGGATAAAAATGAGCTGGGGAGAGTTCAGAGATGTGCAACTAAACTGGTTAGAGGGATGGAAGACTTAAATTATGAGGGTAGACTGTCAAGGTTGGTGTTGTTTCCTCTGGCAAAAAGACACCTGAAAGGGGACATGATTACACTTTACAAGTACAGTACATTAGAGGACATTATAGACAAATAGCAGGGAACCTTTTTACCCATAAAGAGGATCACTGCACCAGGGGCCACCCCTTCAGACTAGAGGAAAAAACTTTTATTTGAAGCAGCATAGGTGGTTTCTTCACAGTGAGGGCTTATGGAATGGCCGATTCTGTTAATGCCTTTAAGAGTGTTTCGGATGATTTCTTGGACAAGCATACTATCCAAGGCTATTGTGATACTAAAATCTATAGTTAGTGTATGAGTATTGTGAAAGGGTGTTTGGGAAACACCACTGTCTTGGAGGAAAGAACATTAAAAAGAGTGCATGTAAACTGCATGAGTATGTGTTTCAGGGGGATACCTAGCACAGGGAGGGTTAATATTTCCTCTCAGCCAAGTAATTAAGTGGCAGCTGAGAGAGGAGCTAGCTAGGAAGGTAAAAGAGCTGTGTTCTCACATCTAAAGAGCTCTCCGGACCCCTCCTAGAGTGGAGGGAAGTGTGGTGCTGCTGGGAGAGACAGTGCCTGGCAGAAGGGGTCTTGCTGCCAGTGTTGCAGATGCTGGTGAGCCTGAATCCCTGGATGGGAGAAGGGACTGGCAGAGGCTAGAGAGCCTGAGTCCCATGAGGGGAAGCCAGCAGGGCTAAGTGAATGCTCTGAAGTTCCAGAGGGTGAGAGTTTCGCTGGATGGTGAGAGCCCAGAGTATGAAAAACCCTGAATGTTTTACATTGAAGTTGCTGAACTGTTTTATGTTGCCTTTTGTTGAGAATGCCCAGTGCTTAATAAACCTGTGTTTTGACCAAAGCCTTGGTGTCCCTGTCTTTAAGCTCAAATCTTTTGCTTACCTGCCTACCAAACACTAATTCCCCCATAAAGTGCATGTGCAGGCGAGTGGCATGTCACAGTATATATAGTTTATATGAGTGTATGGAGGGGTCAATGTGTATATGTATGCACCAATGCGATCTAGCAATGTAACTATAAATATTTTTACATAAGAAATGTCTTTTATCCTACATTTAATTAGCGCAGGTTAATATGTTTATTTTCATGCTGAGGCTTTTTAACTGGATTATTTTATTCTTGGGTAAATCATGGATTGTAAATATAGCTTTAGTTTACAGATAATCTTTCAATAACAGATAATCCATCTGAATTTGGTGGGTTGCCTGATTATCCTTTGAAAACAGTATATTGGATACAAATAAACATATGGTCTTTTGTTAATTAACTGTTGGTTCAGCTGCATCCTGCATTGACTGACCAACCCTTTTGCACATTTAAAAAAAAAATGTAGCAGCAGCTTTTTGAATCTATAGGTGGCCATACATGGGCAGATCCTCTTTTTGGCAAAGGTGGCTGGGTAATATTGGGCTCATCCCGATCAGAAAGACAGTTCTTGATCTGATAGGAATTTTAAGCCTGTCCAATCAACATCTAGAAGATTTTCAGTCAGATATTGATCACAGAAGTCCATCAGAGGGCCCCATACACAGGCCAATATGCTGCCAACTTTAAAGGTCAACGGCTTTTCTCAGCCAGTGTATACTGTGATGTTTGGGGGATCACAGCGGGGTTTTTTTCACCAAACATGCAGGCCACTCCACGTTAAGGGAAACATTTAGTTTATTTTCTTCAGTTCAAATAAACCTCTCACAGACAAGCAGTGGCATAAAAAAAATCAAAACAGCTTCAGTTCAGCAACAAAATAAGTCCCAACAAAAGAGCTATGTATATTTTCTTGCCCAGAAAACTTGCAGTGTCCAGTCAGCCGGGAGTGAACTCCCTAGTCTTTTAGAAAAGAACTTTCTCCAACTCCACAGTGAGTAGCTATACATGAAAACCAAACTTTTATGTTTAACACAGCAGTGAGTTTCCACCCCCTTTCACCTGCTGTTCACCTCCATTAAACACCCCTTGGATGTCCAGCCCACCTCTGGCTGGTTAACCCCATGGTGTCTTTTAAAGAGGTAATTTTAAAACCTAAAGAATGGGGATATTTACCGGTCATCTACAATATATCCCCCCCAGCTTCTACATATCCCCCCCCTCTGCCTCAACCCAGGGGAGGTGGAGGCACCAGAAGAGCCCAAACAATGGACTCGGGAAAGAGCATCAGCATTCAGGTGCTGTTTTCCGGGTCTGTGCTCTACCCTAAACTTGAACTCCTGGAGTGCCAGGAACCACCGTGTTACTCTGGCATTTGCCCCTTTTTTCTGCTTCATCCATGTGAGTGGGGCATGATCAGAAACCAGCCTGAACCTTCTACCTAAAAGGTAATAACGGAGCGAGTCCAAGGCCCACTTGATGGCCAGGCATTCTCGCTCAACTATTGCATAGTTTTTCTCTGCTGTAGTCCACTTTCTACTGAGGAACACCACGGGATGCTCTTCCCCATTAATGAACTGTGATAATACAGCTCCCAAACCTACATCTGAAGCATCGGTCTGGAAAATAAACTCCTTGGAGAAATCTGGAGCCACCAAGATGGGGTGATTACAAAGTGCGGACTTGAGCTACAGAAAGGCCTTTTCAGCATCAGTGTTCCACTCAATCATAATTGACTTACGACCTTTGGTCAGGTCTGTTAATGGAGCAGCTATAGTGGCAAAATCGGGGACAAACCTACGGTATTACCCAACTATTCCCAGGAAGGCTCGTACCTGTTTTTTTGTTTTAGGGCGGGGCCAGTTCTGGACTGCATCTATCTTATTTAACTGGGGTTTTACTAGCCCTCTTCCAACGATGTACCCAAGGTACCTTGCCTCTTCCATACCTAGGGCACACTTTTCTGGGTTCACTGTGAATCCTCCCTCTCTCAAGGAGTCAAGAACTGAATGGACTTTAGGCAAATGGGACTCCCAGTCCCTACTATAGATGACAATGTCATCCAGGTAAACTGAGGTGTACCTGTGATGGGACCTCAAAAGCTTGTCCATTGCCCTTTGGAACGTAGCGGGGGCTGTTTGTAAACCAAAGGGCATTCTCCTATATTGAAAATGGGCAGCTGGAGTGGAAAATGCAGTTTTCTCCCTTGCTGCCTGAGTTAGGGGTATTTGCCAATACCCTTTCGTGAGGTCCAAAGTGGTGATATACCGGGCAGGACCCAACCTCTCTATAAGTTTGTCTACCCGGGGCATGGGATAGGCATCAAATTTGGAAATTTCGTTGAGTTTTCGGAAATCATTGCAGAATCGCAGAGTACCGTTGGGCTTGGGTACCAACACAATAGGACTCGACCATTCACTCTGTGACTCTTCAATAACTCCTAATTCCAACATTTTTTTACCTTCCTGCGAGCCTCTGGAATACGGTAAGGCTTTAGACACACCTTTACTCCCGGCTCTGTAATTACGTCATGCTCTATGACATTAGTGATCCCAGGCAAATCAGAAAAAATATCTTTGTTTCTCTGCAGAAACTCCCTGACTTGCTGGGTCTGAGCTTTTGACAACGCTGTTGCCACACGGACACTGTCAGCACCAACCTGAGACTCAAGTTTCCCACTAGCCAGTGCCGAAACTGGTTCTTTATCCCTCCAAGGCTTTAACAAATTTATGTGATAGATTTGGTAGGGCTTTCTCTTACCAGGTTGGTGAACCTTATAGTTCACCTCACCCACTTTTTCTACAATTTCAAATGGGCCCTGCCACCTGGCCAAGAATTTGCTCTCTACAGTGGGAATCAACACTGCTACTCTATCTCCCACCTGGAATTGCCTCACTTTAGCGGACCGGTTGTATACCCGGCGCTGAGCCACTTGGGCACTTTGCATGTGTTCCTTAACCAGGGGCATCACTCCTGCAATTCTTTCCCTCATTTGAAAGACATATTCCAAAACACTTTTTTGGGGAGTAGCTTCACACTCCCAAGCCTCCTTTACAATATCAAGCAGTCCCCGGGGCCTGCGCCCGTACACCAACTCAAAGGGGGAGAAACCTGTGGACGCCTGAGGCACCTCTCGAACAATCCCAATCCTTACCATCTTTTTGCACCACCTGCTTAAGCATTGTTTTTAAGGTCTTATTAAAACGTTCAACCAAGCCATCTGTCTGAGGATGGTAGACAGATGTATGTAACTGCTTTATCTGGAACAAGTTACACACACCGGCCATAACCTTTGACATGAATGGGGTACCCTGGTCAGTGAGTATCTCTGAAACCTGTCCTTGACAACATTAGGAACAGCTCACGTGCAATGGCTTTAGATGTGGCATTCCTTAAGGGAATAGCTTCCGGGTATCGGGTTGCGTAATCAAGGATTACCAAGATATACTGATGCCCTCGGGCAGATTTTACCAGGGGACCTACCAAGTCCATGGCTATATGTACAAATGGTACTTCGATAATGGGTAAGGGCACCAGGGGGCTACAAAAATGAGAAGCCGGGGCTGTTAACTGGCAGGTGGGACAGGACGCACAGTAGGTTTTTACTTCGGACTTTAAACCTGGCCAGTAAAACCGGTCTGTGATTCTTGCTTCGGACTTCTCTGCCCCCAAGTGTCCACCCAGGGCATCATAATGCGCCAGGTCAAGTACCATTCGTCTGTATGGCCGGGGAACTAACAGTTGTTCAACAACCTCCTCACGGACCTTGGTGACTCTATAAAGCAGATCACTATTTACAGCAAAGTGCGGCCATCGGTTATCTGCACCGGGTTCTTGGGGAACACCATTTATCACCACCACCTGTTCTCTAGCATTAACTAAGGTGGGATCCTGCATCTGGGCCGTGCTAAAGGCTCCCCTTGACACATCCAGATCAGGAGATACGGGATTTGATGAATCATTCTCATCATCCTCCCCTAGCATTACCTGTAATGGAGAGAAATCCCCCCCCCCTCAGAGGACAGCTCAGTCTTCTGACTGGGATCCTCCATTGCCTTATTACTTTTCTCCTGAGTTTGGGGCAGTGACACATCATCATTTTGAAAATCATACATCACATCATTTTCAATATCACTGGGTATATCAATTATCACATCCCTTGGGTTTTGGGGACCCGATCCCACCCTCAAGTCAGTGGTTTCCTTCCCCACACTTTCCCACAAGTCCCAGAACTTTGGAAAGTCACGTCCCAAAATAGCGGGGTGCAACAGTTTACTCACCACCCCAACTTCATGCACAATGGATTCACCGGCAATAGTGATGGTCACTGGGACTAGCTGGTAGGACCGGATATCCCCATGGATACAAATTACCCGGAGTGATTTGGCTGCTGGTTCAAATTCTCCAATAACACTGTCTAGTACCAGGGTAACCATACTCCCCGAATCTAGGAGAGCCTTGATAGGAACCTGATTGATGTAAACATCACACTCAAATTGCCCCTCAAACAAGTCAGGGCATGCAGTGTAAACTTTCTGTGCATAACAGGAAAGCTGGGTGATAGCCCCACACTCCATGGTCTCGTCTTTCCATGGGCACTGTGCTCTAGTGTGCCCCCAGGCTTGACACTTCCAACACTGCACGTTCCCCCCTTTCCAGGGTGAAGAGGTATCTGTGGTTGCCCCTTGTTGGGCCGGTGATGGCACTTTTCCACTTTCTTTCACACTAAGCCTAGGACTCTGCGGGGAACTTTTCCTAGCCGGTGTAGATTTCTCCGGACGTGAAATGGCGAACGGTTGCTGATGGTTGGGAGCAAGTAGTTCCTCGGTAGCCGTGTACCTCTCAACCATCTTGACCAGCTGATCCGCTGTTTTGGGGTCCCCATGACTCACCCAATGCTGTAGGTCAACAGGGAGGGACCGGAGGTACCGATCGGTCACAACTCGCTCCACAATCTGGGGTCCATTCAGATCCTCGGGTTGCAGCCACTTGGTGGCCAAATGGATAAGGTCGTGCATCTGTAACCTAGGTGGTAGGTTGGTTTTATATTTCCACCTGTGTACCCTTTGGGCTCTGACTGCAGTGGTTACCCCTAGGCGGGCCAGGATCTCTGCCTTTAGCTGATCATAATTCATGGCGTCATCTGGGTTAAGATCATAATACGCCTTCTGTGGATCGCCAGACAGAAATGGAGCTATTAGGCCAGCCCATTTATCTCGGGCCACCTTTCTCGCTCTGCAGTCCTCCCAAACGTGGCAAGAAAGGCCTCCACATCATCCATGGGACTCAACTTTTGGAGAAAATAACTTGCCCGGGTGGTTACCTGGTTCCCCTGAGCCACGGCAACGGACTGCCATCCTGGAGCACACTGCTGTACAGCCTCAGCCAATGCCTTGGCTTGGGCAATTGTAGCCTCGTGTAAGGCGGTGGCTTGTAAAGTTACAGACTCTCGCAAAACAAGCAACTGAGCATCTGTGGAGTGCTGTTGAGACACCATGGCCGATAGCTGGGCCTCCAGGCTCTTTTGCTGAGCATCTGTAGCCTGCTGCTGCACGACCATGCTCTGCTGTAGCTGAACTGTAGCTCGAGCCAGTTGCTGCAACAGTTTCTCCATCTTAGCAAAAATGGGTTACTGGCTCTTTAAATGTCAGTCAGAGAGAAAAAAAAATGTCTTTACCCTTGGGTAGTGCCTGCCCGCATCCGAGCACCAGTTGTGATGTTTGGGGGATCACAGCGGGGTTTTTTCACCAAACATGCAGGCCACTCCACGTTAAGGGAAACATTTAGTTTAACAGCTTCAGTTCAGCAACAAAATAAGTCCCAACAAAAGAGCCATGCACTTGCCCAGAAAACTTGCAGTGTCCAGTCTGCCGGGAGTGAACTCCCTAGTCTTTTAGAAAAGAACTTTCTCCAACTCCACAGTGAGTAGCCACACATGAAAACCAAACTTTTCTGTTTAACACAGCAGTGAGTTTCCACCCCTTTCACCTGCTATTTACCTCCATTAAACACCCCTTGGATGTCCAGCCCACCTCTGGCTGGTTAACCCCATGGTGTCTTTTAAAGAGGTAATTTTAAAACCTAAAGAATGGGGATATATACCGGTCATCTACAATATATCCCCCCCAGCTTCTACAATACCCACCGCATGTCTGCAGCACCAATTTTTATGATTCCTCTGGAAAATGGAGAAGCTTATTTATAAAATATCTATGATTCAAATACTGTACTTGCCTCCAATGAAATGACTGATTTGTTCAGATAAATTAGACATACCAAATTGCAACCATTCAAATACATGCTGTAGATTTCTTGGTCTTATATTCAACTTAATTACACTAATTGCATAGAAGTCAGAGAATGTGTACCACATACTTTACATGTCATGTATAAAAAGGAAGATTTAAGGAATCCTATTGCTTAAATTAAACACCTATTGAAACCCCTGTACTACATGACTTATCAATAATTCATTTAGATGATCATGGTACAGAGGCAAAGAAAGCAATAAGGAAAACCACTGTGCATGTGTTTTTTTCCTGTTTGGTACTGTTTGGAATCTGCTGTTTGGGTCACAACTGCCCTAAACACCAAATCCCATTTATAAATGTACTATTGTAATCTGCTGTTATATATAAAATTATGAACCTTTCCTCTTTTTTAATCACAGCCGTTTTTAATGAGACAAAATAAGCTGAAATTGTGCAACTGACATTAATAGTTTAATTTAGAATGACATGCATTTTCTAACATACTGTATATACAGTATATATATATATATATATATATATATATATATATATATATATATAACATAACAGACAGTACGTTAGTTAGATTTTTAATCTGGGTGCAGGGCTCTTTGAAAAAGCAAAGTGCAGCTTTTATTTCTTTGTGTTAACACATTTATGCTCCTCTCTTTCTTCAGTTTAGTTTCTCCTCATGTAGCTGTAAATCAATTGGCAGATAATTTTACTATTGTTAGCTAGATGTAATGTACATAATACTGCATATGTACTGCAGAACAGGTTATACAGCAATATTCCTGGATGCCTGTATACTAGCAATCAAAGTGCATTTATTGTTGTCATTCTTGCCATTATTTTTGTATCAGCCAGATTAACATTTTTTTTTTTTTTGCTCCAGAAGAATTAATATAACATAATATGTACTTGTGTTAAATGTCTAGTATATATATTTTTCTACATGAGCACAATGAATAAAGCTAAGCATGGACATTGAAACAATTACATAATTAGTCATTGCAAGATAGATAATTTGATTATCAGTGTGCACCTCCTTCCACCATTGTTGTGACTGTTTTGTTTATAGAATTACAATATCTGGGGAGTCTAGCTGTACACTGTTCATCTAGTTATCTAGTCCTGGTTAATATGCAATATTAGACCAGTTGTTATGAGGTTATAAATCTATATAGGCTATGGATTCAAATCAATCTTAGGAAGTGGATCTCCATTGTATAACCTGGAGCTCCAATTAATAGATACCCAGTGCTCAGTCAAAGAGGAATCAGCATCCTCTCAACCACAGGAGTAAAATGCAATTAAATGGCAGGGCAAGCCCTTGCTAGTTTTATTGTGGAGTGCACTCAGCAATAAAACTAACAAGGGCTTGACCTGCCAGTATTTGTTTGTGTGCCAGAAAATTGCATTTTACTCCTGTTCTAATCAGTCTTACCATTTGCTTATTAAAATGCTTTATTCTAATAATTTAACCATTGGTAGCTGATGACTTTAGGATAGTGATCCCCAACCAGTAGCTTGTGAGCAACATGTTGCTTTCCAAACTCTTGGATGTTGCAAGTTTTAATTGAATAAAAACTAAGTATAGTGCCAAGTAGAGCCTCCTGTAGGCTGCCAGTCCACCTACGGGCTACAAAATAGCCAATCACAGCACTTATTTGGCACCCCAATGGACTTTTTCATTTTTGTGTTGCTCCCCAACTCTTTTGATATTTGAATGTGGCTCACAGGTAAAAAAAGGTTGAGGACCCCTGCTTTAGGAGAAAGTCCAAAAGAGACTAAACATATGAAAGAAAATAAAGGTCCAGGACCACATGGTATTCATCCTTGGGTTCTAGAAGAGTTCAGCTCTGTGGTTATCAAATCTCCTTATTTAATCTTTCATTCTTTGACACCTGGCATAGTACTGGAAGACTGGCAAACTGCTAATGTGGTGCACACAAATTACCTGCTATAAGGAGCTATGCAAAACATTGACTTTTTAGATTTTGTTAAACCATTTAACATAGTACCACACAAAAGGTTACATATTTAATTATGGAATATTGGCCTGGTTCATAATATTAGTACTTGGATAGAGAACTGGCAGAATGATAGTTTACTACAAAGAAGCAGAGTCCAACCCTTTAGAGTTTTGGAACTGAACTTTTATTTTAAGAAGTGAAAATGGGTCTTCATGGTGAGAGTAGTAAGATGTGGAACATCTTTCTGAGCAATGTTGTGAAGGCAGGTTCAATAAGCTGCAATAAGCTGTGAATACAAGGGATGCAACAGCACCCACAGGTTGCCAAAATAGAGACTCGGGAGTAAGGGGCGCAATTTCATGTCTCCACATAACCGCTATATATTTTACTATTTTTAAATGTGGTATCCTTCTGTGTCAGAATTATATTGCGGGCACAGCAGGAAGCTGGCAGCCTCTGTACTTTATGACTGCCCCCCTGACCATCTTGGAAACAGGTGTGATTACCTGAATATACTGTAAAGGCAGGTGTCAAATTTTTCAAAGGGCTAGCAGGGTAGAGAAGGGGCAGGGTGGTACACTTTGTGGGTTGTTTTTGGGTATGTAACTTAAGCACACCCTTTGTGGCTAGGAGTAATTCTTATAGCCAATAATGCTAATGGCAGGCACTGTACACTGTTATTTTTGTTTCCTCCATTAGTTTCCGCCTGTTTTTCAAAATGACTTTGTGCCTTTTAACTAACCCTGCTGATTGTGAATGATAAGCACAGTAGTTTCTAAGTGAAATAGAAAAATGTTTTGTTAGTTGGGTGATGATCTGGTTTACGAAGTGGGAACCATTATTACTATAGATGTGCTCTGGTATCCCAAATTGTGGAATAATCTCTTTTGTTAGTACCTTGGTCACACTGAGGGCATCTGGTGTGTGTAATGGAAAAGCCCCCCCCCCCCATCTGGAAAAGGCATCTATAATTACAAGGCATTATTTCTTGTTCTCCCATTTTTTAAGTTTGATAAAATCCATGCAGATTGTCTAAAATGGGTATGTTGCTAGTGGAAACCTCCCTGGTTTGGGATGTAGAGCACCTTGGGCATTATGTTTGTTACAGGTAGGGCATGCCATACAAATTTTTTTAGAGTATGTTGAGAAGCCACTTTGTTTATAATATTTACCATCCCTCCTGTTGATACATGGCTTAGCCAATGACTCAAAATTGCAGTATAGCGAAACAAGGTAGTGGGAAGTGGGGGATAGTTAAGTGGGATGCGGTTAAGGCTTAAATCAGTTATGCAGCTGATTTAGCAGTCACATTAACTTTGGCATTTTTCTAATGACACTAGGTCAGTCTTGGAATAATTGCCTGAAACATGTACCAACTTCCATCAGGTTTCTTAACAGGGAACAATGGGGTATTACAGGAGTAGTCTGGGCAGGGTCTGAGAATTCCCTCCTCTGCTTCCCTCCGCAAGGGATATTGCCTCTGATGGGATGGTGTCTGAAGGTTGATTTCAGGGTGATGGTGACTGCCCCAGCTCCTACATCTGCCTTCCCTGTAGACCAGAGTTGGGAGGGGAGATCGGCCAGTTTGGGCCAGTCTTCATGTTGTTGGTATGTATGTCAGTGTGGGAGATTCACTTCTTGCAAGTGAGTGCCTACATTCCCAACGGATAGCCAGTTCAATTTCATGGTAAAGACTCTTATGCCTACTAGTTCTTGAGGAGTTTTAATGGACCATCTGGTCACCATGTTCCCCAAATCTTGCCATTTGTTTCTTTTGTTTTTTGTTAAGGACATGGGGTCTGTTAAATGCAGTATGGAGCGATTTCAATGTTTGGACAGTTCACAGGTAACTAATGAGTTACCAAAACTATCCCAATTCAGAGTTTGAAATGTGAGGGTACTGTAATTATACCTATGTAACCTTTGTTCATGTAAGGGGTCTGATCCCTCATTGTATTTAAAATAGAGGGTGCAGTATAAATCATTTTGAACATCAACTTTCCTCCTTGGTGGTAACTTTTTGGAGATTAGTTCTCTTAGCTCTTGGGTTACCGCCTGAGGACCTTGTACAAGATCTAAACTGTGCCGTATCTAAGATCCCCTTCCCCCTGTACTACATGTGTGTCAATCATTCCCATCCGTTTACCTGAGATATGAGTAGGTCCCTGGACTAGGGCAATTCCTTGCTTCACCAACATGTCCCTTCTTAGTAAGTTGACTAGACAGTGGGGAGAGAGGATAAATTGTTTAAGAACAGCCTGTTGAGTGACAGGATCAGTTACAGCTAATGGTGGGGACAAGTATACCTTATCTAATTGTCCCCCTGATGTTCTTAAATTAATAAATTCCTTAGTTCTCTGGACAGTTGGCACATCAGATGGGTGTATAAGCAACCAACATGCCCCAGTGTCACATGGAAATGTAATGGATTTTCCCCCAACATCGAGGGTGATTTAGGGTTTTTACTCACACAAGAGACTACGTTCTATGTCTTCTATTAAGAATTAAGAATTACTTACAAAATTAAGAAGTTATTTACAGATGAATGTGCACCCTCAGATAGGCATGCCTCCCTAGGGGGGCTCCTGTCATCCCTATTGCTCACTTCTGCTCAGCATTTTCTAGCAAAATTCCCCCGGTTTCTCACAATGAAAAAACAATTGTCGTTCACTTACAGTATTTCCGTTTCTCGCTTGTCATCTCCCCTCCTCTCTGCCTACCTCGTCCTCTATCCTGCACATACACATCTTCCTCTTCTACAACATATAGCTTAACCCTTGTTTTTTTTTTGTTTGTTTTGGAGATGTCTTTCAGCATATCTGGCATACTCAAGGCTTGCAATCTGGCTAACCAGTGGTCTACCATATGCTTAGCCACAAAATTGCTAATCCGGGGCAGATATCATTGTAGGAATCAATTTTTTTAGTTGTAGCTCATAAGGACTATCATTTACCATGCCCTGGTCTGGTATAGGCGAATCACTATATGTGTCAAACACTTCCTTCAGTTTACTATAATATCGATCCACATTCTCATCCTCACTTTGGCGACAGGTATTAACTTCTTGCCAATCGGCTCTTTTAGGCCATTTGTCCTAATATGTTTGTTAAAATTACCACAAAGGACCTTAAGTTGGGCATCATTATGGGGCCAAGAAACATTCTGGGCATCTGCCGGCACCCAATCTTCTACTACAATGCACTGGTCCCAATACCTGCCGATAAAGGCAGGTATTGGGACATACCGCCCGAAACATGTTGTGTAACTCTACCTCCCAATAAAGAGTATTGCAGTCAACTTGCTGCCTTGGGTTTGTTCCACAACCAACTGCATTATTGATACTATCTCAAGGTTGATATTGTGGGGGATTATCTGCAGAGTCGGGCCCAGCCAGCCAGCCGCCCAAGGCAACCTGGCTGGCGGCAGCGCCGACTTGGTGCGCGCATGCGCGAACTGACGTGTGCACGCGTGAACGGACACAGGCGCCCATGCACAAATGGACGATAGCGTGTATGCCCTAACGGACGCTGACTCTACTGAAGAGAGGGGAACGGATTAGGTAGGCAGGCAGCATGGAAGGTACGTGCCTGGTGCCCCTCCAGCTTTGCGCCCTAGGCATGTGCCTACTCTGCCTACCCCTAGTTCCGGCCCTGATTATCTGGGGCTATGGCAGGTGGGGTGCTTGAAACCTAAGGGGAGTCCTCCTCCTCTGGCACTGTCCCTTCATTCTCTTCCTTCCTGACATATATTTGTTAGGGATGCACCGAATCCAGGATTCGATTCGGGATTCAGCGAGGATTCGCCCTTTTTTAATTTGGATTCGGGGAATCCTTCTGCCAGGCCGAACCAAATCCTAATTTGCATATGCAAATTAGGGTCGGGGAGGGAAATCACGTGACTTTTTGTCAGAAAAAAGGAAGTAAAACATTTTCCCCCTTCCCACCCCTAATTTGCATATGCAAATTAGGGTTCGGATTCGGTTCAGTATTCGGCCAAATCTTTCACGAAGGATTCGTTTCTTTATTTTCCTTCGTATTACATTGCTCCAACCATCTAAGGCTATATTCAATCCCTTTTTCCTTTGTTTTCTGACCTCAGTACCTGCATCAACCTAAATAGCTTTAAAGAGATACTGACACCAGATATTAAACTCCATATACATCACTTTATGGTGAATGTTCCCCACTATGATTGTATGGGAAAAATACACTAAAGAATTTTCTCAGAGACATTACAGGAAGACAGGATTTACAACATTCTTCTTGCAATAGCTTGCTTTGGAGTTTTAGTAAATATGAGATGTGCTGTGAAAATAACCTGCTTCACTTTGGCGATGTTAGACAAGAAAAAAACGTCACATTTAAATATGTCCCATACTGTCAGTGCTAAACTAAAAAAAAAGCAGCATTTTAATTGTAAGTCATCTCAATGAAGCTGTGTAGAGAGAGACAGAAGTGCCGAGAGTCAGACTGCATTTACTATATTCATCTGCCAATATCAAAGCAATTGGCATTAACCTAAAAAGTATCCCTCTGATCTTCACATGTATCACTCTTGTTAGTCCTGAGTGATATTGACTATTTATTCACTGCTGTATGTACAGTAGGTATTTGGTTGTTCTGAGTACTCTATTTCTCACTAAGGAAGTTCACTGTTAGTGACTGAAAAGAGGTATGTGCCTAGCGCCCATATAGTTGCACCCTAGTCACATGCCTCTTCTGTCTACCCCTAGTTCCAGCCCTAATAGTCTAGTAAGTCCTTGTTCTGGGTCCCTTTGGCACCACCATTTCAGGTGTGTGTGGATTGTATATACTTGTTGTTGTCTTACTGTAGGTCTTGCTCTTTGGGGGAGATTTACAAAAGGATGAATTGTCAGCAGCAACCACTTCACACACATCGCTACACTTCGCCTGACGCAAATGCACTAATTCACTTAAATGTAGAGTTTCGTTGTGGGCGCCGAACGCTGGCGACTTTTCGCTAGCGTTACTTCGGCAATTCGAGCATTTGATAGTGAAAATTAATTACTGCCTAGTAAATCTTCACTAGTAGATCTTGCACTCAGGTCAATTTGCAAAGGGCGGGAAATTTAAAGTTGTATGGACGTCTTTATGTTAAATGTTGGTGCATATACTTACAAATTACAGTTTTAAAAACACATGTCCAGGGAACCTTAATAAAGACAATAGAGTTATTCTAATGCCCTACACATGTGTCCACTGTAAAATTAATGTTTCATATTTAAGCAAATTTATGGGGAAAACCGGTTACCCAAAAAAAGTTTGTTAGGTCTTTTGCAGGCAATCAGGCTGAAAAAAGGAAAAGACGCCAAAGTTTTTTGGACTTTGATGCATTTTTGGCTCACAGAATATAATGTAAGTGACATAAGATTGAGGAAGATCCAGTTACTTTTATGCACCTGGTCTGAGGTGGCGAAGGCAACTGACAAAAGAGGTAACGTTCATTAAAATCTGTATTTTAGTGAATTTGCAGAGTAGCATCCATTCGCCAGGGCGAAATGTCGCCTGGCGATAAAGTGCGAATGACCACTAGCGACAGTCTCCTTCGCTAACGAAATGTCGCCTGCACCCATTAGTAAATCGGCAATGTCTTGCAGGTGGCAACACTGGCGAAAAGTCACTAGCGTTAGCCACTTCGCACTTTAGTCAATCTGCCTCCTACCCCAGGCTCTGGACAAAATCATTTGACTTCACTTAGAGGTTCCACAAGAAACACAGGTCACAAACCATTTCCCTATGGATAACTCTTGACAGATCAAAGTTAAAATATTAAAAATATTGAACCCTGTATAGTCTTTTGGCATTTTATAAGTACTTGTAGGTTCAACAATTAAGCTAAGGCCCCTTGTAATGTAATATGAAATATGAGCCAGGTCTGGCAAATGAATCATTCAAATACATTCCTTATATTATTATACTGCACATGTGGTAAACTAGTGAATAGCTTGCCGTGTTACTGCATTGTATTTTTCTTAGTTGTCTGGTAAATTTCTTATTTCACAAAAAAATAATTGTTGCAATATTTTATGATAGTTTTTCCTTTAATGCTTTTTTTATTCATGTACAGCATCTTTTGTGCATAAATCTATTTAAATATACAGAATATCAGTAAAGTAAGCACTTTAGTTGAGTGCACAGAAAAGTTATTCAAGTACTGAAGTAAAGATACGTGTTTAATCTGACTGTAAGGAGGAAAGTTTTCATTTAGAAATAAAAGTGTCTGACAATGCAGATGGCTAAAAAATGCTAAATAGTTTTTATAAAGATTTTAATGTTTAATTGTATCTATGAATTCTTAAATCAGGGTATTGTTTGAAGTTTCAATCCACATTCCCCAGGTCAGTTTAATGAACTCTATAAATACACATGGCTGGAATCCAAACTCGGTTTCCTGCATTTAGAATACATTTAATGAAAGTAAGTAATTCTTTTTTCTTTTTTTTCAAGGAAAACAAATGGAAGACATTCTGCATATCATCCCACAATGAATGTTTTCTTAATGGCAGTCATAAAGCTGAGGTCTGTTAAGAGACTGTGGGATTTGGGGCCTGGCATGGTATTTATGTGTTAGCCTCACAGCTGCTCCGGTGAATTTCCAGTCATAATAACTAATATCATCCCCAGTGGTACAATTCAGTTGTGGTAATACAAGCCAGATCTAACAAATAAAACACTAAGAAAGGAAAGCTGGTGGATTCATAAATTGGGGACCCTCTCTCCAGGAGGTTTAAATATAGATTTCAATTTGAGAGCATTCCTAGAGTAAAAATAATATGTTACTAATTGAAAGAATGTGATCTCGAGGAATATGATACTGTAACAACGTACAAGAGGTTTCCTTTTTCTTTTTATATACGGATGTTCTACTGATAGCGAATACAATGTTGCTGCTGCGCTGTAATAACTGTGTTAATGTAAATGTTGCAACAGAGGTTTTAAATACTGTGGAATAGTTAGCTATAGGTGCAGATATGCCTTTACGATGGGTTATGTTCATTTGTGCGGATAAAGTTTGGATAGTTTTGAATCTAGCTGGGCTTAAAGTGGAGAGCATTATGGGAAGAAGAAATCGCTCTTGGAAGAAGCCTATTGGCGAAACGCGTCGAGCGGAGACAGATCGTTTGGAGCTGCAGCGCAAGACTGAGATGCGCAGAGCAAAGTAAAGGACGCTACGGTTTCATTTGAAAAGCGGACTTCACAGATTTTATATGCGATTTTAAAACGAGGCGTTTGTGAGTGTATTTTATATTTTTTATTAAACAGCTTTTTTTAAACGATACTGCACATGCCGCTCTATTTTCTGCCCAGCTAGAAGGTTGCCGGATGATTATTGGAAGGACACGGCTTGTTCTCTCAAAAGCGCAGATTTACTCACGTCTGTGAGTATAATATACCACCAGATCAGCACTGGGTGAAGATTTCATTCAAAAGAAACTAATTAAGCAATTAAACCAAAACTCTCTATGCTTGCTACCATTTGGTGTCTTTAGAACTAATTTGTTAATTATTAACTATAAGAGGTGTTTGTGAGATAAGGATATTTTTACACATTAGTATCTAAAAAAAATTTTTTGGTGTTTGTTTTATTTTTATTTTTTTTTATTTTTATTTTTATTTTTTTATATTTTTATTTTATTTTTATTTTTTCACTGGTAAAAAATTTTTTTCTAGTCACTTATATTATTATTCACACTAATATATAAAATAACAGTGGTGTATATATATATATATAAAATAGACACACAGTCGCACAATCAAAGTGTTTTAATTTTGTCACACATCGTTTGCACTTTTATATACGTTTAATCACGCACAGTTAAAGGTGCATTTATACAAAAAATAGCAGAAAATACTGCACCATATTACGCATATCTGTTTTTGTTCCCTTTTTTCCTTTGCTTTGTCAGGAAATACAGCGATTCCCCTTTACCTATATTTGAATTTCCTACGGGCCTGGGAGAGCCCTTGATAAGGACTCGCTGTAACTTGGAACTTCACTGCCCAAAAGACTCAAAAACTTTTGTTGTGGATGTTTTCTTAATGGCAGTCATAAAGCTGAGGTCTGTTAAGAGACTGTGGGATTTGGGGCCTGGCATGGTATTTATGTGTTAGCCTCACAGCTGCTCCGGTGAATTTCCAGTCATAATAACTAATATCATCCCCAGTGGTACAATTCAGTTGTGGTAATACAAGCCAAAATATTTTTATTGCAAATATGAGTGTAAAGTCAATGTTTACAGAGGTAGGTCAAATAACAAAATGTTTTTTGGTAAATGTCAGCTCTCACTACAGCTACAATTTGTATGTCTTATTAGATATGGCCTATTTCTGTATAAATACTGCATGCTATGCTAATACTATACATCACATTTTCCTTCTGCAACAGAAGTCCTGTCTTACATTTTTCAGACAAATAACTTTGGTAACAGCTCAATGTTTTCAATTTCTTCATTTCAAAATTAAATTGGTGGGTAATATATTCATTGCACTGAGGTGGTGCTTAATTATTAGTTTGCATATTGTACATTATGCTTTACAGCTCCTCGAAAGATCATACTATTAATTAGCCAAGACTTCCAGATCACTTGAGTATTGTCTCTGATGGGAAGTTATTAACAGACTCAGATGATGGATGGAGGACTATCTAAAAATAAAGAAATACCTTGCAATCTATTTGAACATTTTTTAATGGCTTTGCACACACGTGGTGCAAGATAGACTCATTCCCCAATCGACTTTGCCAACAATTTCATTTCTATTTCAAATTTGCTGTGCTTGTCACAAAGCTGTTCTGATAAAAAAAAATAAAAATATATATGTATAAAAGTATTTGGAAGTAGTTTAATGTGTTTAATGTGCTGATACTGTTTCAGAGTTATCATACACTTCCAGTAAGCTAAGTGTGTATTTGTAGATCCTTTAGCTTTGTTGTAGTAATTACACAGGTTTATCATGGTATTCCCAGATAAGAGCCTGTAGATATGGCAGACTTAATGAAAACTGTCTTTTGCGCAAAACTCAGTCCTTAGTTAATTTTCTACTGTGATACTGATACGGCATATGAATGCACTCTGTATAACTATACATTATGTATGTGAAGTAGTGATAACAACTTATATTGCAATTGTTTCACTAATGAATTTGTCAATAGAAATATAAAGGCTTTTCTATATATTTCTTATTCATGAAGAAGCAATTTATATAATGTACAATCCTTTTGTACACAGTAAAAACATGTTTATTTATACAGATGCAAAAAGACATGATATCTAATCAACAGTCCCAATGGCAAAAAATGTAATTTAATATATGGTTCCTTTCATTCCTTTGTATGTCCCATCGTATTTTGCTCACAGTATTACTTAGCACTCAGCTGTAAGTCATAGCAACAAATTATATATGGCTTGGGATTTTGATGCTGTTGTGATGGGTGAATCTGACTCTGACTTTTCACAACTTTTTTGAAATTTTTGGACAAAAAGCCAGACCAGAAAAATTTGACCTTTAATAAATGTGCACCTAAAAGTTTGCATTATTTTTTATTTATTTAAAACCAAAAAGATTTGAGATACAAGATTAAGGGGTCTATTTATTAAAGGTCAAGTTTCTCTGGTCAAATTGTAAAAGGTAAAAAAACTAAAACCCAACCTTTAATACCCATGAGCCACAATTAAATGTAAAAAGAGTTGGGGAGCAACACAAGCATGAAAAAATTCCAGTAGGTACAAAATAATGTCTTTGACTGGATATTTGATCCCTATATGGATTAGCAATGTACAGGTGGCTCTGTTTGGCAGTACACATGGTCTTTATGCCTCCAAGACAGGAATTAAAAAATAAATACATGCTTTGAGGCCACTGGGAGCAGCATCCAAGGGATTGCTGAGCAACATGTTGCTCTCGAGCCACTGGTTGGGGCTCGCTGCTCTATAGCTACAAAAAATTTTAATCCGAAAATATTCGAGAGTTTTGGGCTGTTTCAGATGGTTTTTGTTTCATAATCTGATAAATTCTTCATTTGACAACTTGATAGTCGTGTTTTTGGAGTGTCAATTCAAAAATGTTGCACAATTCAATTTGTTTGCAAGTTTTTCAAGATTTTATATGTGAATAAAAAGATTCAGGTTTGGGAGTTTGGGAATTTTTTTTTGCCAAACAAGTAGAAAAAGTCGAGTTTTAGTAAATGACCCCCTAGGTGTAAAAACCACAAAAAAGTCTAATACAAAAATATCCCAAGTAAAAGCTGATGAGGTCCTATTGAAGTCAGTGGGAGCTGTTCTAATCCTATTAGACTATTTTTAAACAATTCAGACTTTTAGAGGTTTTCGAATTTTTTTCTCTAGTAATTGTATAAAAAACATTAGATTTTTTTAGAGGTTTTCATGGTTTTCTTTTTTAAGTGCAGTGTTTGGCATTTGGGCTTTTGATGTTTGAATCTTTTAATAAATAACACTTTGGGGTTTTAGGGAACATGAGTTTATTCATGGTTTCTAAAATCACTAAAATGAGACTTTTAATTAATGGGCCTTAAAGGAAAACTATACCCCCCTTACAATGTAGGTCTTGTGATAGGTATCCCAAACTAGAACAATCCCCAAGGTCCTGGCCGTGGCTCTGTCTTCCGCCTATAACAACCACCTTTCGCTTCGGGAGGAGCCCTCCGCTACTCTGGTGCCACCAGGTATTATTGTGAGAGAACCAGGGAGAGAGTTCTGGGCAGGCAAGAGAACCACACATAGTGCAGAAATGGAGAACAAGAAGCGTGTCCGGGAACAGGCCAGGCCAATACCATTCTGGAGAGGCAGTACGAATTCAGAAGGCAAGGGAATAGTTGAAAAGTCACAGGCTGGGTCAAACACACCAGTATAGAAGTATAAAGCAGGAATCCAAGAAAGTAGTCAGTAAACAGAGTCAAGAACAGCTTAGGAACACTCAGGAATGAATTAGACCTATGTTGGGCAATGCACGACGGTCAAACCCGGAAGCAAGCGGCACGATCATTCTTTTCAGAGCGTGCATCGGTGCGCAGGAGGGATGATGCAGCACACATCCCTGCCCCACTAGATCACCAGGGTAAGTCCTCACAGTAGGTACTGCATAAAAAAGCTCATATGTAAAACCATGCTTTACATAAATAAACCATTTCATAGTAAGTAGTATGTGCCATTGAGTAATAATAAATAGAAAATTGCCATTTTAAAAAATAAGGGCCGCCCTCCAAGGATTCACAGTGCATACAAACAAACCATACATGTCAGGTCAAATAAGACAGTTAAAATACAGATTTCTGTCTTTTGCTTCCACACGTCTTCCTTTTAGAGCTGGAGTATTTGTGGTTGGGTGATCTGAGGCAGCACAAAGACCATCATGAAATGGCGGTTCAATACTAAAATATAGAATGTAATTTTGGAGGACCTGTAAGAGGTAATGACAGTTGACTTTAGAGCCTTTTAGTACAGGAATATGCATAACAAAGTTGAAATTATGCTTCAGTCAATGCCCCACTCTTAATAATACTTGAATAGTAGAATGCAGTAAACTAGCCTATTCAGTAAATCTAACTAACTCATATCAACCATTAGTTAAGATTTTTTTTTCTTTTAAATTCCACAAATTCACAAATTGTTATTTAGGGCTATGCCAAATTATGGGATAAGACATTGTGAAACCATAAACTATTGCAATCAAGCAGACATTTTTTTTTCTTTGGTATTTTGGTTGTTGTATACCTTGCCTGTGTGTCAACTTCTTACACTGAAAATATACAGAGTGAATATTCAAAACTAACAACTTAAAGTTTTACATTTAAAGAAAAAATCCCCAACTTGTAAACTAGGATTCAGATAATGTGATAATGTGCTTCATAAATGAAGATGTTCTTGGACCATGGCAAGATATGTTAACTATAGGCTAACAAGATTTTTCATGTATTATTTTTGTATTTTGTCTCTGTATGTGCAATGATATTGATGCTCCCTATGCAAAGCTACACGTTTTGTTTGGAAACCACTATACAATGGATACAGCATTAGTATTCATATGTATGCATCTGTGCTTTAACATATCCTATAGTGGTAATGTCTTCAGCCGGAGAGGATGGTAATAGAGTACAACATAAATGCAGAATATCTCATAGTACTAATTGTCCAATCACTATAAACACAGTTGCATTGTTGTTAATGACATGGCATCCAAGTGCTACTGAAATCATCCTTGTATACACCCTATAATAAGGTTGAATGTTGTGTGCTTTTTGTCCTACAAAATCTGCTATTTTAATGGCTATCAGTTAGGGAATTCATGAAGTCAAGCAAGCTTGCTGTTAATCAAAGCAGTACTGTTTGACAGGTTTTGTAGGCATAATGAAATACACTGCAAAAACAAACACATTGCAGATGTAAACTGTTATATTTGATACAAAGCTAAAGGTTTTGAATTCTTGAAGACTGCCGATATCAAATTTAAAGATAATAATTCATAACAAACGTTAGGATTAGTTCCTACACTCCTTATGCTTCCACTAAATTAATTACAGCGCAATACAAATAACAGGTGATAGGGTTAAAACTGAATATCAGCCTGGTATTTCCCTGAAGATTTGAAAGAAGGTCAAGAAATGATTTAATGAAATGCACTCTGCAGATAACTGACTTTGACTCTTTAGACAGAGGCTTTTGCCTGTATACCATTACCAGAAGACTAGCAAACATTTTAATTTCCAAAGAGTAGGAGTATATTGATTTTTCATAGGTCAGTGCCTATGCGTATTTAAGACTGATTTTTAAATTGCAGTTTTGTTTTTGTTCTATAAAAAAAGTCATTGCAGTTTGTTAATTCTAGAATATTTGTCTTCAAAGAAAGTGTCTTGCAGTAGATCTGATTTCTTGGATCAATGGACTGTGGAAAGTTGACAAAACAAATCTGCAATGCTTTAGCCTGACAGGAGTTTGGGGCCAAGTTTTTCCAGATGTCTTACACAGTACAGATGGGAAGAATATGTATTTGGTTGTAGTTTCCATGTATGTTTTTGAGCAAGCAGTACCCAAAGCTAAGTCTTGAAGGGGTTTCTCTTTAACTAAAACACTAAATGGACTTGTTGTCAGTACTGTATGTTAATTGTGCCAAGTGCTTTGGTGCAGAGAATGCCATTGCATACATACAATTTAAAGGAGTCAGAGATAGCTGCCAAGATCGACAGTCTGCACAATATCTATGTTCACCAGCCTTGTAGATATGTTCTATACTCGTTTTCATGTGATTTCAGAATTATATAATTTAGAATGAGCTATAATTCTAGGCATTAGCATGATTTCATATACTATGCTCACATATTTGCTGGCAGTGATGTTACTGCACTTAATACAATAACAACATAAGGCGTTAAAATGAAAAATTCTAATCAGTAATCATTACACTGCACATTGTTTTCAAAGATTTAATTGTTATTACTATAGAAAACAGTATAACCGCCCTTTGTTATTTTCTATACAGCTGCTTTTGACTATATCTACCATTGAAACAATGTAGAATGATGAAATAATAGAAATATCAGTAAATCTTTGAGAGTAGGACTGACCAAACCAGACCTTTGATCTAGCTGGCCATTAAAAATATACTTTACTTCAATACATTATCAAAAAAATCTGTTTTGTTGAAAGTAGATTTTCTTATTAGCTTTTTTTTTGCACAAATGTTTCCATTCATGTGGTTTGAAGTTTTAGAACAAAATGTTAGTGATTTGCCCTTCTCTACTCTACTAGTTGGAGCTACACTGTGAATAAATAGGGGCCAAAAGAGATCCAAAACAATATCCCAGAGACACTTTAAGTAATATATTTTTAAATATAAATGTATTTATGTTTATAAAGGAGCCCTTACATTATGAACAAAAGTGCCCTTTACAGATGCAATTTATCATGTTTTTTTTCCACAATTCCCATAAGTACTCGCAAGTACAAGGAGCATGTTTGGGTGTAAGTACTGTACCCATACAGTTGCAAATTTTACAGTAGCATACAGTATTTATGGGCACTTGGGCAGTAATAATGATAATGTTTTTTTCACCACAGTAGCAAACTGAAATTTGCCAGTGGAAATTGAATAACTAGTTCCCTATATCCATTTTGAGTAAAACTGCAAATGCAAAGGCGTTTTTTTTTCTACTTTTTCCCACTGCAAAAAATACACTTTTTTTTAGTTAAGCAAAACACATGGTGAAATACTAATAAATACATTGCATTTTCCCATTGAAACAGAATGTACAGAGAAATTCTAATAAATTCTAATAAAAACAATACATTTTTTTAAGCAAAACAAAGCGCATGGGAAAATTCATGAGCAGAAAAATATTCACCACGGGCATCCATGGAAATTACATCATGGTGCACCACATGTGTGTGACAAAAACCCCCTCTCCTTCCTCTGCTGCCATATTTCATAGAAATATATCCAGGGAAAAGGTATTTTTATAATTTTTTAAAATTTATTTACCCTATAGGCATCCGAGGGGCATCCGCCCTAGGCACAGGCCCTCAAGTGTTTATATGGACAATAACGCTATGGACTTAGTTACTACAGGTACCTTTTCAGACCACACAGAATTTACTTAAAAAATTTTATATATTACAACAGATTATACAAAATATTATAAATTTACAACAGTTTTATATTTACAGTTAAGAAGAGTTAAAGTGGACCTGTCACACATACATAAAAAGTTGTATAATAAAAGTCCTTTTCAAATTAAACATGAAATCCAAATTCTTTTTTTTATGAAGGATTCATAGCTGTTGTAAACTCAAAAACTTTAAAACTCTTAGCTGTCAATCAAATGCCTTAGGCATACAGACGGGGCAGGCAATTACTTTCACATTCCATTCACCACTTACTAGATGTCACTGAGCTCCCCACATTCCCCCTCTCTCTTTACCATTTCATTGTGTAACCAGTTCATGGGGATGGACATCAGGTCCCCCATTCTGGTGCCTTTAAGGCTTGCCTTAAAAACTAACAACTAATTGTTAGATCACCAGAAATGAATGACTTTGTGAGCATCCAAAGAGGAAGTTATTTACAAGATCCTAGATATGGATGGATCTATTTACCGGCCTAGAGTGGTAGCTTCACAAAGAGACACAGATGTTGTCCTTTTAAATATGCTGGTGGATAGTCCTGCCGAGATTAACAGAGTCCTGTGCATGTGGTTTTGAAGCAGAAGAGGATGGTTACTGGCAAATTGTTTTGCCATATGTTCCAGAGGAGAAGGAACTTAGTGACAGTGAGGATGAAGTTGAGCTAATTTGGAGGATCTAAATCCCCCTTGCACTGTTGCACAACAGCTAAATGCCGCTGGTCAGAGCCCAGTGACTAAAAGACTGTTTGAAGTGACCCTGAGAGAAGCTGAAATACACTGCATCGTGTGAGAGTTTGAATTCTGTGGGGAGGAACCCACCTCTAAGTGATGTCTTTGAAGCAGCCTAGCTTGTAGAAGTATTGGCACAAGTCGGTGAGAATTTGAGACAGCTGGCATACAATGGCAATTATAAGAGACTGAAAATATTTTCAGGTGTTGAACCCACTCCCCCGGTTGAAGAGAGATTTGAGGTCTGGAGAGATTCTGCTTTGACCGCTTTTGCTGATTGGCCTGGGTCTGGACCTGCTTTGTGTTGCAAGATCCAAGTGAGTTTGCGAGGGCCTGCATTGGACCTCATTAAGCTACACAGAGAGGTGTGCCCGCAAGATGGTTCTGAGAAGTTAATAGAACTGTTGGAAGATACCTATGGACCAGTGGAAGATGAAATTTAGATGCTGTACAAGTTTCAGTCTTGCATGCAGAAAGATAGAGTCTGTCTGAGTATTTGAAAAGACTGCAGCAGATGTTAAAGTTACTTGTTTGAGGGAGGATCATTGCCACTGATCATGTTGATTCCATGAGGCAGCAACAGTTATTCCGAGGAGCTTTGTCTATGGACCCCACTGCCGTCATGTTGAGATCTTTCTACAGAGGAAAGAAAGAACCCACTTAAGAGTTAATCCAAGAGATCCGAAGGGAGGAAGTTAATGTTCTACGTCGAGAAAAGAATATTCGTAGTTCTGAAAAGACTTCCAGTGATTCCCTAAAGGAGGAAGAGATTACCGAGTTGAAAAAAGAGATTGCAAAGCTCAAGGCTCATGTGTCTGGAAGGGATGAGATGCCAACTATGTCTAGACAGGCTCCATCTTCTAAAGTAAGTGGTGCTTGCAGAGAACCACCCAAGTGTTTCCTTTGTGGCCGGTTGGGCCATATATCTACAAACTGCAATAAGCGTGAAGTGGTTTAAACTATAGAAGTGACCTTATCTGGATGTGATGTGAAGAAGCTACCCCAAAAGAGATATCGGAAGAGATGTAGCCAGGTTAAGTGTTACACCTGTGGTTGGTAAGGTCATACTTCCCACTCCTGTGATTGGGGATTGAACAAAGAATCTTATGATGGATTTGTGACACCCATCTGAAGTGGATATTCCTGAAGAGAAGGCCTGTGGCATGAGGATGGTCTCTGAGCACTCTGGCACCCCCAATAAAAGTGAGAGACTGGGCCTGGGAAAGCGCAAGCCCTACACTCAAATTGCATCTGATTCTTTAAGAATTCTATTACTTCATTATATATTTTACAAAGGGACTAAGTTTTACCTGCAACTTACTTGCTGCTTTCAAAGTAAAACTCCCAAACTTGAGTGTAGGACTGGCCAGATATGGGATGACTTTGATGTAGTTGGCCAGCTTAAATATATTGCAATAAATAGACCAACAATCCCTTTTTTGTTTATAGTGTAAGTCATTTTTTAGTAGCAGTTTGCACAAAATGTCTCAATGGCTTAAATATATTGATATATATTTAAGTGTAGAGGATCTCTTGTATTTGTCTATATGTATTTTGTGGTCACAGACACACTGCTCCTGCGCCTAATTGTTTTAAAAATTAGTGGTGAGCACAACTTTCTCTTGTTTGTTGTAAGTTTTCACAGGGGGTCACCATCTTAGAAAGTGTCGACAACACTCACATGCTCAGTGGGCTCTGAGCAGCTGCAAAATAGAATAATGCTGCCTTTTTTCTTTTTTTTTGTCTATTTGTGGCCCTGCGGAAGACCCTTAAAGTCGAAAGTCGAGTGGGTCCCTAAGCTCAGTAAGTGACCGCAGCACAGAGCATGTGCAGTGAATCAGCAGAAAAGAAGATGGGGAGCTACTGGGGCATCTTCGGGGGAACAGATCTTCCCTGCTAAAGGGCTTTGGTTTCCTTGGGCTGGTACAGAAGCCCAAAACATAATGTACAACCAGGGGTGCCCAGGCGGTCTTCCAGTAGATCGCGGCAATGTTCCTGGTAAACTGCGACTTGTCTAGACCAGAGAGGAGGGGATGTGGAGTAGCATAACTAAGGCCATGCGGAGGGCTCCGATTCTTGAAGGGCCCTGCTACCCCTCCTGTGCTGGTGAAGGCCAGTGTGTTCCGCTGTGGAACGCACAGCCCCTTAGGAAAGATGGCCTTCTCTGCTCCCTTAACCAAATTTATAGGTGCAGAGCTGGGTTGCGTCATCCTCAGCAGCATCAGCCTCTCACCCCCTGGGCAGGTAAGGCTAATTTCCGCAATTATTATAATATTCACACATTGTGCTTTGATGGGATAAAGTAGAGACAAACTGTAGAAACACTTAGCAAAGCAGAGAGACTGAAAGCTCATGGTATTTCTCTCACCACCAAGCTTTTAGGGGAGCAACTTCTGCTCTGTCCTCCAGGGTTAGGGAAACTTCTAGGACTTTGAAACTTCAGCTGCTGCAGAAACTCACATAAAAAGTGTTTTCTGCTCACCTTTGGCATGAAAAGTTGTATAATAATGCAGTTGCACCTTAGTTTTCACTTTTTTCCCCACTAAAACTTCTTTATATGCCTAATTTTTACTGGTGTGCATATCCATTAAAGCTGAAACTTGGGGTAGGCACAATAGGCATCTGCAGGTGAGCACACTCATAAAGAACAATTACTGTATATTTACTCTGTTCCCCCTCACTGCCTTGGGCACAAATACCTCTTGGTCCTGCACTGATTTCCATTAAACCATCAATAACTGTGTCACAAACTGTGTCTGTCTTTGCTTCTTTTCTGCAATAGAAACAGCCATTTTGCTTTATGGCAGACATAGTGTAGTATTATAACAATTTTATGGGTTTGGGATACTTGTTCTTGTGCCATACGGTAGATGGCCCACTATTTTTATCGAGGTAGATCTCCTGATAAGGGCCAGGTGTCGAGAGTAGATCCCAGGGTAACAAAGTCTAGGCACCTTTGATGTACAACATTTCTACTTCTTCATTTAGACTTTAGTTCTTCTTAAAAACTGGTGGATGAAGTCTAGATCACTAACTTTTGTGCTCTCTTCATTCAAGCTTCTCACTGTTTTACTAACTAGCCTAAGCCTATCACTCCTAAAATGAATGCTTTTGTAACTAGTTCTTAGTCTAGCTATTCTTACTGACTTTGAAGTTTTCTTTACTTACTCCTTGACACACTTGGCCTATAGGTAAATACAAGGTTTTTTTTTTTTAACAGTTGGGAACTTTTCCCCACTTCCAACTCTCATAGCACCAGTTCATGGCTGAAGTTAGGTTCTTGCAGTAAGGGAAGGAATAAATTGCCTACTCCCTTACATTTATATTACCCTACAGTTTTCTCCTGCACCTCATAATCTTTTATGTAATTTACTAAGGGTCGAAGTGAATTTTCAAAGTTAAAAACTTCAAATTTTGAACTATTTTTTGGGTACTTCGACCATCGACTAGGCCTAAAGTACTGTCTCTTTAAAAAAGTTTGACTTCGACACTACACCATCTTAAACCTGCCGAATTGCTATGTTAGCCTATGGGGACCTCCTAGAACCCATAGCCAACATTTGGCTTTAAAAGTCGAAGGAAAATCATTCGATCGATCGATGAAAGTCGAAGTAATCCAATTCGATGGTTGAATTTCGAAGTATTTTCCACTTCGAAATTTGACCCTTGATAAATCTGCCCCTACCAGTTTCCTGACTGTTTTTTTCCCTACCTAATTGGATTCAAGGGCCTTTTTTGTATCAAACATGCTCCCATTGCACGAAGTTAGGTTCTTGCAGTAAGGGAAGGAATAAATTGCCTACTCCCTTACATTTATATTACCCTACAGTTTTCTCCTGCACCTCATAATCTTTTATGTAATTTACTAAGGGTCGAAGTGAATTTTCAAAGTTAAAAACTTCAAATTTTGAACTATTTTTTGGGTACTTCGACCATCGACTAGGCCTAAAGTACTGTCTCTTTAAAAAAGTTTGACTTCGACACTACACCATCTTAAACCTGCCGAATTGCTATGTTAGCCTATGGGGACCTCCTAGAACCCATAGCCAACATTTGGCTTTAAAAGTCGAAGGAAAATCGTTCGATCGATCGATGAAAGTCAAAGTAATCCAATTCGATGGTCGAATTTCGAAGTATTTTCCACTTCGAAATTTGACCCTTGATAAATCTGCCCCTACCAGTTTCCTGACTGTTTTTTTCCCTACCTAATTGGATTCAAGGGCCTTTTTTGTATCAAACATGCTCCCATTGCACGAAAATTAATTAACATAAGCAATCTTTTTCAGTACTTTTCAATGTGTAAAAGGTTTCAGAGTGATTTTGTTATTTCTCCTAAATATAATGCATTTTCTGTGTTGGAAACTATAAGAATGATCGATTGGTTTAATACAAAGGATGTTGGGACAGAGAGAAAGACAAACTATATTATGAGCACTAGGTGATTTCATAAGCAAATATGGAACAGGAAAATTATTTTAATCTTAATTTCATGCCTATGTTTCTAGATACAGTACATCTAGTAGAAATATGATGTATTATCATGGTAACATAGCATTCTCAGAAGTATTTATAGGAAATTCTGGAATTTTTTCTAAAAAAAAAAAGGAGGCTCTCTGTGTGTTCTTTTCAAATGCAGCTTTAAATATATACACTTATTCAACTAGATTTGATGCAACACTGCAAGTGACACTGGGTAACATGCTTTGCAGAACATCAGGGGGAAGCACTGCTAATATGATAAAATCAATGTTGGCAGAATATAAGAAGTATAATCTAAGCCATTACAGATATTGGGTACCTGCATTGATTTCCCCATCTCAATTGTTATAAAAATTACACTTTTACCAAATAAGCAGATTATTCACAGAAAATCAATTGACACGAAACTCAAACATTGCCCATGTTTATTTATATTTAATGATGCTGAATATTTTAAATCATATTTTGAGGGGATGGTTAAGAGGCAAGAAGAACAGAAAAACAACACACTTCATGGTTTCATTTAATACCAAGAGGTTTTTAAATGTTGAGAAGGCATTGCCAACACATGGACCTCTATTAACTTGATAAAAGCGACACTTAATATGATGCCGATACGATGTCAACATTGTCCATCTCCTTACATGTTGAAAGGAAATTATCTATATAATAGAAAGTAACTCCTTGTGAAAAATGGATTGGGGACACATTTCCACCATTTGTTAAGGTGAGAACCTTGTCTAAAGTAACACTCCTGCAGGTAAACTTAGGGCATTCTAGTGCAGGAGCAATATTAGTGAATAAGAATTTGTCATCCTTAAAGAGACACATTACCTCAAGCCAATTCAGAGGGACTCATCTGAGCTGCTTGAAATAAATATGTATTTTTCACACCAAGATTCCTCAGAATCACAGGACTCAAAATTGCACTTTTCTCACTGCACTTGTAGCTGTTAATGACCCCTAAAGAGTTTTGCATTCCACAAAGATAAATATTCTGTGCATCATGACCCCAAATCTGTAATATATTATTCATAGTAGAAAAAGTTTTACTTATATTACATTATTACCACAAAGTATATGTATTTAAATTCATACCATTCTATGTTTCAATGTTGTGGCCCTCCATTCAGGTTAAATTCTGCTGTAGTGCAGAAACTTCTTTATATTATATTTTTATATTGACACTGTTCCTCTTATTTTTTGTGGTCAATGGAAGCCTGTACTGTACCTGTTTGATCTGGTCAGAAATAGTAAAGGCAATGATACTTTACTATTATTTTTCGACTGGCGTTTCCTAATTAAAGAAGAATAAATGCATCTTCTTTGAGAGGCATACCTTTTGTGTTTTCTGCCTTTGCTAAAAGTCCACTGTATGTAAAGCCATTTGTCTGATCTGCAGCCTTGTTCAACAAAAAAACAAAGAGTACTATAAGAGAAACTCCCACTGTGCAACAGTCAAGACCAAGACCGGGGATTTTGTGCACTTTACCAACACTAATACAGCGCATGCACATTAAACAGGCCTTGTGAGTGTGCTAACACTAAACTTAGGGAGATATTTTTTAAAGTCCGAATGACAAAAACTTGAAAAATCTGAGTTTTTACCAAAAAAATCTGAATTTTTGTGGAAAAAAACTTTTTTGAGATTTATTATACCCAGAGGCTGCAAAAAGTCTTAATCAAAAAAATTTGCATTCTCAGACCTGCCAATTTTGTATATAAGTCAATGAAGTCATAAGAATGTGAGCTCCAGCCATAAACCTCCTCTAAAGCCCTCCCACTCAGGAGCAATAATTTAGACGCATGCCATTTGATTCACCCGCTACATCTTGATATTGTCATAAAATAGAAAATGTCAGTGCCGAATAAGAAGATATGTTATTAGATTCAATGAGGCAGTACAGAACAACAGAGCAGATTTTTAGAAAAAAAAATTAGCGATCGCCTACACCATGGGGCACTTATTGACAATCCCATCTTACTCATACTGTTTTTGCCTCTTTTTCCAGGAGGATTATATTTGAAAATATTTTATTTTATTTTCCTGTTAAACAAATGATAACAGTATGACAGCAAATTTTATGCAGATGAAAGACAAGTTATAATCGATACAATGGCATAAAATTATTAAAAATTTTCCAGGAGGATTAAGACCACCGAATGATCAGAATGGATACGCATGCTGGTTTGCAATTTACTAGCACTTGAAATTCACAACATTATTTGCCATTCTGCTTAAGAGATGGATAACAGGAAGCTCAATTGTAAGAGAGTGAATTGTGTTGTGGGTGGGTGAAAGAGTTAATATGTTGTTTGTGAATTATGTGATGTTAATGAGAATTTGTATGTAACACTGTGTAAATGGTTATTTCAAAAGCCACTAGGTGGCAGTAGAGTGTTATAGTTAGCAGCAGTTCTGTGTTCCAACCCCTAGAGGGAATTTCCCCAAACTGAGTATAAAAGGGCAGCCACACCCATAGTCAGAGGCTTTTTGATGGGAGGAGGCAAAGTGATGCAAGAGAGTGTCGCTGAGAAGAAGAACACCGGCCTGGAATCAGGTAGTTAACTAGATAGGAAGTTTCAGTAATAGCTGGCACTAGGTGTCAGAGATAGGGAGAAAGAAAGGGTAGTCTTTTGCCCCGACAAGGAGCGTAGTCGGATTAGGATCCGGGGAATAATTCCCAAGATAGGGTAATAGTGGTGAGGTTGTTAGGCAAGAGAGGGTGGAGGTAGAAGACTTCAAGTCCAGGTGGCTGGTACCCGCCGGAGTGGTCAAGGGGCACTGGTCGAGTGCCGGATGATCGAAGCAGGGGACTGGTGGAATGGTGAAAGGTTGTAGTGGTACGCCGGATCACCGAGCCAGACCGATGAGGACCAGCAGGTTGTGAGTAGAAAAGTAACCCTATTCTAAACGCTGGGTAGTAACGCACAGACTACTAAGTCGGAAAGCAATCGAAAGTTTAAAGTGGAAACGGCAATTGAAAAGTCTGTTGGAATTTGTATATGACTGCCAGTGACGTATCAGAAAAATAAACAAAGTTCATTTTTTAAGAATTGGTGTTTCCGACTTCTTATGTTTGGGGACTGTGTCAAGAAATTCCCCTTACACAAACTCACGCGAGCCTGCAGCTTTCTTTTAGACAGAGGAGAAACTGTACACAGACACCATGCTTCTCTTGCTTCAAAAAGACATAACTTTATCAACACTTCTGCATTAGCAGACAAAGATCATGTTACATGACACTGTGTCAGTATCAGATTACTATGGGATCTGTATGAGAGCACACACATTAGTACATATCTTAACAACATTCAAGCAACTTTATGTGAAATGTAATTCAAATTCACAAGCAATGTTTAAAATGGCATTTTTGCAAATGTTTAGCACTGCTCACAATGTAAAATCATTCACTGGGGAATATTACATTGCAAAGCAAACGTTAGCATTAACGCCTGCTCTGGAGTTTCTTTAAATATTTTGTCTCAAAATACGCTTTGTGCAAACATGCAAACATGGTCACTAACATTCATAAAAACATATAACATTCCCCCATTAGCATAGTGTATTCAGATTAAAAAAAAAAAAAAACGGCACATCAAGAAAAAAGTAAGGGTTAGCCTTGCATCAACATAAAAATATAATTTTATGTTCATCCCTTGAGGTATACTTACAAGTACTGAAAGCTGATCTCTAGTTTTATTTGCTACCTCACTTATTTATAAATAATTGAGTGAGCTCAAATTGATTATCAGCATTCTTTGCTGGTATAAAATAGTTATGTTGAAGAAACATAGTGAAACAACTTTCTCAAATAAATCTACAAAAACCCTGCTGATTATGCACTCCTGCTAAAATCTTGGTTCACTAGATGTAATGCTTATCATGGTGCTGAGGCAAACCAGAATTCCCTCTGTCATATAGGAATCTAGTACTATTCTTGGCACAGTAATTTTAACATTAACAGGCAGTCATTTCACAATGAGAAAAATGTAGTATGATATGAGTACATTTATAATTTCTAGAAAAATGTTACAATCATCAAGTGTTATAAATTTGTATGTGTTAAAACTACTAGTGGGAAAAGTTTTTTTTGTATTAAAGTTGCTATTTTTGCATCGGATCACTGTTTGACCATGTGACCTTTTTTAAAAAAACTTGATTTTATTTTTTTTTGCACTATACACCCTGATCCATGCTAAATGCCCACAGGTCTTTGGAGTGGAATATAGGGCAAGTACATGTACCTTCAAGATGAATACAGCACTGCTTTTCTTTGCCAGCTGTGTATTCATGAGAAGTCAAAACTTGAAATTAGGGAGCCCCACAGGAGCATTGGGTTATAGATACTACTCTTGTGTTGTACCCACAATATTGCACCTCCCAAATCCCCTGCCACAAGTGTTCTGTAAATAAGTGTTTAGGAACACAATTTTATGCCCCTTAGTGACAGTGTAGCAGTGTGGCTGGGAATTTCATAAATTATCCCTCATTTCTCTTGGGTGTGGTGTAGTGGGACATTAGTGTAGTTGAACCTGCTCCATAGGTATACCTGAGAAACCCATTGAAACAAAAATGTTTGCATTGATCCAACATTACAAATTATGGGTAATAAAGGGGTAATGTAATTAAAAATTGCAAGTTGTAACACTTACAGTGGGAAGCCGCTGTTACTGTAGTTAGACACTCACTGGGGAGTGGGTATGGCGGAAGCCCAGGGGTGTTCCCATAGACAATTGGAGACGAAGACATATAGTTGAAGTTTTAATTGCACACAGTAGACATAAACAGGATCAGGCAAAAAGCAATAATCAGGGTCAGGCCAAGGTCATTACCAGGAAATCCTAAAGGGTCAGGAGAAAATGGGGAACACAGGCTAGGAACCAGGATAGCAGGAACAGAGAACACTGGAACAAGGTACTCACTCAGGAACAAGGTACTTAGGAACAAGGAACTCAGGAACAAGGAACTCAGGACTCAGGAACAAGGAGCAAGGAACAAGGAGCAAGGAACTCAGAAAAATGTCATGCAGGGGGTACAGGAACACAATGACTCAGCCCTGTTAATAAAGGGATGGTGATGATAAATGGTAAACACATGAGTGAAACGAGGTGGGTGGAGAACAGGGAGGAGACAACCATAGACAGGGAAAACGCCCAAACCTATAGCATAGGGAACAGGACCAGCCTTAAGAGGCTCCAGTGGCTCACAGAGTAGGTGCAGCATACAGGGAGTTTCATTAAATATTTAATTGCAAAATGTGCTTTGCGATTGGGAAATTCTATTACAAACACTGCGAATGTTCACAAAACCCATTTGGTCACAAACTTTGCACGGAAGTCGTTGAGGTCTGTAATGCGTCAAAAAGGACACAAACATGGTCACTAACATTCGCAATGGTCTTTGCTGACTTATAATCAAACATATTACATTCCCCCATTAGCCTCTTAATAATTTATTTTAAGTTGTGCAGTACAATAAGGTATGATGTGGCTCAAATCAATCTGCACATTGATGCAAAATGCTTAAATAAACTATATATATCACACTTAAATATGATACATGCAAACTGATTTGGTTGTACAGGTTTGGGATCCTTTATCCGGAAACCAGTTATCCAGAATGCTCCGAATTAAAGAAAGGCCTTCTCCCATGGACTCCATTTTATCCAAATAATCCAAAGTATTTCCTTTTTCTATGTAATACTAAAACAGTACTTTGTACGAAACGGCGCAAATTCGCCAAATTAGGCCATTTTTTTGATGTCTGTAAATTTTCGCTGGCGAATTTTCACGGCGGTTTTGCGAATTTATTCAGCACCGATTCGCACCTGGCGAATAAATTCGCCCATCACTATTATTGATAGCAGAACCAGCCTGTTGGTTTTATTTAATGTTTACATGATTTTATAGAAGACTTAAAGCATGAAGATCGAAATTACAGAAAGATCATTCTGAGAATTCTGAATAATAGGTCCCATACCTGTATCTCAAAGATGAGGTGTATAAAACATAAAATTAGCAAATCCTGTTCATCTAATTCAAGGAAGAGACATACATTCTCTCAGCATGGTTTAGTGTAAATAACAAAAGCTGACTTATTAATATCATGCAGATATATGTGATACAAAAACTAAGAGGAAATCAATGAAGATATATGTCACTCTACTACTTTATGAAGAGAAAGGCATTATTCAAATGTTGAGCTGTTGCTGAGCTATTATATATTCATAGAAATAAGGAATGGTTTTCATAAGTAATTCAAGAATAAGATACTGGTCTTCGCATTCAGTGCTAAAAAAAATAAATTGAATTTTATTTAACCAATATAGACTTGTTTATTGTAAAGCAAACTATACTATAATAGAAATCAAATGTTGTTTCTCTTTTGGCTAGCATTTTTGCTCAGTTTGGTGAACAATTTAAGTGAAGCAGTAAATAAAGAGCCATAAAATTATTTATAGATGTTGACTGTACAGTCAGTTAAGTTCCAGAAGCCAGAAGCCTAGGGTACCTGACTGAGGCAGACATGGATCCAGAAATGATGGTACATGTGCAGATGATTTTTTATCGTAACTACCACTACTCACATGGTAAATTTGGGGATGGAGGAAATGATCTCCTTTAAAATATCACCCAGACTCCATTAGTAGAAACTGGCAAGAAGCCAAGCTTTAATTCATCAATGAGGAAAGCACATGTACCATAATAATGTACATAAGTATTCCAAACTCACATTATTGCTTGCTTATTTTTATAAACATCCATGCTTCTCCTTAGTCCAAAACATCCCAATTATTACCCAGTGTTCTTGATTTTCTAGTATTTTGTTAAATTCATGTTCATTATTCTCAGTTCATCTCTTTTGACATACATTGGGTCTGCTTGGTCTTTGATGATAGTACATTTTAGATTATTCCAGACATCTTAGTGGCTGATATGTACCCTATTTACACAGCTTATGAAATACAACAGTGACTGCATACTTTAGCTGTACATAACAGTATGGCTGAAGTGCGGCTAAGCTACAATTCTATCATGGAAGCCTCTATAAAATTCTATTTAGAGCCTAGCTAAATAATTTAATAATTAACATAGTGCAACTTATCCTCACAGTAACATCAGTGTTAATCAAATGCTAAAATTCTTTGTTAAGTACTGTATCTTCTTATAGGGGCATGTCACACAATTGCTATGTTACATAGCAGATGACGAGGTTGAAGAAAATCTCATGTTTATCAAGCTCAAACATTAATATCTAAGTGGTAAACTGCCGAACAATTGTTTTTATCCAGAGGAAGGTGAAAAACTCATCTGAAGCCTCCACAGTTTGCGCTAGAGAGTGCATAAAATATTTTTTAAATTATGTAGTACAAAACTGCCCATCAACAAATTTCCAGTATAAACTCATGTAGTTCTACACTCAGATCTTATGTGTTTCCTGAATTCATAATTATCTCATCCATAATTACAGATGAAGCCAGCTTGGTTCATGTGTTTAACAGAGAATATCTAAACACATTTAACCCATTTATCCCATTTAACACAGTTTCTTCAGTTAATTTCATATCATGACGCATTGACACACAAATCAAAGTGTAGGGAGTAACCCCCAGTGCCAGAATTACTTATCTTAAATGTTGTTAATAAATATAATTAAACTACAAATTTACTTTTTTTCCTGTTATTTGTGGCTAAATAGAGAAATTTACTTTTTTACCTACTGTGGATCATTATAGTGCATAATTGAAAATATAAGTTATTATGTTTTGGTAGTCGAGGATGAATAGAGTATAACAGTCATTATTAGCAGGTTCATGCAGCCATTACACTTCAACTCTAATACTTGAAAACAGTATAGAAAGTACTATGTACACAGTATAACTCTTGGACACAGTGACACCTACATGCCCTTTGTATAAACACTACATAAGGCATTGTGCAAGAAAATGGGCCAATGTTCCTATTTTTTGTATTTTTCATCCTCCCTTGCAAAACTGCCACAGGTCTTTACATTCCTTTCAAAGTTTAGAGATCTGCAGCTGCCCCAAATAATATAGCAATGACTGCATCCATCAGCTCTATAATTATAAGGGGCATGATGGGACAAGCATTTATTTACCACTCTACTACTTGCATGTCATTCTTTACATCACTCATTTTAAATAAAACACCCCTAGTTTTTTAGTGGTTGTATTGAACTCTATGGGGGGAAATGTAATTAGATTTGCAAAAAGAACAAATTTGAACACAAATAAGAATAAAAATTTGCATGTCGCAATGTAATATTCTTAATTAGGTTTTTATTGCATTATGAATCTTAATTGTACATTGCCATGAATGCCATGAAAGTTATAGTAAAAAAAAAAAAAAAAAAAATTATATATATATATATATATATATATATATATATATATATATATATATATATATATATATATATATATAATAGTTAAAAATAATATAACATATAATATAAAATACAGGTATGGAACCTGTTATTCCAGAATGCTCAGGACCTGGGGTTTTCCCGGATAACGTATCTTTCCATAATTTGGATCTTCATACCTTAAGTCTACTAAATTAGCTTTCTTTAAGTAGTATTTCATCTTTTCGTGTCAGTAATGCTTGAAAATTCTTGCTGAGTTTGTGTCTTCATATATTTATATGAAATACTTTCACTGCTAAAAGGAACCTACATAAACCAACCAACCAACCAGCATTCTGTAAAAATCCAATTGTACATGTTTATGCAAATGACATTTTAAAAAGGAGGAAAAAATATTGGTTGCAATCATAAACTTTTTTTTTATCTTTATTGTGGTTTTCAGCAAAATAGTCTCATTAAAACAGTACAGGCTGCTTTTAATCAACATAAATTAAGCAGCTAAGTAAAACAGAAGGAATGATAGACTGTGCACAATACAGAGAAATACAGATATCTAACAATATATTATCTCACAGCCCTAATCACAAGCCAACTGACATTTTGGTTGCACTGTTTAAAAATGCATGTGCTCAAGTGTCATCTGACAACCCTGAGCAAACCTGTGGAGATAAATGGAACAAAACCATTGTTGAACAGTGTGCAAAAAGTTATTATTGCTGCAAAAGGTCGCTCATCACTGCACTGAAACAAAAATAACACAGAGAGCAAAATGTAGGATCTGTTATTCAATAAAATGGAAGATTAGGTCATGGGTCTGAATAATGTATTTCTAAATGTTATGTTTCTAACATTTTTAAAAGCAAACTATAATGCATATTCTTTATAATGAACACACTGTTTTTGAGAATCCGCTCAAACATTTATTTAAAGCAAGGTGTCCTACAACCTGTCCTACAACCCCTTTTCATCCTTTAGATTTCGATTCCAAAAAACATATCTCCATGTTTTAATTTCTGTCCTGCCATTATTAGACAAAGCTAGTAATCCCTGCTGAAGATTCAGAGTAAATTAAACAATTCTGAAAGGTCATTATCTTGTTCCATTGCATTCATAAATTGTTCTCTGACATGAATCCCATGCTATAAGCACTCTGTAATTTGTACAGTATCTGCAAACAGAGCAGAACTACGTGAAGATGCTTTGGAAGAGAATGTCATGTATACGAATAATGGTTTAGAACACTCCAAATACAGCTTTAACAAAAAAGTGGGAGTTGCCAGAGTCTAAAACATATATATATATATATATATATATATATATATATATATATATATATATATATATATATATATATTTTTTTTTTTTTTTTTTTTTTTTTGAAAGAGTTGCATAATCCTAGGCAGTGGACATTTAAAGGGGTGGTTCACCTTTAGCTTTTTATTTTATAGAATTACCAATTTGAAGCAAATTTTCAATTGGTCTTCATTTTTTTTTATAGTTTTAAATGATTTGCCTTTCTTTTATGACTGTTTCTCCCTTCAGAATATGGGTCACTGACCCCATTTAATATAAAGTTATTGTTATACTTTTTATTATTCATCTTTCCATTCAGGTCCTTTGCTATTCATATTCCAATCTTGTATTCAAGTCAATTCATGGTTGGAGTAAATTGTAACCCTAGTACCCCAGTGACTACAATCTTACTTTTTACCTTCCACTTGGACAACCCTGCTCTGAAAGATATTTGATTTAGTTAACTTCTTAGTTTATTTGAATGTAATTGAAATAGCTACAATGTATGTGCATTGTCTAAGAGCTATACTGCAAAAAGACATCTTTTAAAATGCTAAAATGAAAATGGCAAATAATTGAACAATTCTCATAAGCTCACAAATGTATCAGATGTATCTTTTTTAAGTGTTTATATTGTAATAATGAGAAAAAGATTCATTTTTAATGTTTGGCCTTTACAAGTGTCAGTGAGAATCTAATTTATCCTCTTAACCTAGCAAACATATATTTTAAAGATAGATGTCAGTTAAAAGGATTTTTTGGGTTTTGGTTTTGCAAATCAAACATTAAAGGGATCCTGTCATCGGAAAACATGTTTTTTTCAAAACACATCAGTTAATAGTGCTACTCCAGCAGAATTCTGCACTGAAATCCAATTCAGTGCAGAATTCAGTGCATTCAATTTTGAAATCTGACATGGGGCTAGACATATTGGCACTATTAACTGGTTCATTTTGAAAATTTTGAAAAAATTTTCCCATGACAGTATCCCTTTAGGTATATAGGATCTTAGGTAAACTGTATTTATACTACTATGGTTTTAAACTTAACTTGAACTTTTTTATCATAACCTTTTGGAATCTTAAATGGAAGAACTAAAAAGCTGTTTCTAAAAATATGTACAGCTGGTTTTCTGAATACTGAACTTTGCACACCTGGATTAGTCTTTCAGGGGCCACAAGGTGTGCTGTGACAATGTGGAATCTGATCACATGAGCAGCTCTGGAGGGATATTTCTAGGATACTGACACAAACATAACCCCATTACAATATCTCAGCAGTGCTAGTTTCTCTGACACACTTTTGCTGAAAATCCACACTGTCCAAGGAGCACCAGAATGAATGCTTCTGCTTCTATGTGTGAGTTATGTACCAAAATGTAGCACTTAAATATTATTCTAAGGATATCATGTCCTCCAATGGAGAGCACTGTGGATACATGTTAAAGAGCTTTGTTTTCAGTAATCGATGCTGGATGCAGAGCATTTGAATTAGCAGTCTTTCTCACTCCGATGTAGAGAAATTGGGATTAAACCTGCTAATAGCCAAATCAAGGGGTAACATGTTAATAGCCAGGAATATGATGCAGAGTGGCAATCTGTAATTATATATATATATATATATATATATATATATATATATATATATATATATATATATATATATATATATATATATATATATATATATATTAAAGTAACCAGAAATCCATATATTTTACATACATTGCAATCTGTATCTGGCAGGCTATTGTAAATTAAACTAAACAGAAGTATTATTTTATAAAAGTTTTAAATGATTAAAAAAGGGTGAATGTTAAAAAAAGCATTCAGTGAATAGATGGTGATCAGTACATGCTTTAGTTTTGATGGAGTTTTAAACCCAACGCGTAGATATTTTTTAATGCTCACAAAAAAATGAAGTACATTAGTTCATATTTCCATATCATAGCAGTGGCGTACAACACAATTTGTACTGATTTATTCAATCATCAACAAACTTATAAGAGTGCAGTAGCTGATTATAACCACTGAACTATAACTTTGGACAGTTAATTCTTGCATTCAATTGGTCAGAGCATTCAGATGAATTCTGAAGAATTGGTAATTTAAATAAGACAAAAATTACAGTTAGTCCTTCTAGTGTTAATAAGCATGTTAAAACTCAAACTGCTCAAAACCCTTAAAAATACCCTTGTTTTATTAAACATGTGGTACACTCACCACGGGGCTTAAATAAGAGTTATTTAGCCTCTGCTACATACTGAAGAACTTTACCATCAATTTGGCAGAGATACAGTTAAACATGCAAGATGTTGCAGCTAGATTTTCATGATAAGAACGGAAATGATTGCTCTACTAAACATGTATAATTAGGCTGTGACAAGGAGGCAGAAGAACAAGGAGGGTGAAGTCCTTCAAATTATTTGGAAAGAATAATATGGCTTCCCGTTGAGCGCTACTGCATCCTCAGGCTATCACAGTTTGCGTTCAGTGACAGTGGCTGTCAGTATAGTTATTTTAATAATGTGTAGATTTTTCTGAAAATGTATTGGGATATGAAGGTGCACAAATGGTTCCTTGGCTGTCACTTATTACAAAACTTATGCAGCAAAAATATTGTAGTGAATGAATATCTTTATAAAGTTATCCTATAGAGAAAAAAATGTACGAAAATGTGACACTTATTTTGTAGGGGGAATCTTAATGTTAGCTGTTGGTGAGCAGGGCCGGATTTGTGGGCAGGCCACAAAGGCCTGAGCCTAGGGTGGCAAATTGCTGGGGGCCTCCTGCCGCCTGCTGGCTAAACCTAAACTGGGGACTAGAAGAGAAATGTTGACAGTTCTTTGAATTCCCCAGTGAAGGTGTCTGCTGCAGCGAAGAAGGTGAGAGATAAATGCGACCACAGCGGTTGCAAGTGAGTCGGGTGTGTGAGCTGGGGGGGGTTCAGGGGGAGCGATCATTGTGTCTGGCCTCGGGGCACGTTATTTTTAAAACCGGCCCTGTTCGTGAGCATTCATTTCAACTTATCTAAGTGACAGGTTTAGCACCTGTAAAAGATATAGCTTGCCTCATTTAATTTTTGAGCTCACTGTTCTAATGTGTAAACTATTTGTTCTGTACATTGGCCTGACACCTCTAAACAGATCTTTTTTTTTCAAATCAGGAAAAAATCTGAACATAAAGACATATTGTAACAAGAAAATGCACTTCCCTGAGGGCTGTTTTATTATGTACATATAAATTTACCATCCTTGGGTTATTTACTAAAATCTGTATTTCTCATACCGTATATACTCGCGTATAAGCCGAGTTTTTCAGCACCCAAAATGTGCTGAAAAACTCGACCTCGGCTTATACGCGGGTCATACGCCAATCCCTCACCGGATCCCTCACCTCCCTCTCCCATAGCGCATCAGGACTCTGTGACTGACGATCGCCGCCCGGAGCAGGTCCAGGAGCTCCGGGCGGCGCGTCCTTCCCTGCCGGCGTCCTTCCAAAATGGCGGCGCCCATGGCCGCCACGTGGGTAGAGGCGCCGGCGCCGCTACCCACGTGGCGGCCATGGGCGCCGCCATTTTGGGAGCGACGCCGGCAGGGAAGGACGCGCCGCCCGGAGCTCCTGGACCTGCTCCGGGCGGCGATCGTCAGTCACAGAGTCCTGATGCGCTATGGGAGAGGGAGGTGAGGGATCCGATATTACAGGATTTGAATTTCTACGCTGGACCTTCCTTACGCCCGGATTTGCTTGCGGCCAGGTAGGCTTTACATTCGGTGCTTTCCTTCTATCTTGGCGGCAGTCGCTCTTTATTCTCCCTCGCAGTGCAGGGGAGCCGGCATCGATCGCGTGTAAAAAAAACTTTCAGGAGAGATGGTTGGGAAGTAAAAATGGCTCCCCCGCCTCCCTCTAAGCCGCTTTGGGCCCGGTGGTGGAATGTTGTGTGTGCAGTTCAGTTGGTTGGGGGCTAGAAGTAAAGCCGGCACCCCCTGTCGCTACACATGACGGGGCCTGACACCTCCTGACGACGCCTTCTACTTACGGTAACTGGGGAAGCAGCCACTCTGTATGGTTAGGGGTAGAGTCGCTGGGGAACATGCCTTCTACTGTTTCCCTGTGGCCCCTAACTTTTTGTCTTCCTACTGTCTACTACATACTGTACTATCCTGGCTAGCCCCATATCTATCATCTATCTATCTATCACTGCTGCTCTTAGCACCTGTATTTTATTTATATATGTGGCTATTGAGTGGATCTGTTGGGATGTTTGTTCCCTTTGTTATGAGATGGGTACGACTAGCTGCTGCCTGGCCAATCAATTACATTTTTTTTTAAACTTGTGCTTGTTTTTATGAATTAATGTTTTAAGCATCATGGCTTGATTTTTAACATTAAACCGACTGTTTGATATTTCTGAGACTTTTCTGAGTTGTGTCTAGGCTTATACGCGAGTCAATACGTTTTTCTGGGTTTCATAGGTAAAATTAGGTACCTCGGCTTATACGCGGGTCGGCTTATACACGAGTATATACGGTAATTTATTTAAAAGAACCATGACCAACTCTAACTTTAGTTAACTTATTTATTAATAAAATAACTAGATTTAATTGGATTGCAAAAAAACTTTATAACGATGAATGAAAACCCAAATTGCTCTAATTTTTTTCCCGGATTGCTCTAATTTTTCAGACTTTTTTTTTCGAAATCACTCAATTTTATTAAATTTTTGCCCTAAAACCCTGAAAAAGTAAGACTTCAATTTGAGATATGTGCCATTGACTTATAAAGGATAGTGACAGGTCTGAGATTGTAGATTTTTAGATTCACGCTCTTTGCAGCATTGGGGTATAATAAATCTCGAAAAATTCAAGTTTTTTTCCTCTAAAAATTAGCGTTTTCTAGTGGAAAAATTTGAATTTTTCAAGTTTTTACCATTCAAACTTTAATAAATACCCTCTTAAAGAAATCATCAACAATGTTAAATACATACATTGGTTTTACCATGCATAAACAAACCCTTAAACTATAATTGATTGAATCAGATTGGGAGAGACAAAAATATGCCCAGATGTCCACCTCTGGACAGTATTTTTTTGGTATTTTTTTGTAGAGAACAGATATTTGATCTCATTGAAATAAAATGTGCTGTGTGAATCCTCACTCAGTTGGCCTAAACCTTCATATGAACCCATGTTAATAATAAAAATTAATTGCCAAGTTTTAGAACTGGATGAATTTTAAATATAAGCTAAATGTAAAAGAGTTTGTGAATGTATATTATTATAAGTACAGACTGACTAATATAAACAATAGCAGTTATTATAAACCCCAGAGAGCAAGCTCTAGTTAATACCGTTTTCTATATAAACAGAAGCATTTGAAAAAAATTTTCAGAATATTTAAAAAATTATTACACATATATTTTGTAATAATATATAATTGTGTAGTGCTATAGTACATTGAGTGCAACGTTCTCTACTATGAGCTTCATCCCCAATACTGTGCTCCAGGTGAGACCTTAATTATTCAGGGGTAAGCCCTTGAAACGGTGTGGAGGCAGGATGTAGTATAGTATTGTGCAGGGTACAATAATTGGGCGCCAGTGGTTCTTATAACTCAACCAAAGAATACATTTATTGAACAGGATAATCCACAAAGGAGTGTGCATGTAGAGCAAGCAGGATCATACAGCAACAGTGGATAGGCATATTTTTAGAGCACCTTTGGTCAATATCAGGCCCCCGCAGGGAAGAGTACATGTAAATCAGCGAGGAGGTACCCCAGCTTTTTCAACCTTTTTGCTAAGTGGAACCTGAGGGGAATCTCTACATACTTAGGTCTGTACACTTAGTCCCTACTGCTGGACAATTAATACCCTGGATCAAAATCCCACTCAACTCCTCAAGGGAGAATCAAGCTGCTGGGCTAAACAGCCTAACTATTTGTCACAACTAGGGGCAGATTTATAAAAGGTCGAGGTGAATTCTCGAATGCAAAAAATTCAAATTTCAAGATCTTTTTTGTGTACTTCGACTAGGGAATAGTCCAAATTTGATTCAAAGTTGAAAAAAATTTAAAATTCGAATATCTCTTTACAAAAATCTAAAATCTGCCAAATTGCTGTTTTAGCCTATGGGGGACCTCCTAGAATAGGTCCCACTCCTAACTGCATTTTAGAACCGAATTAGGCGTCTATAATACTAGGGGACTGCCTAGTTCTTACACCCACACAACCTTAACTTTGCATCTTGCATGCAATAACATGCAGTTCTTACACATGGACTTTTGTGTGTTCAAAAATGCATGCTGATCACATAATATTGCATAAGTTGCATTACTGCATTGAGTACAAACAAGCAGAATATAATGGACTCAATTAGTTCATGTCTTTAGATGTATTCACACACACAAAAAAACTTTCTGCCCTCAATTTTGCCAAACGATTTTGTGTTTTGCAGTTGCATATGTAAATGAGAGGTTAAGTGATTAAGAAGCACTAGGGGTAGGCAGAAGAGGCACCTGGCTAGGGCCCAATGATGTGGTGGCACTGGGCAGGTGCCTATTCAAGGGTCTTCTTCCTACTCCTAGTCCAGATTTGCTCCCCTCTGTTGCTCTTGCCTCCCTCCTCTGTCACTCTCCCCTTTTTTACTTCCCTCCCCTGCCCTTTCTCCCTCCTCTTAATTGTCCTAAGTTATGGCACACTCGCTCAGGGGGTTAGCCAACAGGGTTGCCTAGGGCGCCCAGTCGGCTCAGCCGGGTTATGTTTTGAAGGCAAACTGAAAACAGTTCTCATTCTACCTATTCACTGTGCCTCTTATACAGTACATGAAATCAGTGCCCCCTGACTTTTAACTGGCTAAGCATAGGTGCCAATGTTCCCTAGCTGTAAACTTCAAGCATCCAACTCGTGAGAAATCTTTAGTTTTTTTAGAACTAGCAGCTCTCCAATTGTGCATAGATTTACTAAGTAAGACATGGGAGATATTTCCACTTTATATATACTGATTAAATCATTTAGAGGCAAACAGCTGTCATAATTCTAGTTTAATCCTTACAGCTGGTGGCTAATTACAATAACTTATTTTGAAACATGCATCTGCATTTACTTATTTACTTTTTACTCACTCTGCTTTTGCACCTGCAATTTTCTTTTCCTTGAATGTTGAAAGCGTAGTCATTAGACTGAGGTTCATCAAGTACCTTTCAAATCTGAGGATGTAATGATAATTGATGCATGACATCATACAAAGTCAAGAATATATTAAACAGGAACTTACTAATGCAGAAGAACATACACTTTTTAACTATTCTACATGCCATTTCATGGGCAGGATTAAAGTATAAGCTTTCCTTCTTCAAGAATTTCTAAATGTAATATTCAGCAACACCAGGTGACAAGATTAGAAAATTAGGCAAATGCTTTATCTGCTATCATTTCCAATTTCCAATACCAATATCCCCTCCTTGCCCCTGTTGCTTGTAGCCACCTTTGACATGTGCTTATCTTCTTGTGTAAGAAACCCATGGAATTTTCCAGAACTGATCATTTAAGTGCTGTGTAAAAGTGTGCCATTTTGCCCTATTTAACCACCATGGCTAGACTGCAGCTTTTATATAGAAATGGTAGTGACTTTATCTTCAGTTTCTGATGTTGCCTTATTTAGTGCGAAATAACAGAAACGTGCATATTTCCTATTTAAAACAATAGAAAAAAAAACCTATTTATTAAACTATTTTTGAAAAGGGGGGGTTTTCTTCAATTATATTAAACATGTTTGTAAACCTTATTGCTAGTTAGCTAGTTTCTATCTGCTCCTTGCTGTCCCTTCCACAGAATAATACAGATTCTATTTAAATACTTAAAAAAACAAAGACCAGTTGACAAGAAAGATAAATAAACCAATCCTTAGGTTTGTTAATTTTCACTTTTCCATTTCAGAGCAGAAGTGGTAGTTCAACAGCTGAGAGCCCCAGGTTGATGATCTCTACCATGTTAAATATGTATACTGTATTTTACAGTTCTGCAGTTCCACACTTTAATAAGTATTTTTTACTTGTCTTATAATAGAAGCAAAGGGGAAAGTGGAAATGTCCTTCTCAAAGCAGGTGCAGTTTCCATTTTGTTTACTTATTTATTTCCAGCTACTCTCTTGGGACTGTCTGTCTCTGTTTCCAGCAAGCATTCAAAGTCTGATATCTGGTCACCTTCACATTCCAACAGGCCAGAAACAATTTCAGGTAACATCTGCCACAGTGAGATATTAGACATAGAGCCAGTCTGAGAAACATTTGCTGCTTGTTCAGTTTTAAAACATAGATTCTTAGAAACTCTTTTTGTGTGTATTTATAAATATATATATATATAGAGTCAGTGTGTTTGAGGAACATTTGCTGCTTGTTCAGTTTTGAAACAGAGATTCTAAGAAATTCTTTATGTGTGTGTGTGTGTATGTATATATATATATATATATATATATATATATATATATATATATATATATATATATATATATATATATATATATATATATATATTTTGTGGTGAGGTCACTACCAGGATACCTGGGAAAGTCCAGGACGGAGCTTATTTATGCCCCAGGTTCCTAACAGAGTGGTTCCGGGACTGCTAGTCCAGCCCGGGTGTTTTGAGTTGTCCTGAGGTATCTCAGGTGGTTAATTAAAAAGGCAGCTCAAGCCAGAGTGGGGAGTTCCTGGCTGGGATAAAGACACAGGAAAACTGCCTGTGTGATTGGGATTGAAATCACCAAAAGGTTTGGGATTTTATATATTCCTGTATGTACTTTGTTTTGAGGAGACAGGAAAACTGACCTGTATTAGTTAGAAGCCCATTAAGTGGCAAGGATTTTATTTTGAATTGTTTATGTTGTTTTGCTGCAAGTGAAAATAAACTGCCAGAAAGAAACAACCCCCTTTTGAATTCTGATTGTGCCTTGGGCTGCTTTACCCCCCAGAAAGCTGATCCCAGCTACCTAAACCCTTACATATAGTGGAGGGTGCTCTGGCACAAAATAAAGCAACAAAAGGCAGTATAATATTGCAGAGACTGTGAAAATAAAAGGGGTGGTGATCCCTTAAGAACTGTGCAGCATGGAGGAGATTGTGAAACAGTTAATGCTGTCTAATGCTGCACTTCAGCAAGCGGAAGCCCGCCATAATGCCACCCAGCAGCAAGCGGAAGCCCGCCATAAGGAGCTGGTCCTACAGTTGCAGCAACAGACAATGGCTCAGCAACAGGCACAGCAACAGCAGATGATGGCCATGTTTAAAAAGCTGGCAGAAGATGCAGAGGAAGACCGGCAGGTACTGACAGGATTGGTCCAACAGTTGGCACAGAGACCCCAGAAGCCACCTGCAGTAATACATAGCAATGGACCCAAAATCAATGTAAGCCGCTTCCTCCAAAAGATGACATCAGAGGATGATCCGGAGGCATATCTCACTACATTTGAGCGGACCGCCGAAAGAGAGGGTTGGTTTAAAGAGCAGTGGGCAAGTCTTTTGGCACCCCTGCTAACCGGTGAATTGCAAAAAGCATATTTTGATCTTGACTCTGTTACTACCAAGGATTATGAGAAACTGAAAAAAGAGATTCTGGCCCGCCTTGGAGTTACCCTGGCACTTCGTGCCCAACGAGTCTACAGCTGGGCTTATCACCCAGACAAGCCTCCACGCTCCCAGATGTTTGACCTGATCCACCTGGTGAGAAAATGGTTGCAACCGGAGTCCCTGACTGGACCGGAGATTATTGAGATGGTGGTGCTGCATTGTTACCTGAGGTCCCTTCCTGGGGCCCTGCGCAAATGGGTAACCCATGGAGACCCTAAAACAGCAGATGACCTTGTGGAGTTAGTGGAAAGGTACTTTGCCGCTGAGAATTTTGGCACCTCTTCCTCATCATTCCGTGCTCCACACCTAAAAGGGAGGTACCCTCTGGCAACTGGTAAGACTGTTCATGGGGAAACGGGTGGTGGTAAAAGTAAATCACCCTTAAAGGGAGAGACTTTTGGAAAAAACCCGGGAGGCTGAGTCTGAGACTCTTAGGTTTAATTCTGAGACTGTTAAATGTTTCCGTTGCCATGATTTTGGTCATATTGCGGCAAATTGCCCTTTGCTTGATGATCCCATGCAATGTGATTTTTCTTCCAGGAATAGACGCCAGTCCCTGTTTGCTACAGTTGCCTGCACTGCTTTGCCGGTTCAAGAAAAGCAAATGTGTAATGTGAGCGTGAATGAGAAACAATTGCTTGCATTGCTAGACTCCGGTAGTTTAGTCGCTTTGGTAAAGTTAGACTCAGTATGCCCTGTTAAGTTCCAGTCAAAAAGGGTTGGTGTGGTTTGTATTCATGGTGACACACGGGAGTATCCCGTGGCAACCCTAAAGTTTAAAACGGGCATTGGTACAGTGACTCACTCTGCAGGGGTAGTACCACACCTTCTGCATAATGCTATAATTGGGAGGGATTTTCCCCAGTTTTGGGATCTCTGGAATCAATCTGTTTCTCCCTGCTCTGATGCATTGGTTGAAGGACCTGTGCCCATAGAAAATTCAGAGCTAACAGGTTCAGAGGATCCTCCTCAGGAAACCCCAGCTTTCCCTTTCTCTGTATTAGCAGGAGACTTGGAGGCCCCTGAAGATGGTCAAAACCCTAGTGGGGAAACCAGTGAGTCAGGTAATATTGACAATGTTGTGGATTTCTCTGATTTGAATGTACACAAAGAGAATTTCGGTACAGAACAGTTAAAAGACCCTATCCTTATAAAAGCTAGAGAAAATGTGAAAATAATTGATGGGGAACCTATTGAGCCAGGGCTCAAGTTGTCCTATCCTCATACGGCTTTAAAAGGGGATCTACTGTACCAAGTATCAAAAAAATCAAATGAGGTGATTGAACAATTAGTGGTACCCAAACCATACAGAAAAATGGTGTTGGATCTTGCCCGTGGTCATGTAATGGGGGGACATTTGGGTGTGAAAAAAACTACCGAAAGAGTTTTGCAGAGATTTTTTTGGCCTGGTGTATATCAGCAGGTAAAGGATTACTGTGAGTCCTGTCCTGTTTTCCAGATTTCCACTCCAAGGCCACATTTTCGTAGTCCCTTAATCCCATTACCAATTATTGAAATACCCTTTGAGCGGATAGCCATGGATCTCGTGGGCCCTTTGTTAAAATCTGCCCGGGGTCACCAATATATATTAGTGATCATGGACTATGCCACTCTCTATCCGGAAGCTATTCCTTTGCGCAACACTTCTGCTAAAACCATTGCCAAAGAATTGCTTCATGTGTTCAGTAGAGTTGGGATCCCTAAAGAAATCCTCACCGATCAGGGTACCCCTTTTATGTCCAGAGTAACTAAGGAACTCTGTAAATTGTTTAAAATTTTACAATTGCGAACCTCTGTCTACCACCCTCAGACAGATGGTCTTGTGGAACGTTTTAACAAGACCCTAAAAAGTATGTTGAAAAAGGTAGTGGACAAAGATGGGAAAGACTGGGACTGCCTTTTACCCTATCTTATGTTTGCTATTAGGGAAGTTCCCCAATCCTCTACAGGTTATTCTCCATTTGAGTTACTCTAGGGGAAACATCCTAGGGGGCTCTTAGACATAGCTAAGGAAACCTGGGAAGGGGAAGTGACACCCCCACAGAAAACTTGGCCCAAGCCCAGGCTGCCCAACAAAGGATATACAACCGTAATGCTAAAATACGTGTCTTTTCACCTGGAGACAGAGTACTAGTTCTGGTCCCCACGGTGGAGAGTAAGTTCCTTGCAAAATGGCAGGGACCCTTTGAAATAATTGAGAGAGTTGGGGAGGTAAATTACAAGGTACACCAACCTGGCAAGAGGAAGCCAGAACAAATTTATCATGTTAATTTACTTAAACCCTGGAAAGACAGGGCATCATTAATTGCAGTACCAGCCTATGCTGTTTCTAAGGACACTCACGAGACCCATCTGGTCCCTGAGTAGGGATGTAGCGAACGTCGGAAAAAAAGTTCGCGAACATATTCGCGAACTTGCGCAAAAACGCGAGCGGTTCGCGAACGGTTCGCGAACCCCATAGACTTCAATGGGAAGGCGAACTTTAACATCTAGAAAAGACATTTCTGGCCAGAAAAATGATTTTAAAGTTGTTTAAAGGGTGCAACGACCTGGACAGTGGCATGCCAGAGGGGGATCAAGGGCAAAAATGTATCTGAAAAATCTGCCTGTGTGTGCTTGGAAGAGATAGTGTAGGGGGAGAGCTGTTAGTGATTTCAGGGACAGATGATAGTAAGTTTGCTGGCTAGTAATCTGCTTGATACTGCTCTGTATTGGAGGGACAGAAGTCTGCAGGGATTTGAGGGACATTTTAGCTTAGGTAGCTTTGCTGGCTAGTAATCTACTGTTCTCTTTAAACAACTGCCATACGTTGACCTTGTAGGCATTGTTTGCCCAGTTTTTTTGGACGCAGCCACTGAAGCACAGTTGCCATAAAAAATATGCCATATAAATGCTGAAAATAGTCATTTTTTGCCATACGTTGACCTTGTAGACATTGTTTGCCCAGTTTTTTGGTTGCAGCCACTGAAGCACAGTTGCCAGAAAAAATATGCCATATAAATGCTGAAAATAGTCATTTTTCGCCATACGTTGACCTTGTAGACATTGTTTGCCCAGTTTTTTTGGTTGCAGCCACTGAAGCACAGTTGCCAGAAAAAATATGCCATATAAATGCTGAAAATAGTCATTTTTGCCATACGTTGACCTTGTAGGCATTGTTTGCCCAGTTTTTTTGGTCGCAGCCACTGAAGCACAGTTGCCAGAAAAAATATGCCATATAAATGCTGAAAATAGTCATTTTTTGCCATATACGTTGAGTCAACGTATGGCAAAAAATTACTATTTTCAGCATTTATATGGCATATTTTTTCTGGCCTCTGTGCTTCAGTGGCTGCGGCCAAAAAAACTGGGCAAACAATGCCTACAAGGTCAACGTCGTTGACTTGTAGGCATTGTTTGCCCAGTTTTTTTGGCCGCAGCCACTGAAGCACAGAGGCCAGAAAAAATATGCCATATAAATGCTGAAAATAGTCATTTTTTTGGTCGCAGCCACTGAAGCACAGTTGCCAGAAAAATTATGCCATATAAATGCTGAAAATATGCATTTTTTTGGTTGCAGCCACTGAAGCACAGAGGCCAGAAAAATTATGCCATATAAATGCTGAAAATATAAATTTTTTTGGTTGCAGCCACTGAAGCACAGAGGCCAGAAAAATTATGCCATATAAATGCAGAAAATATGCATTTTTTTGGTCGCAGCCACTGAAGCACAGTTGCCAGAAAAATGATGCCATATAAATGCTGAAAATATAAATTTTTTTGTTTGCAGCCACTGAAGCACAGAGGCCAGAAAAATTATGCCATATAAATGCTGAAAATATGCATTTTTTTGGTTGCAGCCACTGAAGCACAGAGGCCAGAAAAATTATGCCATATAAATGCAGAAAATATGCATTTTTTTGGACGCAGCCACTGAAGCACAGTTGCCAGAAAAAATATGCCATATAAATGCTGAAAATAGTCATTTTTTGCCATATGTTGACCTTGTAGACATTGTTTGCCCAGTTTTTTTGGTTGCAGCCACTGAAGCACAGAGGCCAGAAAAAATTAAACCAGTAGGGTTTGCACCCTAGTTTGTAACGGTGGCGGAGGAGGAGGAGGACGCTAAAGGACAGCTGTGTGTGGAGTCATGAGGCTTGAAGAGAAGGACAGCTGCATAGAAGTCAGAACAAGTCTTCCGGCGTGCAGTAACCCTCCGAGATCCACCCCTCATTCATTTTAATAAAGGTCAGGTAATCGACACTTTTGTGACCTAGGCGAGTTCTCTTCTCAGTTACAATCCCTCCTGCTGCACTGAAGGTCCTTTCTGAGAGCACACTTGAGGCTGGGCAAGACAAGAGGTTCATGGCAAATTGTGACAGCTCTGGCCACAGATCAAGCCTGCGCACCCAGTAGTCCAGGGGTTCATCGCTCCTCAGAGTGTCGATATCTGCAGTTAATGCCAGGTAGTCCGCTACCTGCCGGTCGAGGCGTTCTTTGAGGGTGGATCCAGAAGGGTTCTGGCGCTGCCTTGGACAGAAAAACATTTGCATGTCTGACGTTACAGACTGGCCAAAGGGCTTTGTCCTTGCAGGTGTGCTCGTGGCAGGATTACTGGCACCTCTGCCCCTGGAATGTTGATGAGTTCCTGAAGTGACATCACCCTTAAAAGCATTGTACAACATGTTTTGCAGGCTGGTTTGTAAATGCCGCATCTTTTCGGACTTGTGGTATGTTGGTAACATTTCTGACACTTTATGCTTGTACCGAGGGTCTAGTAGCGTTGCGACCCAGTACAGGTCCTTCTCCTTAAGCCTCTTGATACGGGGGTCCTTCAACAGGCATGACAGCATGAAAGACCCCATTCTCACAAGGTTGGATGCAGAGCTATCCATCTCCGCTTCCTCATTATCAAGGACTGCATCATCCACGGTCTCCTCCCCCCAGCCACGTACAAGACCAGGGGTCCCCAAAAGGTCACCACTAGCCCCCTGGGAAGCCTGCTCCTGTTGGTCCTCCTCCTCCTCCTCCACAAAGCCACCTTCCTCCTCTGACTCCACTTCTGGCACCTCTCCCTGCGTTGCAGCAGGTGCCTGGGTTCATTCTGGTGATTCCGACCAGAAATCGTGCGCTTCCAGCTCCTCGTCACGCTGGTCTACAGCCTCATCTGTCACTCGTCGCACGGCACGCTCCAGGAATAAAGCGAAGGGTATTAGGTCGCTGATGGTGCCTTCGGTGCGACTGACCATATTTGTCACCTCTTCAAAAGGTCGCATGAGCCTGCAGGCATCGCGCATAAGCACCCAGTAACGGGGGAAAAAAATCCCCAGCTGTGCAGATCCAGTCCTACCACCCAGTTCAAAAAGGTACTCGTTGACGGCCCTTTGTTGTTGCAGCAGACGTTCCAACATAAGGAGCGTTGAATTCCAGCGAGTCTGGCTGTCAGAAATCAAACGCCTGACTGGCATGTTGTAGCGCTGCTGAATGTCAGCAAGGCATGCCATGGCTGTGTAGGAACGTCTGAAATGGGCCGACACCTTTCTGGACTGGGTGAGAACGTCCTGGAATCCTGGGTACTTGGAGACAAAACGTTGGACTATTAAATTTAACACATGTGCCATGCAGGGCACATGTGTTAAATTGCCTAGTCTCAACGCTGCCAACAGATTGCTTCCATTGTCACACACCACTTTTCCGATCTGCAGTTGGTGTGGGGTCAGCCACCGATCGGCCTGTGACTGCAGAGATGACAGGAGTACAGATCCGGTATGGTTTTTGCTTTCCAGGCACGTCATCCCCAAGACAGCGTGACAACGGCGTACCTGGCACGTCGAATAGCCTAGGGGGAGCTGGGGGTGCACAGGTGTGGAGGAGGAGAAGGAGGACCCAGCAGCAGAGTAAGAAGAAGAAGAAGACGAGGTAGAGAGCGATGGAGGAGTAGAGGTGGTGGCAGAACCGCGTGCAATCCGTGGCGGTGACACCAACTCCACTGTTGTTGTTGAGCTACCCATTCCCTGCTTCCCAGCCATTACCAAGTTCACCCAGTGGGCAGTGTAGGTGACATACCTGCCCTGACCATGCTTGGAGGACCATGCGTCAGTAGTCATATGGACCTTTGGCCCAACACTAAGTGACAGAGATGCGGTAACTTGGCTCTGCACATGTTGGTACAGGTGTGGTATTCCCTTTTTAGAAAAAAAATTGCGGCTGGGTACCTTCCACTGCGGTGTCCCAATTGCTACAAATTTGCGGAAGGCCTCAGAGTCCACCAGCTGGTATGGTAAAAGCTGGCGGGCTAAGAGTGCAGACAAGCCAGCTGTCAGACGCCGGGCAAGGGGGTGACAGTCAGACATTGGCTTCTTACGCTCAAACATGGCCTTCACAGAAACTTGGCTGGTGGCAGATGACTGGGAATGGGAACAGGTGGTCAAGGTGGAAGGCGGAGTGGAGGGTGGTTCAGACGGGTCAAGGAGAGCAGAGGTAGAGCAGTAAGATGCTGGACCAGAAGGAGTGTGGCTTTTAGTTTGCCTGTTGCCTTTGAGGTGTTGCTCCCAAAGTGCTTTGTGCTTGCCGCTCATGTGCCTTCGCATAGAAGTTGTACCTATGTGGCTGTTGGGCTTACCAAGGCTCAGTTTCTGACTGCACTCATTGCAAATTACAATGCTTTTGTCAGAGGCACACACATTAAAAAAATCCCACACTGCTGACTTTTTGGAAGTGTGCGATCTGGCGGTAACAGTAGAAGTTGGCGGCATTGGCGGCAATGGCGGGTGCGTTGGCCGGCTGAACACAGGTGCCGATACATGTTGTTGCCCTACTGATCCCTGCGGGCTGTCCTCCCTGCTTCTTCTAAGTCTTATTCTCCTACTGCCTCTCTGACTCTCCGTCTCTCCATCTGAACTACCCTCCTCTTGCTCTCTTCTACTAGGCACCCACAAAACATCAATCTCCTCATCATCATTCTCCTCAGATGCATCAATTTCTTCTGACACATCACAGAAGGAAGCAGCAGCGGGGACCTCCTCCTCATCACTCATTATGTCCATCTCTATCGTGTTCTCTGCCAGAATTAAATCTGGTGTAAGGTCCTCATCTCCTTCATCTTCTTCTGGCAATAATGGTTGCGCATTACTCAGTTCAAGAAACTCATGGGAAAATAACTCCTCTGACCCCAGTGAAGAAGGGGCACCGGTGGTGGAGGAAGTGTTACGTGGGGTGGCCATAGCAGTGGAGGATGAGGAGGATGTTGTGGTAAAGTTAGAAACGGTAGAGGATGGGGTGTGCTGTGTAAGCCAGTCAACTACCTCTTCAGCATTTTGGGAGTTCAGGGTCATTGGCTTTTTAAAACTGGGCAATTTGCTAGGGCCACAGGATTGCATAGCAGCACGGCCCCTAGCACGGCCTCTGCGTGGCGGCCTGCCTTTGCCTGGCATTATTTTTAAAAAAACAACAACAACAACAACAAAAACTCAGTTGGTTTTTCTGGAAACGATAATACACACAGCTAGATGGCGGGTTGAAGAAAACAGTGTGCAAATAATGCCTACAAGGTCAACGTATACACTACTACAGCGGTGGATACGGATTACGTAAAATATATGAATGCTGCTTGAAAAAAAGTAACTCAAGTGGTTTTTCTAGAGACGATAATATTATCAATATTTAGACAAAATGTGAACAAGGTCACACAGCTAGATGGCGGGTTGAAGAAAACAGTGTGCAAATAATGCCTACAAGGTCAACGTATACACTACTACAGCGGTGGATACGGATTACGTAAAATATATGAATGCTGCTTGAAAAAAAGTAACTCAAGTGGTTTTTCTAGAGACGATAATATTATCAATATTTAGACAAAATGTGAACAAGGTCACACAGCTAGATGGCGGGTTGAAGAAAACAGTGTGCAAATAATGCCTACAAGGTCAACGTATACACTACTACAGCGGTGGATACGGATTACGTAAAATATATGAATGCTGCTTGAAAAAAAGTAACTCAAGTGGTTTTTCTAGAGACGATAATATTATCAATATTTAGACAAAATGTGAACAAGCTCACACAGCTAGATGGCGGGTTGAAGAAAACAGTGTGCAAATAATGCCTACAAGGTCAACGTATACACTACTACAGCGGTGGATACGGATTACGTAAAATATATGAATGCTGCTTGAAAAAAAGTAACTCAAGTGGTTTTTCTAGAGACGATAATATTATCAATATTTAGACAAAATGTGAACAAGCTCACACAGCTAGATGGCGGGTTGAAGAAAACAGTGTGCAAATAATGCCTACAAGGTCAACGTATACACTACTACAGCGGTGGATACGGATTACGTAAAATATATTATGGCTGCTTGAAAAAAGTCACTCCGGTGTTTTTTCTGGAGACGGTAATATTATGGATATTTAGACAGAATGTGAACAAGGTCACACAGCTAGATGGCGGGTTGAAGAAAACAGTGTGCAAATAATGCCTACAAGGTCAACGTATACACTACTACAGCGGTGGATACGGATTACGTAAAATATATTATGGCTGCTTGAAAAAAGTCACTCCGGTGTTTTTTCTGGAGACGGTAATATTATGGATATTTAGACAGAATGTGAACAAGGTCACACAGCTAGATGGCGGGTTGAAGAAAACAGTGTGCAAATAATGCCTACAAGGTCAACGTATACACTACTACAGCGGTGGATACGGATTACGTAAAATATATGAATGCTGCTTGAAAAAAAGTAACTCAAGTGGTTTTTCTAGAGACGATAATATTATCGATATTTAGACAAAATGTGAACAAGCTCACACAGCTAGATGGCGGGTTGAAGAAAACACTGTGCAAATAATGCCTACAAGGTCAACGTATACACTACTACAGCGGTGGATACGGATTACGTAAAATATATTATGGCTGCTTGAAAAAAGTCACTCCGGTGTTTTTTCTGGAGACGGTAATATTATGGATATTTAGACAGAATGTGAACAAGGTCACACAGCTAGATGGCGGGTTGAAGAAAACAGTGTGCAAATAATGCCTACAAGGTCAACGTATACACTACTACAGCGGTGGATACGGATTACGTAAAATATATGAATGCTGCTTGAAAAAAAGTAACTCAAGTGGTTTTTCTAGAGACGATAATATTATCAATATTTAGACAAAATGTGAACAAGCTCACACAGCTAGATGGCGGGTTGAAGAAAACACTGTGCAAATAATGCCTACAAGGTCAACGTATACACTACTACAGCGGTGGATACGGATTACGTAAAATATATTATGGCTGCTTGAAAAAAGTCACTCCGGTGTTTTTTCTGGAGACGGTAATATTATGGATATTTAGACAGAATGTGAACAAGGTCACACAGCTAGATGGCGGGTTGAAGAAAACAGTGTGCAAATAATGCCTACAGGGCAAATAATGCCTAAAAGGTCAACTTATACACTACTACAGCGGTAGTAAAATAAAAAAAAGTAAAATAAAAAAAAAATGAATATTAAAAAAAAAAAATTAAAGTTGGTGCTGCTGAACTACTAGGAGCAGCAGATTAGCACACCAGTCCCACTCCCCAACACTGCTAGACTAATAGCACTGGGCTCTTATAGTAGTAGTAGTAGTAGTAGTAGTAAAACAACAAAAAAATAAATAAAAGCAGTCCTTACAAGGACTACTGTTATTGCAGCAGTCAGCAGATGAGATCAGAAGCAGGACAGCTGCCCACTGCAGCTACATACAGAGCACTGCAGTAGAAGGTAGATTACTAGCCAGCAAAGCTACCTAAGCTTAAATGTCCCTCAAACCCCTGCAGACTTCTGTCCCTCCAATAACAGAGCAGTATCAAAACGATTACTAGCCAGCAAACTTTCAACTGTCCCTGAAATCACTAACAGGCAGCAGCTCTCTCCCTACACTATCTCTTCAGCACACACAGGCAGAGTGAAAAAACGCTGCAGGGCTTCGGTTTTTATAGGGAAGGGGAGTGGTCCAGGGGAGAGCTTCCTGATTGGCTGCCATGTACCTGCTGGTCTGGGGTGAGAGGGCAAAAAAAAGCGCCAACAATGGCGAACCCAAAATGGCGAACGTCGCGCGACGTTCGCGAACTTCCGGCGAGCGCGAACACCCGATGTTCGCGCGAACAAGTTTGCCGGCGAACAGTTCGCGACATCTCTATCCCTGAGGTTACCATTGCAGAAACTTTGTCCACCTCCCAAAAACAGGAGGTAAAAGAATTCTTAATGAGGAACAGGAATACTTTCTCTGACCTCCCAGGAAAGACTCCCATTGTTGAGCATGAGATTATAACCGAGCCAGGATTCCCAAAGCTAGACGAAAAGCTGTGGCTGATAAAGTGGCAAAAATGCTTGAGTTAGGGGTAATTGAAGAGTCCAATAGTGACTGGTCTAGCCCGATTGTTCTTGTTCCTAAGCCAGATGGTAGCTGGCGGTTCTGTAATGATTTTCGCAAGCTTAATTCGGTATCCAAGTTTGACACTTAACCAATGCCTAGGGTAGACGAGCTCATAGACAGGCTGGGTACTGCTCGTTATCTGACAACATTGGATTTAACAAAAGGGTATTGGCAGATACCATTATTAGAACAGGCCAAGGAAAAAACTGCTTTGTCACTCCAGGCTTTCCAGTACAGAGTAATGCTCTTTGGCCTACAAAATGCCCCTGCCACATTTCAAAGGGCTATGGATAGAATATTAAGACCTCACCAACAGTATGCGGCTGCATATTTAGATGATGTGGTGATAAACAGTACAGATTGGGAGTCTCACCTGCACAGAGTTCAGGCTGTGTTGGATTCCCTCCATAAAGCAGGCCTTACTGCCAACCCCAAGAAATGTGCCATTGGTTTGGAGGAGGCCAAGTATTTCGATTACACCAATGGCAGAGGTGTGTTAAAACCCCAGGTAAATAAAACAGCAGCCATTCAACAGTGGCCACGCCCTCTTAATAAGAAGCAGGTTAGAGCTTTTCTGGGTATCACTGGCTACTACAGGAGGTTTATTCCTCATTTTGCCACCATGGCTATTCCCTTAACAGACTTAATAAAGGGAAAAAAATCTGTCATGGTCAAGTGGTCCCCTGAGGCAGAAAAATCTTTTCAGGCCCTCAAAGATGCGTTATGTGCACAACCAGTCTTGTATTGCCCAAATTTTTCAAAGGACTTTGTGGTCCAGACAGATGCATCAGATGTGGGATTAGGGGCAGTATTATCCCAGCTTTATAATGGGGAAGAGCATCCAGTGGTGTACTTAAGCAGAAAGCTCAATGACTGAGAGGAAGTATGCCACAATTGAAGGAGTGTTTGGCCATAAAATGGGCCCTAGATGCCTTAAGGTATTACCTCTTAGGCAGAAAATTTGACCTTATTACTGACCATGCACCTCTAAAATGGATGGCCCAAAAGAAGGAGACCAATAGACGAGTGAATCGTTGCTTCCTCACGCTGCAGGACTACTGTTTCACAGTGAAACATAGGCCCGGGTCAGAAATGGGCAATGTTGATGCCCTGTCCCGGGTTCATTCCTGTTGGGCCTCAGTTGTTCCAACCATTGGGTTGAAACAAGGAGGGGGGGTATGTGGTGAGGTCACTACCAGGATACCTGGAAAAGTCCAGGACGGAGCTTATTTATGCCCCAGGTTCCTAACTGTAAGGCCCAAAGGCTTCAGGAGTAGTGAGGACCAGGGGAGGAGGTAGCAATGTCCAAGTTCGCAGTACAAATTAGGATGAGACGAGAGAATGGTCAACAGGCAACAAGGTCAGTCCAGGCAGAAGAGGTTCAAGGTCGAGGAATTCAGGCAAAAGGTCGGTACACAATAACAAAGATTCACAAGATCACACCCAGGAGTAGCAAGCTAAAACCTATAATTGGGCATTGAGGAGAGTCTGAAGCTGCTTTAAATAGGCCTGGGTTTGGCGCCAATTTGGACGCGCTGACGTCATGACGCTGACGCACTGACGCCAGCGTCCTGACGCCGGCGCACATTCTGACGCCGGCATCCGTTCCGACGCCGGCGACCAATCCGAGGGCGAAAAGACGCTGATGTCATCGTGCTGCGACCAGCAGGATCCAGGAGGCCGCCATCTTGGACGCCATCTTGGCGAAGACAATCGGTTTCCATTACAGTACCCCCCTCCTTAGGGGGGGCCTCAGGACCACCTGGGTTAGAAGGAAACTGCCGATGAAATTTTCGGACCAGGAGAGGAGCATGGACATCTGAACTTCTTACCCAGGAGCACTCCTCCGGGCCGAACCTCTTCCACTCAATGAGGTATTGTAGGGTGCCCCTCGAAATCCGGGAGTCCAGGATTCTTTTCACCTCAAACTCCTGATGACCGTCCACCACGACAGGAGCTGAGGAAGAAGAAGAAGAAGTACCTGCAGGTTTGAGCAAGGAGACATGTAAGGCGTTCGGAATCCGCATCTCCGAGGGAAGTTGTAAACGGACAGCCACCGGATTGATGATCTCAGAGATGGAGAAGGGACCAATAAACTTGGGACCAAGTTTAGGAGAGGGGACTTTGAGACGAATGTTCCGTGTAGATAGCCAAACCTTGTCACCGGGTGCATACAGAGGGGAAGGAATTCTTCTTTGATCAGCGAATTTTTTCTGGACCAAGGAACTTTTCTCTAGATTGACAACAGTGGCGTGCCAGATGGCCGACATGTGGGCAGCTTGGTCATTGGCGGCAGGGACATTAGTGAGTAATAAGTCCTGAGGAAAAGCCAAAGGGTTAAGACCATACATACAGAAAAAAGGGAGATTTTTCAGAAGAAACATGTAAGGCATTATTATGTGCGAATTCAGCCCACGGAAGCAGATCAGCCCAATCGTCTTGGCACAAAGATACATGGCATCGGAGAAATTGTTCAAGGGCCTGGTTAACCCTCTCTGCCACTCCACTAGACTGTGGATGGTAAGAAGAAGAAAACTGAAGAGAGACACCAAGGGCTTTACACAGGGACCTCCAAAACTTGGAAACAAATTGAGATCCACGGTCAGAGACAATTTCGGCAGGGAAACCGTGGAGGTGAAAAATGTGTTTAATAAACAATGAGGAAAGTTCAGGAGCAGAGGGGAGTTTCCGAAGAGGAGTAAAATGTGCCACTTTGCTGAACCTATCAATCACCACCCAAATAACTGTGTAACCAGAGGAATTAGGGAGATCCACAATGAAGTCCATAGATAGATGAGTCCATGGGCGAGAAGGAATAGGTAGTGGTAGGAGTAACCCCTTAGGAGGGGAACGTCCAGACTTGGATACAGAGGAAACAAAGTCTTTGACATCTTTTCTTAGGGAAGGCCACCATACAAGACGAGACAGAAGTTCAGTAGTCTTTTTGATTCCAGGATGACCGGCCTGCTTGGAGCTGTGGGACTGAACCAGAATGGAATGACGAAGTTCAGGAGGGACAAAGGCAACACCAACAGGAGTTCCTACAGGAGCAGAAGATTGAACAGACAATAATTGAGAGGCCAAGGAGGGAAATAGAGCAGCGATGATCTTTGTAGGAGGCACAATGGATTCCGGTTCTGCAGAAGTGAGATCTTCGAGAAGAAAGCTTCTAGAAAGAGCGTCCGCCTTCTTGTTCCTAGCACCAGGCCGAAAGGTTAGAATGAAATTAAAACGAGAGAAGAATAGTGCCCACCTAGCTTGACGAGGATTGAGGCGTTTGAGTGTCTGGATACACTCTAGATTTTTATGGTCCGTATAGATGGTCACAGGGACGGAAGAACCTTCCAGCAAATGTCTCCATTCCTCTAGAGCAAGTTTGACGGCCAGTAACTCACGATTTCCTACATCATAATTTTGTTCAGGAGAGGTGAATTTTTTCGAAAAGAAGGCACAGGGATGTAGTTTTCCATCAGTAGACGCTCTTTGGGACAAAATTGCTCCAGCACCGACATCTGAAGCATCAACTTCAATGAAGAATGGTTGGAAAGGTTCAGGGTGTCTGAGAATGGGAGCGGAAGAAAAAGAAGTTTTAAGAGTCTTGAATGCTTCCAAAGCTAAAGGTGGCCAATGCTGAGGCTTACCCCCTTTTCGGATAAGAGAAAGAATGGGAGCAATCTTGGATGAAAACCCCTTGATGAATTGTCTATAATAGTTAGCGAAGCCAATGAATCTTTGGATAGCTTTAACACTGGTGGGGAGAGGCCAGTCCTGGATAGCGGAGATTTTGGCAGGATCCATTCTGAAGCCCTGTTGAGAAATGATGTAACCAAGGAAGGAGATGGACGAAACCTCAAAGGAGCACTTCTCCAATTTGGCGAATAAGTTATTTCTCCGCAGACGGGAAAGGACTTCTTGGACTTGAAGACGGTGCTCAGCAAGGTTCCTGGAAAAAACAAGAATATCGTCCAAGTACACCACCACGTATTGGCCCAACAAATCTCTGAAAATGTCATTTACAAATTCTTGGAAAACCGCGGGGGCGTTACAGAGGCCAAATGGCATCACTAGATACTCATAATGCCCGTCACGAGTGTTGAATGCGGTCTTCCATTCATCTCCTTCTCTGACCCGGATTAAATTGTAGGCCCCACGAAGATCTAACTTGGTAAAAAGACAAGCCCCCTTGAGTTGGTCGAACAGTTCAGAGATGAGGGGAAGGGGATAACGGTTTTTAATTGTAATTTTATTTAAACCCCTATAGTCAATGCAGGGCCGCAAACCTCCATCTTTCTTTTCTACAAAGAAGAAGCCGGCCCCAGCCGGGGAAGAAGAAGGACGAATAAAGCCTCTTTGCAGATTCTCTTGGATGTATTCCTTCATGGCACAGGTTTCAGAAGGGGAAAGCGGATAGGTGCGACCCCTGGGAGGCATGGACCCAGGAAGAAGTTCGATGGGGCAATCATAGGGGCGATGGGGAGGCAGGACTTCGGCAGACTTTTTATTGAAGACATCAGAAAAGGCTTGATAAACAGAGGGCAGAGAAGAATTTGGAGACACAGATGAAACTTTAATGATGGATTTGGTAGGTAAACAATTTTGTTGGCAGAAAGAACTCCATCGGGAGATCTGAGACGAAGCCCAGTCTATTACTGGGTTGTGGATATTCAGCCAGGGCAAACCAAGCACAATGGGAGTAGATGGACAGTCAATTAAAAGGAAAGACAATCTTTCAAGATGCATGGTTCCCACAATAACAGAAAGTTCATCGGTGGAGTGAGAAATAATATCAGAAGACAATGGACGATCATCAATCGCCAATGCACGAAGGGGAACAGCCAGGGATCGCAGGGGAATGGAGTGACTTTCAGCGAAGACTTTATCCATGAAATTCCCAGCTGCGCCAGAGTCAAAGAAGGCTTCAGAAGAAATCGTCTGGGTTCCAAAACGAATCTGCACAGGAAGGAGGAAGCGTTGAGCAGAAGAATGGGGAGCAATTCCACCCAGGTAAGTCTCCCCAGTCTTACCTAGGTGCTGGCGTTTCCCGGCTTCACTGGGCACTCATAGGCGAAGTGGGATTTTCCACCACAGTAGAGGCAAAGTCCAGCAGCCCTTCTCCGAAGCTTTTCCTGTTCGGTAAGACGGGCCCGTCCGATCTGCATGGGTTCTTCCGTAGGCAGGAAAGAAGAAGCAGAAGCCGCAGGAGTTGGAGAAGGCAAGGTGGAAGCCGGATTGGGAAGGAAGGGTCTTTGAAAACGAGGAGCCAGGGTAGGTTGGAACCTGTGGAATCTCTTGGTTGGGGAGCGCTCTCTGTCGAGCTCAGCTTGAAACTCCCTCTGCCGAGTATCAACCTTTATGGCCAAGGCGACTAGATCTTCCCAGCGGGATGGAATTTCCCTGGACACCAGATCATTTTTGATGCGCATCGCCAGGCCGTTGTAGAAGGCAGCGTGATACCCGTCATTATTCCACGAAGTCTCAGCAACTAGGGTGCGAAACTCGATGGCGTACTCGGGGACAGGGCGAGTTCCCTGTTGAAGTTGGAACAGGCGTGCAGAAGAAGCAGTGGCACGACCCGGAGCATCAAACACAGTACGGAGTTCGCGAACGAAGGACCTGGCATTGTCAATGATAGGATCTTCCTTCTCCCATAGAGGTGAAGCCCACTCCAATGCCTTCCCTTGCAGGCATGAGAATATGAAGCCCACCTTGGCACGCTCGGAGACAAATTGGCCGGGTAAAAGTGCAAACTGGACCTCGCACTGGTTGACAAACCCGCGGTAAGCTTCGGGGTCACCACTGTAGAGTGGGGGAGCCGGAATGCGGGGCTCGGAGACCTGGAGTGGAGACACAGGTACAGGTACGGGAACAGGGTCAGCGGGTGTTAGGGCTGACAACTTTGCCAGTATTGTTTCCAGGGCCTGACAAAAATGAGACTGCTGTACCTCATAGGACTGCATCCGAGAAGCCAGTCCACGAAGCGCTCCACCGACATCAGGCGGCGCTGGGGTTTCCTCCGAAGGGTCCATGGCCCAATTATAATGTAAGGCCCAAAGGCTTCAGGAGTAGTGAGGACCAGGGGAGGAGGTAGCAATGTCCAAGTTCGCAGTACAGATTAGGATGAGACGAGAGAATGGTCAACAGGCAACAAGGTCAGTCCAGGCAGAAGAGGTTCAAAGTCGAGGAATTCAGGCAAAAGGTCGGTACACAATAACAAAGATTCACAAGATCACACCCAGGAGTAGCAAGCTAAAACCTATAATTGGGCATTGAGGAGAGTCTGAAGCTGCTTTAAATAGGCCTGGGTTTGGCGCCAATTTGGACGCGCTGACGTCATGACACGGACGCTGACGCACTGACGCCAGCGTCCTGACGCCGGCGCACATTCTGACGCCGGCGTCCGTTCCGACGCCGGCGACCAATCCGAGGGCGAAAAGACGCTGATGTCATCGTGCTGCGACCAGCAGGATCCAGGAGGCCGCCATCTTGGACGCCATCTTGGCGAAGACAATCGGTTTCCATTACACTAACAGAGTGGTTCCGGAAGTGCTAGTCCAGCCCGGGTGTTTTGAGTTGTCCTGAGGTATCTCAGGTGGTTAATTAAAAAGGCAGCTCAAGCCAGAGTGGGGAGTTCCTGGCTGGGAAAAAGACACAGGAAAACTGCCTGTGTGAGAGGGATTGAAATCACCAAAAGGTTTGGGATTTTATATATTCCTGTATGTACTTTGTTTTGGGGAGACAGGCGGTAGGCCTTCTCCTGGTAGTTAGGAAAACTGACCTGTATTAGTTAGAAGCCCATTAAGTGGCAAGGATTTTATTTTGAATTGTTTATGTTGTTTTGCTGCAAGTGAAAATAAACTGCCAGAAAGAAACAACCCCCTTTTGAATTCTGATTGTGCCTTGGGCTGCTTTACCCCCCAGAAAGCTGATCCCAGCTACCTAAACCCTTACAATATTGTGGTGAGCACAACTTTCCCTTGTTTGTTATAGTTCTACAGGAGCAGTGACCAGCTCCATGTTGTAGCTCCCACCCTCTCCAACTATAGTCAGGTGATCCCACTGGTGTCTAATAAAAGGGCAGCCAAGTTTGGGAGTTTTACTTTGAAAGCAGCTAGTAAGTTGCAGGTAAAACGTATTCGTCCCTTTTATAAAATGTATAATTAAACCATAGAATTCTTAATGAATCAGATGAAAATTGAGCATAGGACTGGCCAGATATGGGATGACTTTGACGTAGTTGGCCAGCTTAAATATATTGCAATATATGGACAAACAATCCCTGTTTTGTTTAAAGGGTAAGGCATTTTTCAGTAGCAGTATGCACAAAATGTCTCTGTCTTAAATATATTGATAATGGGTTAAATGCAGAGGAATCTTGTATTTGTCTATATGTATTTTGTGGTCACACCCTCATTGCACCCCCGCCTAATGATTTTAAAAACTAGTGGTGAGCACAACTTTCCCTTGTTTGTTATAGTTCTACAGGAGCAGTGACCAACCAGCTCCATGTTGTAGCTCCCACCCTCTCCAACTATAGTCAGGTGATCCCACTGGTGTCTAATAAAAGGGCAGCCAAGTTTGGGAGTTTTACTTTGAAAGCAGCTAGTAAGTTGCAGGTAAAACGTATTCGTCCCTTTTATAAAATGTATAATTAAACCATAGAATTCTTAATGAATCAGATGAAAATTGAGCATAGGACTGGCCAGATATGGGATGACTTTGACGTAGTTGGCCAGCTTAAATATATTGCAATATATGGACAAACAATCCCTGTTTTGTTTAAAGGATAAGGCATTTTTCAGTAGCAGTATGCACAAAATGTCTCTGTCTTAAATATATTGATAATGAGTTGAGTGCAGAGGAATCTTGTATTTGTCTATATGTATTTTGTGGTCACACCCTCATTGCACCCCTGCCTAATGATTTTAAAAACTAGTGGTGAGCACAACTTTCCCTTGTTTGTTATAGTTCTACAGGAGCAGTGACCAACCAGCTCCATGTTGTAGCTCCCACCCTCTCCAACTATAGTCAGGTGATCCCACTGGTGTCTAATAAAAGGGCAGCCAAGTTTGGGAGTTTTACTTTGAAAGCAGCTAGTAAGTTGCAGGTAAAAAGTATTCGTCCCTTTTATAAAATGTATAATTAAACCATAGAATTCTTAATGAATCAGATGAAAATTGAGCATAGGACTGACCAGATATGGGATGACTTTGACGTAGTTGGCCAGCTTAAATATATTGCAATATATGGACAAACAATCCCTGTTTTGTTTAAAGGGTAAGGCATTTTTCAGTAGCAGTATGCACAAAATGTCTCTGTCTTAAATATATTAATAATGGGTTGAGTGCAGAGGAATCTTGTATTTGTCTATGTATTTTGTGGTCACACCCTCATTGCACCCCCGCCTAATGATTTTAAAAACTAGTGGTGAGCACAACTTTCCCTTGTTTGTTATAGTTCTACAGGAGCAGTGACCAGCTCCATGTTGTAGCTCCCACCCTCTCCAACTATAGTCAGGTGATCCCACTGGTGTCTAATAAAAGGGCAGCCAAGTTTGGGAGTTTTACTTTATATATATATATATATATATATATATATATATATATATATATATATATATATATGTATGTATGTATGTATGTATGTATGTATGTATGTATGTATGTATATATATATATATATATATATATATATATATATATATGTACATGTGTATGTATGTATCCAACAAAAAAGGGGTTGAGAGGGAAATTGTGTGACTTTGTCACAAAACAAGGAAGTAAAAAATGTTTTCCCCTTTCCACCCCTAATTTGCAAATTTGGTTCGGTATTCGGCCGTATCCTTCGTGAATGATTCGGGGGTTCGGCCGAATCCTTCGTGAATGATTCGGGGGTTCGGCCGAATCCTTCGTGAATGATTCGGGGGTTCGGCCGAATCCTTCGTGAATGATTCGGGGGTTCGGCCGAATCCAAAATAGTGGATTCGGTGCATCCCTAAAAATTAATGAAGAATAATTATACCACTCCAAATACCAGGAAATAGTGCAATTTATGAACATGCAGAAGAAATAAGCAGTATTATAATTTATTTGGAGGCATGTAACAGGTGTCCTACTTCAAGGACACCAGTGTTCTTAGGGCTAGAAGTAAACAAAGATTAACCGAGTATAGTGGTCAAGGCCACCAGGTTAATAATATATCTTAGAAAAAAGACAAAGCTCAAAACATTGTGTAGCAAAGTAATTGGGTACTTGCAATATTCAGCATCCAATATTCACTTCAAAGCAAACTAGTTCAGGTCAGGTCAGTGGCATACAAACTATTAGTTAAAACTTAACCTAATAAAGTTTGCTAGTAAAAGCACTCATTTCTAAATAAAGTGCTACCCTCTATTAAACTCACTTACGTGGCCCGGGGCTGCCCAGACAAGTTTGGTAAAATATGGAGCCCATGGTTAGATGTACACTTGGTGCAGATCCCAGAGTAGGGCCCTCCTTGACAAGACAGAAACTTCCCCCAGGACTAGAGTTCAGATGCTATCAATGCGCCCTTAACACAGGTCTGATCAGGGGCGTTTCTGCCATGAGGCAAGGTGAGTACCTTGCCTCAGGCGGCATCTCCCCAGCAGTTACAAGGGGCGGCAAAAAGCCGCTCCTTGTAACTTTAAGATCCGAATTTCCGGTTTCTAAACCGGAAATTCGGCTTTTCTAGCGCAGAGAGCACAATTTCGCTCTCTGCGCTGGCAATGCGGCCCCCCCTGGACCCTCGTTGGCGATTTTAAGGTAAGTACGACGGGCGGGGGGGGGCAGCATTTTAAACGCTGCCTCAGGTGGCAAAACAACCTGGAGCGCGCCTGGGTCTGATACAATACTATATGATGTTATTTCGTGACACTGTAACATGATATGTACTACTTAACTCTACGAGTGAACCATCTTATGTTTTGTCTTGTTTTTGTTTATCCCCTTGTATCCCCTTCCCTTGAAAAGCAAAAATAAAAATCTATAAAAAACAGTGGGGGGCAGTAGATGTGATCTATTTGGATTTTGCCAAAGCGTTTGATACTGTGCCCCACAAACGACTGCTTTCTAAACTAAGGTCTGTTGGGCTTAATGAAGTAGTTTGCACATGGATAGGAAACTGGCTACAGGATCGGTTACAGAGGGTGGTTGTTAATGGTAAATTCTCTACTTGGAGTAAGGTTCTTAATGGGGTCCCCCAGGGCTAGGTATTAGGTTCACTTTAATTTAACTTGTTCATTAATGACTTAGGGGAGGGTATTGTAAGTAATGTATCAGTTTTTGAGGATGACAAAATTATGCAGCCAAATTAATTCCATCCATGATGTGGCATCCTTGCAACATGATCTTGACAAACTGGCAATCTGGGCAGCTAAGGGGCAAATGAGATTCAATGTTGATAAATGTAAAGTCATGCACCTGGGATGTAAAAATATCCAAGCCACTTATACCCTTAATGTGGAATTCTCTACCTGAATCAGTGGTACAGGCTGATACATTAGATAGCTTTAAGAAGGGGTTGGATGGCTTTTTAGCAAGTGAGGGAATACAGGGTTATGGAATATAGCTCATAGTACAAGTTGATCCAGGGACTAGGAATTTTTCCCCCTCTGAGGCAAATTGGTGAGGCTTCAGATGGGGTTTTTGCCTTCCTCTGGATCAGCTGGCAGTTAGGCAGATATATATAAAAAAAAAAAAAAAAAAGATTGAACTTGATGGACGTGTCTTTTTTCAACCTTACTTACTATGTTACTATGTAAGGCACAAAGTCACCCACTCCCTCCCTTCCATAGGTACCCCCGTGCAAATCCTGCCTTTCTATGTGGGGACCAAGTGGGAGCTAATCACAGTGCGCTCGTTACTTATACCCCCAAAGAAGCTGAGTTAGTCTGTGAAACGCGAAGGGCGGCATAGGTGGACAGTGGTGTGCTTAGCTCCCACTTGGTCCCCACGTAGATAGGCAGGATTTGCACGGGGGTACATATGGGGTATGATACCAAAATATGAGGAGTTTGTAGATGTGTTATTTTTGCTTTGAACATTTAGCCATTCTTTTTGCATTATACCAAATAAAGGTCCAGTCCCTTTCTGGAAGAGGTTGTGGGAAAGTTGAATCCCATTTGGTCATATACAGTAAGGAAGTCTAGGGGGTGGAACAGTCTGGGGTTTGGAAAGTAACTGATAGATTTTAGAAATTAGCCCTTTTTGTAGAGGGCTCAATCTGGCGAATGATTCAAAATGTGAAGGAAGGGTCAGTTTTGCATTCTAGCAAAATGCTTCAAATGGAGGTACAAACCTTCAAAACATTCTTTGGTGTCTATTGTGTAAGATCATTAAAAGATAGGATCTCCTTGGATAAAGAATTCAGAAAGTCACCCACGATTTGAACACCTGTACCATCACATTTACTGAAAAAATTAGTTCGGGTTCCAGGTTTAAACTCCGGGTTGTCAAGGAACAATGGATAAAGTAATTTTGAAGATATAAATTTATATTTTTGTGTGATTGCATACAACATTGATAACATATGCTGTGTCAATGGAAGTAATGTAGTCTTCCCAACTGAATGATGGGTTGCTCAAGTGACATATGTTGGACATAGCATTCTCAATAAAGCCCCATCTTGTGTTGGGATGCCAATACGAGAGTCGTCTAAGGTGGGTGGCTTCATAACATCTACAGAAACATGGGGCTCTAAGAACAATCCTGTCTTTTAATATGTGTGTTATTTTGTTAGTAGCTTTAAGACATGGTGCTACAAATTACATAATGCCCTGTATTCAGATATCCTTAGGTCTCAAACATTGTATAGAATAAGCTCTTCAGGGCAGAGACCTCATCCCAACTGTGTATTGAAGCTTAAGTATCTATTTTCACTGTCTAATTTATGATAAAACCAATGCATACATTTGTGGTACTATATAAATAAATACAGTATAATAAGATATGTAGCTGTGTATTGTACATAAATATGTCTTAAGTCATTGGCTTAACTTGATGTGACAAGAACTCAAATCAGAATGGCCTTCATTCCCAAAAATTTATGTTACTATTTCACATTATTCAGGACCCCCACCAAGTTCCTTATATTTCTTTATGCAATTGTCATTCAGTCTGTTCATGTTAAATATTTAGTTTTAATAGATTATGCAATGTTTATGTTTCGCTGAAATAAAAGATCAGCAAATAAATGATAATATTTAGCAAACCCATTCTTAGAGAATATATAAATATTGCACAGTGCATGCCACTGTAAATGGCAAAAGGCCTTCATCAGCATAAAATGAGAACAGAATAGCAGTTATGGGGATAAACAGTTATAATAGCTTATAAAATCAAAGGTAGCATAAGCCAAATAATGGTATATGATACCACAAAACTGCAAAAAATATGCAGTCTAAAAACAGCCAACAAAAGCTAATAACATTTTAGCAGCTGATTATTAAGTAAAGACAGTTTCCTCTAGGAAATATATATCTTATAATAGAGTTTGTGTCAACTGGAGTTGCCATTAGGCTAATTGCTGTGTAAAATTCAGAGTTTTTCACCTAGCTGCTTTGAATCCAATCAGCTATTGCCATCAGCACCAACCTTTATTCTAGTATACACCATAATAACTCTCTGCTTTCTGAAGGGTCCCCTGCGAGTTCATTTCTACAGATTGCTGGGGGTGTTAATTAAATTTATTATACGCCAACACTGCTTCATAAAGGCAAGGAAATCCAATAAAAAAAAAAACACGATCAGCAAAAAAAGAGAAAGAAAGAAAGAAAATTTGCCACTTTGTTTCATTTCACTAGTTTGTTTTCTTCTTTGAAAGCTCTCTGCCCAGGGCTTTGATATTCTACAACAAATGAAAAAAATGTACACAATTGCTTAGGAGCAAATACGTTTTTTTTACAGCAGTTTTACCTTGCCAAATTGTAACAGAGGAGTATGTATTTTAGTTTTTGACTACTAATTAACCTTTTATAGTTGCCATATGAAAGAAAGAGTCAATGGGGGTCATTAAGCAGCCAGTTTACGCAGTGCATATTTATTCACAAATGATTGTATTGCCCATGTTTTTTCCTGAACACTAAAATTTTGCACTGCTGTGCCAGTCTTTCCGGTTTATGCAAATAAAACCGGAATGAGTGTGGCAACTGTGCAAGGTTGTTGTGTGCAAAAGTAGCAAGGACAGTGATTTAAATTCGCAATTTGAGAACATGTTTTGGGAATATTTTATGCACCACCAAAGTCGTGGCATAACTCAAATGCAGAGTGTGAGCATAAATATTCACATTTTGTGATTCTGCCATATTTAACAAGCTCTTGTGGCCGCTATTCGCAGTGTGAAAAAAAAATCACAATTCTGTGTACATTAAATAAAACACTCTTATCCATTTGCCAAATGTTAGGCACCACAAAAACTGATACCTGGTTCCTACATGGGTACTTCTGTTCGAGCAAGACTAAATGAGCATTGAAGCATAAGAAGAGGATTGCTACATGGTACTTACTGAAATGTACTCCAGGCCAGTGCAGTTTTCTGCTAATTTGAGCGCTAACCCGAGCTAGGTAAGAAATTTCACTCACTGGTAGTGATGGGCGAATTTGCGCGTTTCGCTGCCAGCGAATAAATTCGCGAATGACCCGCGAAAATTCGCGGCAAAAATTCGCCGGTGTCAAAAAAAAACGGGCGCCGGCGTCAAAAACGGGCGCCGGCATCAAAAACGAGACGCCGGCGCCATTTTGCGAAAAATGGGCGCAAATTCGCCCATCCCTACTCACTGGGGTAATTTGGTCTTTCTTTGTCCTTTAAATCAATAATATTTAGCAATCCTTATAACATTTTTGTGTTAAGCAACATTACTAAACACATTATATATATATATATATATATATATATATATATATATATATATATATATATATATACTCTACATAATGCAGTTTTCTTTTGTATGAAGTTACACCTACAGTACACTGCCATCAGTTCACTCAAAGTTGAGCCATTTCCTGACTTTAGCAGTTAACATAGTGCTTGATCTTAAAGAGGAGCCTGAGACTATTTGACATCAAAAACTAGTGCCAATACAATATTTTAAATGGAAGAGGTTTACAAAACTTGTTTTGCACACACTTAAGATATCATCTGCTTTTGTTCCTTTCTGAGAAGGAAAGGAAAGAATGGAAAGGAAAGAAGCTACTCTTCCAAACATAGTAACTAACTAACTTACCCTTGTTTATACCCTTGATATTGAGTCATTTAAAGGGTAAACAGACTTGTGGATGTGGCTACTATGGACATAAATCTCAAAGGAGGTTTAGGTTTGAAAGCAACAGAGCTAAAACTTAATTTTGCTAATAGACATTATTAATAAATGAACAGATTGTCTTCCTTGATTTACTGATATTTTGTGTGGCATTGACATAAAACCTTAGAAATGCCATAGAACTCAACAGCCAAGGTAACCTGTTCATGGATCTCTTGTGTACATTTCAAATTCAAAACAATTTGGTATACAAATAAACCTGATTTTGCACAATTTTCTTCTGGCCCATGTGTTTCTAAGACAAGCAGAATTTAATTTGGTGCCCTGGGCAGAATGTCAAACTAAAATTCACAAAATGATCTATGAAATGCTTATGATTGCCAGAAATGAATTCTAGGAATTCCTAACCACTTTGTTCTGTGCAAATCAATTTTTTTGATCATAACTGAATTAAAGATAAGAACTGTAATTTTATATAAAATAGCCAACACAATCGAATAAGTGTAGGGACCCAAAATGTTAACAGTCCAAATGTATGGAAATCCCCAAAGTAGTACATCCCTGTTTCAATCAAACTCAGCTTGACAGGTGCCCTGCCCCTAATGGGTGGAGTTACCACCCCTAATGGGTGAGTTTACCATCCCTAATGGGCAGAGCTATGTCTGAGCTGTACTTCATTGTCAATCTAGCCACGGCCACTGCGGCAAAGAATGTACCGGCCCACTGCACAACCGCTATTTCGTCAAATTATGCATCAATTTTGTGTAATACCCAAAACCCCCTAGCAAGACTCTACTGCGAGTGCCATCATGTGGTTATGTTTGATATTACCAGTTCCATTTGTTTTACCTAAACACTGAGTAGTTCTCGGTAAGTGCTATCATGTGGGCACTGCTATAACTACATTGGAGTAATGTTTTTAGAGGTACTCCTACATGCCTGGGCATGTCTAGATCAGTCTGGAGACCATGTCCCATTGGGTACAAGAGTAATTTTAAAGGTATTAAAGTAAAGTTTATTATTGTAATGTCTGGGGAAGGTCTGAACATGTTCAAAAAGGTACCTATAACAGCTCTGCATCATTATACACAAGTGCAGACCTGTGTAGCTTATATTCCACAGAGTTATGAGTTAGTTCTATATATAAAGTCTGACATACACTCATAAGACAACCCACAGATGATTACTTAAAGGTTCTGTGATTAAATTAACACAACCCAAGGTAAAACTGGCCATGAGCAAATAAGAGAAATGGTCTGTTTAAGCCAGTACAGTTCACGCGAGAACCTTCCTGAAATGTACAATTCATTAAGGTCTGTTTGACCAGTCCAAAACTATGCGGTTCACAGGAGAACTTCCGGAAATGTACAATTCATAATGTATCCCATCTGGCAGGCAGATGCAGACAGTTGTTGATCTAAAGGGGAACTCATTTAATGATTTATCACAGCATTATAGATTCATTAGCCATATAATTTAATGGTTGATAATTCAATAGTTACATACCAATATATTGCAGTTCATGTGAGAAATTTTCAGAAATGAAAAATATTGGTCGTTTCAGTGGGGTGTTAAAAATAAAACAAGATACTGTGATACAGTGGTTGTCCACGCAGGTGTCACGGTCGCTGCCTGGAGCAGGTCCTGGAGCTCCGGGCGGCGCGTCCCTCCCTGCCGGCGTCGCTCCCAAAATGGCGGCGCCCATGGCCGCCACGTGGGTAGCGGCGCCGGCGCGATGACGTCAGCGCGTCGACGTCGGCGCAAGGATGCCGATGACGTCAGAATGGCGCCAAATTCAAATATAAAAGCCTTACTAAGACGCCAGAATTGCGCCCAAGTATAGGAATCTATTCCTGTGAGAATCCTGGGTTCCCTGTGAGCTTCTATAGCTATATCCTGTTCCTGATTGTTATTTTGACCCTTTGCCTGGACTTTGGACTTTGTTGTTATCTGCCTGCCTGTGAACTCTTGCCTGGATCCTGACTACCCCTTTGATTACCCCTTCGGACACCGCGACCTTGCACCCTCAAGAGGGCGTCCTCCTCGATCCTGACTACCTCCCTGGAGGGAGCTCCCGGCTCCCTGACATTATACTTGGGCCATGGATCCTACTGAGGAAGCTACGCCTGATGTCGGACGAGCGCTCCGCGGACTGGCATCCCGCATGCAGGAATATGAAGCCCAGCAGTACCACATAGGACAGGCACTCGATACCCTTCTCTCCCGAGTGCCTCCTGCTTCCCAAGCGGCTGCAAATCCTCCCATGGTGGACGTCTCGTCTAGCACAGGTTTCTCGTCTGGTGAGCCTCGTATTCCGCCTCCTCCTCGCTTCAGTGGGGACCCACAGGCCTGCAGAGGTTTCGCTACACAGTGCCAGATCCAGTTCGAGTTTCAACCCTCGCACTTCCCCAATGAACGTTCCAAGGTGGGGTATGTGATGTCTCGTTTGGTGGGCAAACCGCTTGAGTGGACAACATCTCTTTGGGAGAAGAATTCTCCACTGACTTTTGATGCCAAGGCTTTTCTTCAAGCATTTCGTACTGTGTTTGATGCCCCGGGTCGGGTCACTAATGCCCCTTCTCGTCTTCTGCAACTCCGACAGGGAAACCGCAGTGTCAGTGACTATACTATTGACTTTAGAACTTTGATGGCTGAAACTTCCTGGAAAGACGATGCCTATAAGGCCGTATTCTATCAAGGTCTGTCTATTCGCATTAAAGATGATCTTGTCTCCAGGGAGTTCCCTGATCTGCTGGAAGATTTGATTGCACTATCCATTAAGGTGGACACTCGTCTCAGAGAGCATCAAGTAGAGAGGGAGCGTGGTAAACTATTTCAACCCTTGTTGGCACCTCGCTTCCAGAGACCTCTCTTGCAAACTCCAGCTGCTCAAGCTTCTCCTCCGGAGGAACCGATGCAGGTTGGAAGGGCTCGCCTCTCCGAACAAGAAAGACTCCGTAGACCAGGGGTGTCCAAACTACGGCCCGCGGGCCAAATGCGGCCCGCAATCCATTTTTAATTGGCCCGCAGCAGGTAATGATCAGATGCTCCAGAACACATGCAGATTCGCCTCTTGTTCACTGCAGTCACATCTCCGTGCTGCCAACACTTTGCTGGCCATGGACAGTTCTCAGCTAGTGCCCAGACTGTCAGTGGCAAGTAGTATACTTCAACATAGGCTGGCAGCACCCAGCTCGCACATTGACAGCAGCAATTTGTAAACTGAGATTTGTAAGATTTGTGCACAGGCAGGCAGAACTTCCGCAGCCAGTATCAGTCTCGCACACAGACAGTCCGTTAAGCTGCTACTCCTAATGGTGCACACAGTCGGCAGCAAGCGGCAGGCAGACAGTAGCATCCAGCCAGGAGTAACCGAAGCACCAACCCACCACATCCACAGTAGCGCTCTGCTTATAAGCAGCAGCATCCAGCAGCTGGCAGTTACTCGCTCGCACACATCGCACATCCGCACTGCCACGCGCAGGATAGGAATGTCTCCTCTGACCCTGTTTGAGAAAGGAATGAAGGGGCGCTCTGGAAATGACTTGAAGTTACAACCTTTGCTCTTTGTGTTTATTTGAATATAGGGCACGACTTTGCTTTGCAAGCATTTATATCAGTGACTCTCTCCTTGTCTCTGCTATGACCATCATACTGCTGCACGTTACATGGGGTTTTGTATAAAATGCGACTAAACAACAGTTCCCTGTAATCGTATCCTTCATTTGAACATGACTGGCAGTTCCAATCTCATCCCTCCCTCTCCTCTCCCACGTTTGTTTTGCGTCTCATCTGACTTTTGGTGAAGGGGGGCAAATTGCTGCAAATTCCCCCCTTGTGGCTCAGTCCTCCCTCCTTAGCCCTTCCTTCTCAGCTCAGCATTCCGTGCTCTGCGTTCAGCTTTTGTCAGCCTTGAGCACAGAGGCGGGCTAAGGAGGGAGGACCGGGCCACAATGGGGGGGAGTTTGCAATAGCAAGTTTTGGCAGCACCTCCTTTTCATTCTGTCACTGAACTCCCAGCATCCCCTGTGCTCTGGATGATTATTACACGAGTCATTGGGCTCCAGGCAGGAGGTGCTGGGAGTTGTAGTGTCTGATCTCAGCTGCTGCAGAAACTCTTCTCTGATGGGAATGATGTATAATCTCTGTGTAGCACTGGGGAATATGTCAGAGCTATAGAAACAAAGGATAATAATACAGTAGAAATGTCATGTGACTCCAAATAGATTGGGCCTAAATCGCTAGTTAGCTACCTCGGAAGGGATATCAGTGTCAGGCTGAATGGTCGGCCCCCCACATTTTCACCTCACCAAATCTGGCCCTCGTTGCAAAAAGTTTGGACACCCCTGCCGTAGACGAATGGCTGGCTTATGTCTGTATTGTGGCGGACAGTCTCATTTTGCGAACTCTTGTCCGGTGAAGCCCACGAGTTCTGTTCCCCAAGGTATATCTAGGGTAACTCATGTAGGGGGCACTACTCCGAAGTCTCAAGAGAACACTCACAGGTTTCTCCTTCCTTTACAGATTCGCCTAGCCACTAAGACCATTGTCGGCTCAGCTTTCATTGATTCTGGAGCTGCTGGGAACTTCATGGACGCTCTTTTCGCCAAACACATGGAAGTTCCCTTATTTCCATTGTCTACTCCGCTTCGAGTCACTGCCATTGACGACAGACCCCTGGAGGCTGAATTTATCTCTAAAACAACGGGGGAATTGCCTGTGCAGGTTGGGACGCTGCATAAAGAAAGACTATCGTTCCTTATTATTTCCTGCCCGTCCGTTCCTGTTGTTTTGGGTCTCCCTTGGCTGCGCCTGCATAATCCCACCATTGATTGGTCCGCAGGACAGATTTCCCGTTAGAGCCCATTTTGCCAGCAGCACTGTCTTCCTGCTGAACCCCTCCAGAGGGTGAATATCTCTATGTCTGATCTGAAGACTCTACCCTCCTTCTACAGGGAATTCTCTGATGTATTCTGTAAGAAATCCGCAGAATTCCTTCCTCCACATCGACCATACGATTGTCCTGTCGATCTCCTGCCAGGAACCATGCCCCTAGGGGTCGCACCTATCCTCTTTCTCCGGCTGAGACTTCTGCCATGAAAGATTATATTCAGGAAAATCTCCAGCGGGGGTTTATCCGTCCCTCTACTTCTCCTGCCGGGGCAGGTTTCTTCTTCGTGGAAAAGAAGGATGGAGGCCTACGTCCTTGCATTGACTTCCGGGGCCTTAATAAAATCACTGTTAAAAACCGGTACCCCTTACCTTTGATTGCTGAACTCTTTGACCAATTGAAAGGGGCTAAAATTTTCACTAAGTTAGATCTCCGTGGGGCGTACAACCTCATCCGCATCCGTGAAGGGGATGAATGGAAGACGGCATTCAACACTCGGGATGGGCACTATGAATATCTCGTGATGCCCTTTGGCCTCTGTAATGCCCCCGCTGTCTTTCAGGAGCTCGTGAATGACATTTTCCGGGATCTCTTGGGAAAGTCTGTGGTCGTGTACCTGGATGACATCCTAATCTTCTCGAAAGACCTCGAATCTCACCGCTCCCAGGTGAAAGAAGTACTCTCTCGTTTGAGGAAGAACTCTCTCTTCGCCAAGTTGGAGAAATGTGTCTTTGAAGTGTCTAAGATTCCTTTTTTGGGTTATATCATCTCCCCAGAAGGTTTCGAGATGGATCCCGTTAAGGTGTCAGCAATCCAAGAATGGCCCCTTCCCTTGAGCACCAAGGCTATACAAAGGTTCATCGGATTTGCCAACTACTACCGGCAATTCATCAGGGGGTTTTCTTCCCGCATTGCACCTATCCTTACTCTCATCCGAAAAGGGGGCAATCCCAGGTCCTGGCCTCCAGTTGCCGTAGAAGCTTTTCAGTCCCTAAAAGACGCATTTTCTTCTGCCCCAGTCCTCCGTCATCCGGATCCTAAGTTGCCCTTTTGCATTGAGGTGGATGCATCTGAGGTAGGTGCAGGGGCTATCCTATCCCAGAGACATTCTACCGATGGGAAATTGCACCCCTGTGCCTTTTTCTCCAGAAAGTTTTCTCCTGCAGAACAGAATTACGATGTAGGAAATCGAGAACTCCTGGCTGTCAAACTTGCTCTCGAAGAGTGGCGTCATCTCCTAGAGGGTTCTTCAATTCCGGTCACGATTTACACTGATCATAAGAACTTGGAGTTCATACATTCTCTCAAGAGACTGAATCCTCGTCAGGCCAGGTGGGCTCTGTTCTTCTCCCGCTTCAACTTTGTCTTGACCTTTCGTCCTGGCTCCAAAAATCGGAAAGCCGACGCTCTGTCTCGAAGTTTCACTCCGGTGGATCGTACTCCTGAAAGACAAGAGCCTATTATTCCTCCTGTCAAGATCATCGCGTCACTGTACCCTCAGTTTGCTGATCAAATCCTGGCTGGTCAATCTTCTGCCCCTCCTGATACCCCCATCGGATTGGCTTTTGTACCTCCTGAGCTTCGTCTGCCTATTCTGCAACAGACTCATAGTTCCAAACAAGCGGGACATCCTGGTCCTGTTAAAACTCTTGAACTTTTACGGCGTCTTGTCTGGTGGCCGACAATCCGTAAAGATGTCAAAGACTTTGTTTCTGCCTGTACTGTTTGTGCCACTTCCAAGTCCAGCCATTTTCGCCCCAGTGGGTTACTACAGCCGTTGCCTGTTCCCTCTCGTCCTTGGACGCATTTGGCAATGGACTTCATTGTTGAACTTCCTCCCTCCTGTGGGAACACCGTGATTTGGGTTGTCATTGACCGCTTCAGCAAGATGGCCCACTTCATCCCTCTACGGAAGCTTCCATCTGCAGTGGAGTTGTCACAGTTGTTCATCCAGTTCATCTTTCGCCTGCATGGCTTCCCAACTGAGATAGTTTCTGACAGAGGGTCTCAATTCACGGCTAAGTTCTGGCGTTCCCTGTGCAAAGATCTAGGTATTAATCTTCAGTTCTCCTCAGCTTATCATCCCCAGACTAATGGAGCGGCTGAGCGAGTGAACCAAGCCTTGGAACAGTTCTTGAGGAACCACGTTTCCCTTTGTCAAGATGATTGGTCTGATCTCCTCCCATGGGCGGAATTTGCTCATAACAATGCCTGCCACACTTCCACTGGAAGGTCTCCATTTATGTCGGTGTATGGTCAACACCCTCAAGCCTTCCCACAAGACTTTGTGTTGTCTGATGTTCCGGCCGCGGATGACCATGCAGCCCACATGTCTGCTGTTTGGGCTGCAACCAAGTCAAACCTGGAGAAGAGTGCTCTGCTTCATAAGACGTTTGCAGATCGTAGACGTAGACCCTCTCCTCCCTACAAGGTCGGTGATAAAGTCTGGTTGTCTTCCAGGAACATTCGGTTGAAGGTACCATCTCCTAAGTTGGGTCCGAGATTCGTAGGTCCATTTTCCATCTCGGAGGTGATCAATCCTGTGGCTGTCAGACTTCAGCTTCCCCCTGAGATGCGAATTCCCAACGTGTTTCATGTCTCCTTGGTGAAACCCGCTACCTCCAACCGCTTTTCCGTTGTCCAGCCTCCCCCTCCTACTATCTCTGTGGATGGTCAACAAGAATATGAGGTGGAGAAGATCCTTGACTCCAGAATCTCCAGGGGTTCTCTTCAGTACCTCATCAAGTGGAAAGGCTTTGGCCCTGAAGAATGCTCCTGGGAAGGACGCTCTGATGTCCATGCTCCTCGTCTGGTGAGGGAGTTCCACTCTAAATTTCCCCAGAAGCCCAGTCCTGGTGGTCCGGAGGCCCCCCGTGAGGGAGGGGGTACTGTCACGATCGCCGCCCGGAGCAGGTCCTGGAGCTCCGGGCGGCGCGTCCCTCCCTGCGGGCGTCGCTCCCAAAATGGCGGCGCCCATGGCCGCCACGTGGGTAGCGGCGCCGGCGCGATGACGTCAGCGCGTCGACGTCGGCGCAAGGACACCGATGACGTCAGAATGGCGCCAAATTCAAATATAAAAGCCTTACTAAGACGCCAGAATGGCGCCCAAGTATAGGAATCTATTCCTGTGAGAATCCTGGGTTCCCTGTGAGCTTCTATAGCTATATCCTGTTCCTGATTGTTATTTTGACCCTTTGCCTGGACTTTGGACTTTGTTGTTATCTGCCTGCCTGTGAACTCTTGCCTGGATCCTGACTACCCCTTTGATTAACCCTTCGGACACCGCGACCTTGCACCCTCAAGAGGGCTTCCTCCTCGATCCTGACTACCTCCCTGGAGGGAGCTCCCGGCTCCCTGACAGCAGGATCCATATACACTGCACAAACCAGCTCCAAAATTTTTTAAAGGAAATAGAATATGTGTTTCAGATATAGACGCACAATGGCAAGCAGACTTGGTATCAATTCGTATTTTGACAACACATCTATAATAGTAAGTATGTATTTGACACCATTGTTGTATTTTGCAGAATCCGTCATTGATACCAAGTCTGCTTGCCATTTAGCATCTATACCTGAAACACATTCTAGGCAGAAGCATTTGTATCTAAGTTCTTCTGACCCATGTGGATGTGTCTGAAGAGCATGTGTCCTGTAAGGCCCAGTAAAGAGTTCTGCCCTAGAATGATAGCCTTTGTAGAGAAGTTTGGGGAACAGGGACCCTGTGAACAAGGTTTAGTCAGATATAGTACTAATTTTATCTACAGTACATTCTGATACTAAGGCAAAGCTAGAAGGAGCAGTTTTGTGCTCCACCAAAGGATTGTAGCTGGAGGTAGCTCTCCTTATCTATCTAGCTCTCTGTATCTGATCTTTTTTTTCTGTATTCTTTTTATTGAACAGGTTTATATCAGTTTACAACCATATAGCATAAGCATTATTGTACATTAAAGGACATAGTAAACATCATTTCAAGCAAATATTATTCATATTCATATTTTAAAAACTTGTAGCAATAGTAACTAAAAAGTTATAAAGATTATTCCAAGTTATTCCAGACATTGGTGTTCATTTCTATGGTGTAATTTCCTGTTCTGATTACTTTGCAAATCATTCAGGTCGTTCCAAGGAGATGAATTAAACATTTAACTATCAGGTAAGTATTTACGTTAGTCAGGGTTTACCAGGTTGAGATTAATATTAACTCATACTAATAATCTGATTCACTGGGGTGGCAACTTTGCAAGGTAATCCTTCCATGGCAAACAAATGGCTGAGTAATTCACATGATTATTATTTATGGAGGCAGTCAATTCTTCCATTAGACATATGTCATTTATCATTTGAAACCATTTCTCTTTATTTATTCTGAGATATTTTCTGTCTCCACAGCATGGGGATCTGAGCCTTAGCTGCAATAATAAGTTGTAATAATAATTCTCTTTTAGTGAAGTTCTCTGGTTCAAAGTCATGGAATAATAAAATAGCTAGAGAGTCAGTTTATACTCTTTCCCCTATAATATCAGAACATATTTCAAATACTCTCATTCCATATCCTCATTCCAATAAGATTTTAAAAATGGACAGGTGAGCCATAAATGTTCTAATGAACCTTGATCTTGCTCACATATCCAACATACTGTAAGTCATTATCCATCATGTATGAAGACGCTTGTTGTCTGTTACTTATTGAACATTTATTAGTGCATTTATATATTCTCTCCTAATCTTGGTCATTTAAAGCAATATTTAACTCACTTTCCCATATTTCGGTGTAAGTAGGACGGTTCGGGTATTTTATAGCCACAATTGTTTTAAATATTCGAGATAGAGAATGTCTCAGATTACCTTCTATTGTACATATTTGTTCAAATTCTGTAAATTCCCTGGCTCGTGTTCCCCTTAGCTTAAGTTTTAACAGAAAATTGTGTATTTGCTGTTCTCTCCATTTATCCCTAGTTGACCACTGTTCTCTAGAAAGTTCAGCCTCTGGTGTTTGTCCTGATTTAGACATTAAGAAGTGTTTTAATTGTGGGTAATCTATGTTAAATGCTTTAATAAACCATTTATCAAATATTCCTGGTTTGAAGTCTTCATTATTATATAACAGCATAATTGGTGAAGGGTATTTAGTTAATTGTTCTGAAGCGTTTAGTTTAAACCAAATATTCAGACAGTTATTTAATAAATGGTCTTTGGTTAAACGTGGTATATTCTCTCTCCGTATCCATGCCAGGCTATGTAATACGTCTTGTGTCCACAAGTTCTCTAGTACACGCCAACTAGATTCCCAACTAATTCTATCGAAAGCCTTCTCCGCATCTGTGAAGTGAAGCATTATAGGTCTTTGTTGTTTTCTTCCCCATATAATCCAATTTACTACTTTCCTGGTGTTTTGTTTTGCTTCTCTTCGATGTACAAACCCTACCTGATCTCTGTGTATACAGTAAGACAGAACAGGTTTCAATCTGAGGGCTAGAATTTGAGAAAATTTTGAGGTCTATATTTATAATAATATTGGTCTATAATTCCCTCACACTGAGTGATCTTTCCATGGCTTTAAAGTTATATGAGCCATTAAAAATTCCGGGTTTAAATGAGAGGCTTCTGAAATAGAATTGACAAAGGGTAACATTATTGGAGTTACAATACCTTCAAATACTTTATAAAATTTAGCAGTGTATCCATCTGGTCCTGGGGCCTTATTTGGCTTGAGAGTTTTTATGGCATTTTGTATTTCTAGACCAGTTATGGGCTCTTGAAGGCTTTGTTTATATTGATCTGGTACCCTCAGAATTGCATTTTCTGTGAGATATTGTTTAATCTTCTCCCTCAATTTAATCTTACCATCTGTTTTTATAGGGTTGAGATTATATAGTTTTTCATAGTATACTTTAAATACTTCAGCTATTTGCTCTGGAGCCCATTGCATTTTATTTTTTGAGTTTTTTGTCTAATATATGAACTATTTTGTTTGTTCTTAAGTGCTCTTGCTAATAATTTTCCTGTCTTGTTTCCATGTTCAAAATACTTTTGGCGCACCCTGGATAAAACATTTTGAGTTTGGACATTCAAATATTGATGAAGTTCAAGTCTTTCCTGAGTTAATTTATTTAATACGTTTTGTGATTGGTCTATTTTATGTGAAATTTCCAACTCCTGCACTTGTGCCAATAGCTTTAATATTCGTGCTTCCCTGATTTTCTTTAATTTGGACCCATGTTTTATTTAAATTCCTCTCACTAAACATTTCAATGCCTGCCATTTCGAGATGTCTGAGGCTGGATCTGCCTTTACAGTATTTTTATAGGTAGTCAATGATTCCTGTAAATCTTTAAGACATTCTTTATTATCCAGCAGGGAATCATTCAATTTCCATCTCCAAGGGGTTCTAGGATTATTAGGCAGGTTAATTATTATTTGAACTGCTGCGTGATGTGACCAAACTATGTTTTGCAATATGGCAGACTTCATCCAATTTATATGTTGCTGTGATGTTAGGATATAATCAATTCTAGAGTATATTTGTCTAGCATGGGAATAAAAGGTGTAGTCCTTTTCAATTTCATGAAAGCACCTCCATGTATCCAAAAGTCTAAGTCTGATAAGTGTTTTTTTAACCTTATTAATAGCAGAGGGGAATTACAGAAGTACCTGTTGAAGTATCAATATTAGGATTAAGTGTCATATTTAGATCTCCCCCCTATGATTGTAAAAGGTGTCAGCTTGATTGTGGTTTGGTAAGTATATACACCCCAATGTGCATTTGGTTCGGTATAGTAAACCTTTTACAAAGATATATCTCCCTTCATTATTTCTTCTTCTTTCTTCAGGATTTCTTGCGGTTGGAAGTCAAGTTGTCTATGTATGCCTATAGCCAATCCTTTTCATTTTTGAATCTTTATTATTGCTATAAAACCATTGTGAATAATTATGATATGTCTTAAGTAATTCGGTCTCCCCTTTAAGATGTGTTTCTTGTAGCATTACAATAGATACCTTCTGCCTTTTCATTTCCCTAAACAGATTATTTTTTCAGGGATATTAAGTCTGTTAATATTCAACGAAATTACCTTGATGTCAGCCATATATACTGTATGTGCTAGGTAAGTACTGCATTTTTCTTTTTAGGAAACCATTAATATTAGTGCTCCATCTCTTCTTGGGTACCTGGTCTGTATATCGGTATGGTATACTTGTAAGAAGTTTTAAATCAATGTCATGTCTATGAAAACTTACAAACTTTGTAAACTTACAAAACAAAAAACTTTTAGACTATTGAATTTTATCAGCATTGGGGTAAATTAAGCCTGTTACAATGGCTATTCTGTGACATGTATAACCAGTATGTGAAAACCCCTGGGAGGGTGGTATAGCTTCTGACTAAGGCCTAAATTGGCCATAAGTTTGTTACCGGGATGATTTACAAAAAATATTTTTTAAAACTAGTTGCATACTTACTGCAACTTGTACATGTATTTCTCAGTGGACGTCTGGATCATAGTCTAATATTACAGCATCAATAATATTCCTAGGAGATCCATTTGTGTTGGGCCAAATAACCATCATATAACTAATATACATTAGATCAAAAACAGTCAAACACATTAAACAGTCTCATAAATACCAGCCAGACATTAGTGGTGATAGTTAATAATGATCCTTTTGTGGGAAAAGAGTTTCAAATATAGTTCTGAAAGCAGTCACTCATCTCTTCCTTTTCTTTTCTCTGGTGCCAACTTATTTTTCTTCTTCTTGCTTTTAGGTGATTCAACTTCCGTCCAATCCTCTCGCTGCAGCAATTCCGGAATTTTAGGAGCCAAGGTTTAATCCATTCTGACAAGTCCGGTTCTTTAATTCCACAAGAATTCTTTGGCAGAATTGTGGAATATCCTCAGGGCTAAATAATGTTACTGTTGTTCCATCTCTGGTTACTTGTGAGCCAAAAGGGCAAATCCACCTATAGAGCAGTCCTTTATTTTTCAAATTAGCAACAAGTGGCTGAATCAGTCTGCGTTGATGCAGGGTGTGCCATGAGAGGTCCTGTAGTATTTTTTGGCCAAAATCTCCTCTTTTACGCCAAACCTAATCAGACAGCATATAATGTCCCTTGGTTTATCTTTTACAGCTCTTCGTGGTTTAAGAGCTCTGTGAAGCTCTCTCAAGATCAATAGTGAAGGTGTCAGGCTTTTCCAATATTTGCCTAAATAACTGCGACACTTTGGACTTTGGCCTGGAGGTTGCCTCCTTCCATTAACTTGGGCATGCCTCTAAAACGGAGGTTATTTATGCGCCCCCCTATTATCAGTGTCATCAAGGCACCTATGTAAAGCCACAATAGTTTGTGTGGTAGTTGTTAGCTGAAATTAAGGCTTCTATAGTATTTTCCACATGCTCATGTCTCTCCTCTGTTTCTGAGAGCCGTGTATGTATAGTTGCAATGTCCGCTTTTATACTACCAATTTCTTCCTTAAAGCTGGCCGTAGATGTTGAGATTTTTAAAAGATCCGATCCCCATCGTGAAACCACGATCTCGGAACGATCGTACAGTCGTACGAATTGACCATCAACTAAAAAGACCAATTTGCCAGGAAAACAAAGAGGCCTGCTTGGCCCTGCAAACATAGATAGATTGCACTGGGACCGACAAAGATTTTTTTAACCTGGCAAATCAATTTCCTGACAGATGTCAGCAGAAAAATCGTAAGATGTACGATCATTCGAATACCACGAAACGCACGATAATTTCTAAGGATTGGTCGGACTTCATTAAAATCGGTCGTTCGGCAAGAAGAATCGTCACGTCTATGGGGAGCTGAAGGGTAGTTTTAAATTGTGTAATCAGGTCTGCTAGATTTGACTTTGTTGGTATGGATTTCAAGTTGTCGGAATCGTCTATAGGACTGCGTGCTCTGCGATGTGCCGCTATCTTGGATCCCTGTTGCATGCGTTTGCATTCCGAGGATACAAAGTACTGCTTCAATAATCTTTGAGAGTCACCTGATTTGTTATTTTTAATTTCCTCACCATTGTGTTAATTTGTTTTCCCGTCTTTGCCCATCACAGCTGTCCACGTTGATCATTTCCCGGTAACTGGCCTAAGATCTCTGCATTCATGTGTCCGTGATGATCGGTAGTTAGCCACGCCCCCTTGTCTGTATCTGGTCTTATATATTTAAAGCAATCAGTTAGTAAACCCTGTGTTGTGGTTTCAATAAATCCTATATTTATTTGCAGAAGACCCTCTCCCTCTTTGTTCACTTAGAAAGGACCCATCTAGTAGAGATGTCGCGAACTGTTCGCCGGCGAACTTGTTCGCGCGAACATCGGGTGTTCGCGCTCGCCGGAAGTTCGCGAACGTCGCGCGACGTTCGCCATTTTGGGTTCGCCATTGTTGGCGCTTTTTTTTGCCCTCTCACCCCAGACCAGCAGGTACATGGCAGCCAATCAGGAAGCTCTCCCCTGGACCACTCCCCTTCCCTATAAAAACCGAAGCCCTGCAGCGTTTTTTCACTCTGCCTGTGTGTGCTGAAGAGATAGTGTAGGGAGAGAGCTGCTGCCTGTTAGTGATTTCAGGGACAGTTGAAAGTTTGCTGGCTAGTAATCGTTTTGATACTGCTCTGTTATTGGAGGGACAGAAGTCTGCAGGGGTTTGAGGGACATTTAAGCTTAGGTAGCTTTGCTGGCTAGTAATCTACCTTCTACTGCAGTGCTCTGTATGTAGCTGCAGTGGGCAGCTGTCCTGCTTCTGATCTCATCTGCTGACTGCTGCAATAACAGTAGTCCTTGTAAGGACTGCTTTTATTTATTTTTTTGTTGTTTTACTACTACTACTACTACTACTACTATAAGAGCCCAGTGCTATTAGTCTAGCAGTGTTGGGGAGTGGGACTGGTGTGCTAATCTGCTGCTCCTAGTAGTTCAGCAGCACCAACTTTAATTTTTTTTTTTTAATATTCATTTTTTTTTTATTTTACTTTTTTTATTTTACTACCGCTGTAGTAGTGTATAAGTTGACCTTTTAGGCATTATTTGCCCTGTAGGCATTATTTGCACACTGTTTTCTTCAACCCGCCATCGAGCTGTGTGACCTTGTTCACATTCTGTCTAAATATCCATAATATTACCGTCTCCAGAAAAAACACCGGAGTCACTTTTTTCAAGCAGCCATAATATATTTTACGTAATCCGTATCCACCGCTGTAGTAGTGTATACGTTGGCCTTGTAGGCATTATTTGCACACTGTTTTCTTCAACCCGCCATCGAGCTGTGTGACCTTGTTCCCATTCTGTCTAAATATCCATAATATTACCGTCTCCAGAAAAAACACCGGAGTCACTTTTTTCAAGCAGCATTCATATATTTTACGTAATCCGTATCCACCGCTGTAGTAGTGTATACGTTGGCCTTGTAGGCATTATTTGCACACTGTTTTCTTCAACCCGCCATCGAGCTGTGTGACCTTGTTCACATTCTGTCTAAATATCCATAATATTACCGTCTCCAGAAAAAACACCGGAGTCACTTTTTTCAAGCAGCATTCATATATTTTACGTAATCCGTATCCACCGCTGTAGTAGTGTATACGTTGGCCTTGTAGGCATTATTTGCACACTGTTTTCTTCAACCCGCCATCGAGCTGTGTGACCTTGTTCACATTCTGTCTAAATATCCATAATATTATCGTCTCCAGAAAAAACACCGGAGTCACTTTTTTCAAGCAGCATTCATATATTTTACGTAATCCGTATCCACCGCTGTAGTAGTGTATACGTTGGCTTTGTAGGCATTATTTGCACACTGTTTTCTTCAACCCGCCATCGAGCTGTGTGACCTTGTTCACATTCTGTCTAAATATCCATAATATTACCGTCTCCAGAAAAAACACCGGAGTCACTTTTTTCAAGCAGCATTCATATATTTTACGTAATCCGTATCCACCGCTGTAGTAGTGTATACGTTGGCCTTGTAGGCATTATTTGCACACTGTTTTCTTCAACCCGCCATCGAGCTGTGTGACCTTGTTCACATTCTGTCTAAATATCCATAATATTACCGTCTCCAGAAAAAACACCGGAGTCACTTTTTTCAAGCAGCATTCATATATTTTACGTAATCCGTATCCACCGCTGTAGTAGTGTATACGTTGGCCTTGTAGGCATTATTTGCACACTGTTTTCTTCAACCCGCCATCGAGCTGTGTGACCTTGTTCACATTTTGTCTAAATATTGATATTATCGTCTCTAGAAAAACCACTTGAGTTACTTTTTTTCAAGCAGCATTCATATATTTTACGTAATCCGTATCCACCGCTGTAGTAGTGTATACGTTGACCTTGTAGGCATTATTTGCACAGTGTTTTCTTCAACCCGCCATCGAGCTGTGTGAGCTTGTTCACATTTTGTCTAAATATTGATAATATTATCGTCTCTAGAAAAACCACTTGAGTTACTTTTTTTCAAGCAGCATTCATATATTTTACGTAATCCGTATCCACCGCTGTAGTAGTGTATACGTTGACCTTGTAGGCATTATTTGCACAGTGTTTTCTTCAACCCGCCATCGAGCTGTGTGAGCTTGTTCACATTTTGTCTAAATATTGATAATATTATCGTCTCTAGAAAAACCACTTGAGTTACTTTTTTTCAAGCAGCATTCATATATTTTACGTAATCCGTATCCGCCGCTGTAGTAGTGTATACGTTGACCTTGTAGGCATTATTTGCACAGTGTTTTCTTCAACCCGCCATCGAGCTGTGTGAGCTTGTTCACATTTTGTCTAAATATTGATAATATTATCGTCTCTAGAAAAACCACTTGAGTTACTTTTTTTCAAGCAGCATTCATATATTTTACGTAATCCGTATCCACCGCTGTAGTAGTGTATACGTTGACTTTGTAGGCATTATTTGCACAGTGTTTTCTTCAACCCGCCATCTAGCTGTGTGTATTATCGTTTCCAGAAAAACCAACTGAGTTTTTGTTGTTGTTGTTGTTTTTTTAAAAATAATGCCAGGCAAAGGCAGGCCGCCACGCAGAGGCCGTGCTAGGGGCCGTGCTGCTATGCAATCCTGTGGCCCTAGCAAATTGCCCAGTTTTAAAAAGCCAATGACCCTGAACTCCCAAAATGCTGAAGAGGTAGTTGACTGGCTTACACAGCACACCCCATCCTCTACCGTTTCTAACTTTACCACAACATCCTCCTCATCCTCCACTGCTATGGCCACCCCACGTAACACTTCCTCCACCACCGGTGCCCCTTCTTCACTGGGGTCAGAGGAGTTATTTTCCCATGAGTTTCTTGAACTGAGTAATGCGCAACCATTATTGCCAGAAGAAGATGAAGGAGATGAGGACCTTACACCAGATTTAATTCTGGCAGAGAACACGATAGAGATGGACATAATGAGTGATGAGGAGGAGGTCCCCGCTGCTGCTTCCTTCTGTGATGTGTCAGAAGAAATTGATGCATCTGAGGAGAATGATGATGAGGAGATTGATGTTTTGTGGGTGCCTAGTAGAAGAGAGCAAGAGGAGGGTAGTTCAGATGGAGAGACGGAGAGTCAGAGAGGCAGTAGGAGAATAAGACTTAGAAGAAGCAGGGAGGACAGCCCGCAGGGATCAGTAGGGCAACAACATGTATCGGCACCTGTGTTCAGCCGGCCAACGCACCCGCCATTGCCGCCAATACCGCCAACTCCGCCAACTCCGCCAACTTCTACTGTTACCGCCAGATCGCACACTTCCAAAAAGTCAGCAGTGTGGGATTTTTTTAATGTGTGTGCCTCTGACAAAAGCATTGTAATTTGCAATGAGTGCAGTCAGAAACTGAGCCTTGGTAAGCCCAACAGCCACATAGGTACAACTTCTATGCGAAGGCACATGAGCGGCAAGCACAAAGCACTTTGGGAGCAACACCTCAAAGGCAACAGGCAAACTAAAAGCCACACTCCTTCTGGTCCAGCATCTTACTGCTCTACCTCTGCTCTCCTTGACCCGTCTGAACCACCCTCCACTCCGCCTTCCACCTTGACCACCTGTTCCCATTCCCAGTCATCTGCCACCAGCCAAGTTTCTGTGAAGGCCATGTTTGAGCGTAAGAAGCCAATGTCTGACTGTCACCCCCTTGCCCGGCGTCTGACAGCTGGCTTGTCTGCACTCTTAGCCCGCCAGCTTTTACCATACCAGCTGGTGGACTCTGAGGCCTTCCGCAAATTTGTAGCAATTGGGACACCGCAGTGGAAGGTACCCAGCCGCAATTTTTTTTCTAAAAAGGGAATACCACACCTGTACCAACATGTGCAGAGCCAAGTTACCGCATCTCTGTCACTTAGTGTTGGGCCAAAGGTCCATATGACTACTGACGCATGGTCCTCCAAGCATGGTCAGGGCAGGTATGTCACCTACACTGCCCACTGGGTGAACTTGGTAATGGCTGGGAAGCAGGGAATGGGTAGCTCAACAACAACAGTGGAGTTGGTGTCACCGCCACGGATTGCACGCGGTTCTGCCACCACCTCTACTCCTCCATCGCTCTCTACCTCGTCTTCTTCTTCTTCTTACTCTGCTGCTGGGTCCTCCTTCTCCTCCTCCACACCTGTGCACCCCCAGCTCCCCCTAGGCTATTCGACGTGCCAGGTACGCCGTTGTCACGCTGTCTTGGGGATGACGTGCCTGGAAAGCAAAAACCATACCGGATCTGTACTCCGGTCATCTCTGCAGTCACAGGCCGATCGGTGGCTGACCCCACACCAACTGCAGATCGGAAAAGTGGTGTGTGACAATGGAAGCAATCTGTTGGCAGCGTTGAGACTAGGCAATTTAACACATGTGCCCTGCATGGCACATGTGTTAAATTTAATAGTCCAACGTTTTGTCTCCAAGTACCCAGGATTCCAGGACGTTCTCACCCAGTCCAGAAAGGTGTCGGCCCATTTCAGACGTTCCTACACAGCCATGGCACGCCTTGCTGACATTCAGCAGCGCTACAACATGCCAGTCAGGCGTTTGATTTCTGACAGCCAGACTCGCTGGAATTCAACGCTCCTTATGTTGGAACGTCTGCTGCAACAACAAAGGGCCGTCAACGAGTACCTTTTTGAACTGGGTGGTAGGACTGGATCTGCACAGCTGGGGATTTTTTTCCCCCGTTACTGGGTGCTTATGCGCGATGCCTGCAGGCTCATGCGACCTTTTGAAGAGGTGACAAATATGGTCAGTCGCACCGAAGGCACCATCAGCGACCTAATACCCTTCGCTTTATTCCTGGAGCGTGCCGTGCGACGAGTGACAGATGAGGCTGTAGACCAGCGTGACGAGGAGCTGGAAGCGCACGATTTCTGGTCGGAATCACCAGAACGAACCCAGGCACATGCTGCAACGCAGGGAGAGGTGCCAGAAGTGGAGTCAGAGGAGGAAGGTGGCTTTGTGGAGGAGGAGGAGGAGGACCAACAGGAGCAGGCTTCCCAGGGGGCTAGTGGTGACCTTTTGGGGACCCCTGGTCTTGTACGTGGCTGGGGGGAGGAGACCGTGGATGATGCAGTCCTTGATAATGAGGAAGCGGAGATGGATAGCTCTGCATCCAACCTTGTGAGAATGGGGTCTTTCATGCTGTCATGCCTGTTGAAGGACCCCCGTATCAAGAGGCTTAAGGAGAAGGACCTGTACTGGGTCGCAACGCTACTAGACCCTCGGTACAAGCATAAAGTGTCAGAAATGTTACCAACATACCACAAGTCCGAAAAGATGCGGCATTTACAAACCAGCCTGCAAAACATGTTGTACAATGCTTTTAAGGGTGATGTCACTTCAGGAACTCATCAACATTCCAGGGGCAGAGGTGCCAGTAATCCTGCCACGAGCACACCTGCAAGGACAAAGCCCTTTGGCCAGTCTGTAACGTCAGACATGCAAATGTTTTTCTGTCCAAGGCAGCGCCACAACCCTTCTGGATCCACCCTCAAAGAACGCCTCGACCGGCAGGTAGCGGACTACCTGGCATTAACTGCAGATATCGACACTCTGAGGAGCGATGAACCCCTGGACTACTGGGTGCGCAGGCTTGATCTGTGGCCAGAGCTGTCACAATTTGCCATGAACCTCTTGTCTTGCCCAGCCTCAAGTGTGCTCTCAGAAAGGACCTTCAGTGCAGCAGGAGGGATTGTAACTGAGAAGAGAACTCGCCTAGGTCACAAAAGTGTCGATTACCTGACCTTTATTAAAATGAATGAGGGGTGGATCTCGGAGGGTTACTGCACGCCGGAAGACTTGTTCTGACTTCTATGCAGCTGTCCTTCTCTTCAAGCCTCATGACTCCACACACAGCTGTCCTTTAGCGTCCTCCTCCTCCCTCCGCCACCGTTACAAACTAGGGTGCAAACCCTACTGGTTTAATTTTTTCTGGCCTCTGTGCTTCAGTGGCTGCGACCAAAAAAATGCCTATTTTCTGCATTTATATGACATAATTTTTCTGGCCTCTGTGCTTCAGTGGCTGCAACCAAAAAAATTTATATTTTCAGCATTTATATGGCATAATTTTTCTGTCAACTGTGCTTCAGTGGCTGCGACCAAAAAAATGCATATTTTCTGCATTTATATGGCATAATTTTTCTGGCCTCTGTGCTTCAGTGGCTGCAACCAAAAAAATTACTATTTTCAGCATTTATATGGCATAATTTTTCTGGCAACTGTGCTTCAGTGGCTGCGACCAAAAAAATGCATATTTTCTGCATTTATATGGCATAATTTTTCTGGCCTCTGTGCTTCAGTGGCTGCAACCAAAAAAATTTATATTTTCAGCATTTATATGGCATAATTTTTCTGTCAACTGTGCTTCAGTGGCTGCGACCAAAAAAATGCATATTTTCTGCATTTATATGGCATAATTTTTCTGGCCTCTGTGCTTCAGTGGCTGCAACCAAAAAAATTTATATTTTCAGCATTTATATGGCATAATTTTTCTGGCAACTGTGCTTCAGTGGCTGCGACCAAAAAAATGACTATTTTCAGCATTTATATGGCATATTTTTTCTGGCCTCTGTGCTTCAGTGGCTGTGGCCAAAAAAACTGGGCAAACAATGCCTACAAGGTCAACGACGTTGACCTTGTAGGCATTGTTTGCCCAGTTTTTTTGGCCACAGCCACTGAAGCACAGAGGCCAGAAAAAATATGCCATATAAATGCTGAAAATAGTCATTTTTTGCCATACGTTGACTCAACGTATATGGCAAAAAATGACTATTTTCAGCATTTATGTGGCATATTTTTTCTGGCAACTGTGCTTCAGTGGCTGCAACCAAAAAAACTGGGCAAACAATGTCTACAAGGTCAACGTATGGCGAAAAATTACTATTTTCAGCATTTATATGGCATATTTTTTCTGGCAACTGTGCTTCAGTGGCTGCGTCCAAAAAAACTGGGCAAACAATGTCTACAAGGTCAACGTATGGCGAAAAATGACTATTTTCAGCATTTATATGGCATATTTTTTCTGGCAACTGTGCTTCAGTGGCTGCGTCCAAAAAAACTGGGCAAACAATGCCTACAAGGTCAACGTATGGCAGTTGTTTAAAGAGAACAGTAGATTACTAGCCAGCAAAGCTACCTAAGCTAAAATGTCCCTCAAATCCCTGCAGACTTCTGTCCCTCCAATACAGAGCAGTATCAAGCAGATTACTAGCCAGCAAACTTACTATCATCTGTCCCTGAAATCACTAACAGCTCTCCCCCTACACTATCTCTTCCAAGCACACACAGGCAGATTTTTCAGATACATTTTTGCCCTTGATCCCCCTCTGGCATGCCACTGTCCAGGTCGTTGCACCCTTTAAACAACTTTAAAATCATTTTTCTGGCCAGAAATGTCTTTTCTAGATGTTAAAGTTCGCCTTCCCATTGAAGTCTATGGGGTTCGCGAACCGTTCGCGAACCGCTCGCATTTTTGCGCAAGTTCGCGAATATGTTCGCGAACTTTTTTTCCGACGTTCGCTACATCCCTAGTGCTAAGCTCCCTGGTCATGACTCAATCTTCTGCCTATAGCAGCCGCCTTTTGCCTCGGGAGGAGCCCTCAGCTACTCTGATGCTACCAGATCTTAACTTGAAAGGAGCAAAGCAAATGTTTTGAATGAGCAAAGGGGCATGTGCATTTCCAAGGTTTTGGACTGAAGGCAACAGTTCACGGAATAGACTAAAATCGTAGTCAGGAAGTCTGGTGTCGGTACAGGCGGAGTTCAAACAGGGTCAATCAGGCTGGGGTCGGTACAGACAGAGTTCAAAGAATAGTCAATAAAAACAACGGTCAATACAGGTAGAGTTTAGAATAGTCAGGCAGGCAAGGGTCAGGATTGGCAGAATTCAGAATAGTCAGATGGGCAAGGGTCAGGATTGGAATCAAACAGAAAATCACACCCAGATACTAACAACGGGTAAAGATTACCAGCCAAAAGCCCTTTTAAATATTTAAAATTTGCGCAGTGACGTCATGATGCGCGTGCTGTATAAAATCTGAAAGTTCGTACCACATGTGCCATAGGTGAACCAGCAATGGAGAGAAGAGGATCACTGCGGCACCGACCCACTACACCAGAGTCCTCACAGAGAGGAGGAGAATTCTGGTAGCAGTATTTAATACAGACTGTAGAGGGGAGAGATGGGAGTTAGGGAGGCCAATTAGTAGACGGTTACTGTAGTCTAGTCGGGATAGGATGAAAAAATGCATGAGCATCATGGTCATAGCATGTTAAAGAGAGGGACAATTTTGACAATATTGTGCAAGAAAAACTGACAAGTTTTGACAGTGGTGTTAATATGATCAGAGAAAGAGAGTGATTAGTCAAAGATTACCCCCAGATAGCGTACTGAGTTAACAGGAATAATGAGCATGCCATCAATAGAGATAGTAAATGGGGGAGTAGGACCAGGCTTAGGTGGAAAGAGTTTTTGTTAGATTGAGTTTGAGGCGGCATTGGTTCATCCAGTTGGAGATTGCTAGGAGGCAGTTAGAGATTTGAGCCTCATTTTTAGCTGTTAATGAAGGGATGACTTAATATATTTGGGTATCATCAGCATACAGATGATAATTAAAACCAAATGACTGCATGAGATCTACCAAAAACAGAGTATACAGGGAGAACAACAACGGGCCATTACAGAGCCTTGCAGCACCCCTACATTAAGTGGAACTGGAGATGAGGTTTCGTTAGCATAAGAGACAGTGAATGAATCGTTAGAGAGGTAAGAAGAGAGCCAGGATGCAGTCTGGTTATAGGTACAAGCCGAATAAAGAATTTGCATCAGGGGAGAGTAAAAAATGCAGATTATAGGTCAAGGATAAAAAGGAAAGTGAAGTGACCTTTGGCAACTTGAAGATCATTTGTTACTCTGAACAACACTATCAGTAGAGTGTGCAGGCCAGAAACCAGATTGCAGAGAGTCCATCAGATTATGGGTGTATAGAATGTTAGTAATATTGGAGAACACAATGCATTCTAGGAGTTAAAGACAAGTGGTAGAAGTGAAAAAGGATGGTAATTCAACAGACAGGATGGGTCAAGTATGGTTTGAAAGGAGGCCTGTTTGAAAGGAGAGGGGAAGGTTCCAGAAGCCAGAGAAAAATTAAAGTTGTGATTAAGTGCTGGAGTAAGCTCAGCAGCACAGTGCCTAAGCAGAGAAGAAGGCATAGGGTCAAGAGAGCAAGTTGTGAGTGTGGAGGACAAGGGAAACTTGGAGACTTCAGATGTTTTTACCGGAGTGAAAGAATTAAGACATGCAGAAGGGGGCTTAGAAAGGAGGAGCTGGTTTGCATTAGAAGAGGTAGGAATCGGATTGTGGATGGACTCTACTTTGTGTTTAAAGAAATCAGTGTCAGGTTGACTGATACTGTTGATGAGGGATGGAGAAGACTATTGAATATAGAAAACAGGCGTCATGGGTGGATTTGTGATTGTTTATAAGGGTATTGTAGTACTCTTGATTGGCCTTCGACAAGGTAGAATTGAGACATGGCAATAGTTTATAATGAATAAAGTCTGCTTGCGTACAGGATTTCTTCCACAAACCTTCAACAGATCTTGTCAAGGAGAGTAGGAATCTGGTTTGTAAATTCAGCTAGGGGCATGGATTTTGAGCACAAATACGCTTAGCCTGTAATGGGGCAAATGAGCCAATGGTGGAGTACAGTATCTGATTATACTCACTTACCAGGGTATCAGGATCACACATTTCACTAAAGGAGGATAGACTGGACCTTAAATACTGAGCTAAGGCCATGAGGTTGAACTCACGTTTTTTCCGAGTTAAGACAGTTTAGCAGTGGTGGAAGGAGCAGGTGGGGAAGGAAAGTGAGAGATGGAAAATGTAATCGAAAAGGGGAAGGGGTCATTGTTAAAACCAGAAAGAGAGAGAGAGAGAGTAAAGTAAAGACTAGAACCAGAAAGTGGTCATCCTTATGAGTAAGGGTGTTTGTCCACTGCTGGAGCTCAAAGGAGGAGGTTAGGTGTAGAAGGTGAGAGGGCCAGGGCTGTGAAGCATCATTGATATGTAAATTAAAATCCCCAAGGATAATTTCAGGGCTATCAGTACAGAGGAAGAAAGAGAGCCAGGTGTCAAAGTCAGAAAGGAAGGTAATAGAGCAGGGCTTGTTCACACTGCAGAAGAGGTGATTCGGGGGTGATATGATAAGAAAGGAAGTTCCGTCTAAATATTCGGAAAGGGTTTTTTTACAGACTGATACATTAGATAGCTTTAAGAAGGGGTTGGATGGCTTTTTAGCAACTGAGGGAATACAAGGTTATGAAAGAGAGCATAATACAAGATGATCCAGAGACGATTGCCATCTTGGAGTCAGAAAGGAGTCTTTTCCCCCTCTGAGGTAAATTAGAGAGGCTTCAAATGTTTTTTTTTTTTGCCTTCCTCTGGATCAAATAGCAGTTAGGCAGGATATATATATATATATATAGATATATATATATAGATATATATATATATAGATATATATATATATAGATATATATATATATATATATATATATATATATATATATATATATATATATATATAATATAATATAATGTTGAACTTGATGGACGTGTCTTTTTTTACTAGCAGGTAAATTTTTGTGATATATCCTCGGTGGAGTATGACTGCAGCAGGTTGTTAAGATTATCAGAACTAACTCACATTGACTTCTAAGATTTTTAGCTGTTTATTTTAGTAATAAAGTCCTCTGTGCTGGCTCTCCTTGTAGCTCTCCGTGTTGAACTCCTTGTTAAACTTGTCCAGATCAGTTGTAAATGAATCACTTAGAAATTAATCACCCTTGGAAATGCTCTCCGCTAAAGATGTTTTAATAAATAGGAAGAGTAGAAGCTGGGTACTGCTGCACACAGACCTGGGGAATCATGACTGATTCTAATTGATCAATAACCAAATTGATCACCCAGCTGTGACAGAGAAGGAGAGCAGAGTAAAATTGAAGATGAATACAGAGCTAATGTGACTTACAAAGTTTGTTTGGAGAGGAGGTTATAGGGGGGTTGTAAAATGTAAAAGTTACAAGACTACAGGGAAAACTGATAATCAATATAATATGACTGATTTAGAAAGTGGGCTATTAACGATACATAATTATAGCACATTTAGACAGTGCTGGGCGTGAGTCTAGATATGCATAGCAAATTTGCCAATAAGTCAATAAATATGATAAATAACACCTGTAACAATGGAAACAACAGCAACCCAGAGGGTGGTCGTAAGATAAGTCATAGCTAGTGATGGGCGAATTTATTGCAAGACATTCGACGGCACTTCTGAAAAAAGAGGGTTTATTGGAAATCCTGCTGGAAAAAACCTAACGCGTTTCGGGAGTTATCCCTTAATCATAGCTTCAAGATTCATTTGTTACAGCTGGGCTTCTTATACACTAGGTGATAGTGCCCTCCAGTGGGCTCTTAGTAAAATTACACCTTTATTTCAGTCAATTAAAAAGTGAAACAAAATTAAACAATAAGAAACTTTAAAACATTTTTTTCCTTCCTTTTTTTTATAGGAACAATAATCTTAATTTAAAAACCAAACAAACTGTCATTGTAACCTTTATAGCTAGGGCGGTATAAATAACCTGTCCCTCTTGTATCTATTATTTTTCCCGAGAGGGAGGAGAAGGGAGGGGGGGGGGTGTGTGGGTTTCTGTGCAACTGGAGAAAAAAGCTACTAAAGTGTGGCCTATTGTATCCGTTCAACCATACTGGGCTTTCTTCAGTAAGGAGAGGATCAGGGAACACATCAGAAGCATTTCCAATAGGGAGGAAAATACTCCGGTCGGCAGACATTTCAGAATGTGTACACCCAACGGTCTGAAAGACCTAAGGGTGAAAGTGATTGAGAAAGTACGGGTCCCTATCAGAGGTGGCGACATTATCCATAGACTAAACCTCAGAGAGGCCTTCTGGATCCTCAAATTGGATACAAGGATCCCGAAGGGTCTGAACTATAGGCATGATATTAGCTATCTATACTAAGGAAGTTACCCTAGGCTCCAACTGAAGAAAGCCCAGTATGGTTGAACGGATTCAATAGGCCACACTTTAGTAGCTAAAGTCTGAATTATAGGCATGATATTAGCTATCTATACTAAGGAAGCTACCCTAGGCTCTAACTGAAGAAAGCCCAGTATGGTTGAACGGATACAATAGGCCACACTTTAGTAGCTTTTTTCTCCAGTTGCACAGAAACCCACACCCCCCCCCCTCCCTTCTCCTCCCTCTCGGGAAAAATAATAGATACTAGAGGGACAGGTTATTTATACTGCCCTAGCTATAAAGGTTACAATGACAGTTTGTTTGGTTTTTAAATTAAGATTATTGTTCCTATAAAAAAAAAAAGGAAGGAAAAAAATGTTTTAAAGTTTCTTATTGTTTCATTTTGTTTCATTTTGTTTCACTTTTTAATTGACTGAAATAAAGGTGTAATTTTACTAAGAGCCCACTGGAGGGCACTATCACCTAGTGTATAAGAAGCCCAGCTGTAACAAATGAATCTTGAACCTATGATTAAGGGATAACTCCCGAAACGCGTTAGGTTTTTTCCAGCAGGATTTCCAATAAACCCTCTTTTTTCAGAAGTGCCGTCTGCCGTCGAATGTCTTGTCGTATATACAGTGGGGTCACTGTCTGACTGTGCACCTGATTGGAGGGGAGAGCGGTGAGCTAGTGCGGCCCTTCTTTTTGTTTGTCTATCGGCGAATTTATTGGCCAGGTAGTAGCGTCAAAATTCGTAAGCATCAAAAGCAGCGTTTCATTAATTTTTCACACATTTTGTGAAATTCACAAAATTCGTGGCGAAGTGAAACGGGACAAATTCGCCTATCACAAGTCATGGCTCTCCAAACTCATACAGTATGTTCCAAATGGCAGCTGTATGGGCATGATAAGAGCCACAGCTCTTGTATAATCTTACCAAAAAAGGAATGTTATGCTCATCCCAAACTTCTGTCAGGTGATTCCTGGGGTTTCAAATTAGAAGGACAAATATTTGGGAGTTGTAAGCTTGAAAAGCAAGCTACAGGTAAAAAATAGTTCTTGTGAAAAATGTACAATTAAATAGCATTATTCTTAATTAATCAGATTAAAGAGATACGGACACCAGAAATTAAACCATTTTTACAGCGGCTTTGTTTGCTACTTATAATTTTGGCATAAAGTATTTGCTCAAAGCTTTTCGATTACCCACCCTGACTCCCCGTGCTCGTCTATGAGGGGGCTGCCAAACTTGTGCAGCAGGAGTCCATTAGCATTAGAAACTTCAGCTGACAGGCTGAGAAGGGACAGTCAGGTTGGCAGAACAATCAGGTTTAGGAACATCAACTACAAATGTTTTGCAAAAATAAACCTCTCAGCAAAAAACGATCAACATCACCTATGGGTAACTTTTAATGTACATTCAAATTTTAAAAGTAGTTTTTTACCGTCAGTATCAATTTAAAGTGGCTGTGGAATGGGTGATGACTTTGTTGGTCAATTTGAATTTATTTCAGTATATTGATAAACAATACTTCTTTTGATTAAAGGAGTGTCATTTATTTGTAAATACAATACTGTATATACACTTGGGGGAAATGTTGTAAACAGAAAAAAATGCATGCAGAAGAATAAAACATCACATTTCACACTTTTTAAAGACTTTTAGAACACTCCCCCAAAAATATCCAGAATGCTCTGGACCTGGTGTTTCTGGATAAGGGGTCTTTCTGTAATTCTGTAATTCCTTATGTCTGATAAAAAAATCTTTTAAACATTAAATAAACCCGATCAAACTATTTTACCTCTAATACGGATTAATTATATCTTGCTTTGGATCATGTACAAGGTACTGTTTTATTACTACAGGGAAAAAAGGAAATCATTTCAAAAAATTAAAATTATCTGCTTAAAATGGAGTTTATGGGAGATGGTCTTCTGGTAATTCAGAGCTTTCTGGATAATGGGTTTCCTGATGAATGCAGAGGATTTTTTGCCTAGTCTCCCAAGCCTAATAATTTAAAATCATCTAGTGGTGAGCACACATTTCCTTTTGCTTGTGTTTAAGACAAACCTTGTCAGGGTTGGACTAGGCAGGCAGGTGTAACGGGCCCGAAGGCACAGTAATAGTAAGGACCAAAGAGGAGACCAGACCAGGTTCGCAGTACAGAAAGGGTTTATCCAGAAGAATCGTCAAATACAAGCAAAAGGGTCAGTTCAGGCGGCAATCAGCAAAGTCCAGGAAACAGGCAATAAACGGTACACAGGAAAATATAGCAGAATGATAACACCCAGGAACACAGTAAAGGAACCTATAATCGGGCATTGAAGAAAAGGGGAATGGGGTTAAAATAGTCCTGGGCTTGGCGCCAAAAACTGACGCACTGGCGTCAGACGCAGACGCCAGCGTCCCCACGCTGACGTCCTGACGCCGGCGCCCGATTCTGACGCCGGCGTCTGTTCCGTCGCCGGCGACCAATCCCTGGGCGACTCGATCTTGACGTTGATGGCCTGCGACCAGCAGGGACCACATGGTGGAGCAGGGGGACGCCATCTTGGTCGCCATCTTGGACGCCATGCAGGTAAGAACCTTCGGATTCCATTACAGTACCCCCCTCCTTAGGGGGGGCCTCAGGACCACCGAGACTGGGGGAAGAAGGGAACAGTCTGTGGAACTTACGGACCAGGGTAGGTGCATGGACATCCGAGTTTTTTACCCAGGAACACTCCTCTGGACCGAAACCCTTCCATTCGATTAAATATTGAAGAGTGCCCCTGGAAAAGCGGGAATCCAGAATCCTCTTGACCTCGAACTCTTGGTGACCATCAACCAGGACAGGAGCTGGGGGGGGAAGAAGAAGAGGAACAAGACATGGCAGGCTTAAGTAAAGAAACATGAAAGACATTAGGAATCCGCATCTCGGGAGGAAGTTGAAGACGGACCGCCACCGGATTGATAACTTCGATGATAGGATAAGGACCAATGAATTTAGGACCAAGCTTGGGAGTGGGAATCTTGAGGCGAATGTTGCGGGTGGAAAGAAAAACCTTGTCACCAGGAGCATATGGTGGGGAAGGAACTCTCTTCTTATCGGCGAACCTCTTCTGAACCAAAGAACTCTTTTCCAAATTAGAGGAAGTAGCCTGCCAGATAGCCGACATGTGAGCAGCTTGGTCGTTGGCCGCAGGAACGTTGGTAAGAAGAAGATCCTGAGGGAAGGCCAACGGGTTCCGACCATATACACAGAAGAATGGAGATTTCAAAGAAGAGGAATGCAAAGCGTTATTATGAGCGAACTCAGCCCAGGGAAGAAGATCCGACCAATCATCCTGGCACAGGGACACGTGGCACCGAAGAAACTGCTCCAAAGCCTGGTTGACCCGTTCAGCGGCACCATTAGACTGTGGGTGATAAGCTGAGGAAAACTGAAGAGAAATATTAAGAACCTTGCACAGAGCTCTCCAGAACTTAGAGACAAATTGAGAACCTCGATCTGACACAATCTCGGCAGGGAAACCATGTAAACGAAAAATGTGTTTAATAAACAGTTCAGCGAGTTCAGGAGCAGAAGGCAATTTTCGAAGAGGAGTGAAATGGGCCATCTTGCTAAATCTATCGATCACCACCCAGATGACAGTGTGGCCGGAGGATAAGGGCAGGTCGACAATGAAATCCATCGCCAAATGAGTCCAAGGGCGAGATGGGATGGGTAATGGCAAGAGAAGACCCTTGGGGGAGGAATGTCCAGATTTAGAGACAGCACAGGTGGCACAGGAAGAAACAAAGTCTCTGACGTCCTTTCTCATGGATGGCCACCACACCAGGCGTGAAAGTAGTTCCGTGGTTTTTTCAATTCCCGGATGACCGGCTTGCTTAGAGGTGTGGACTTGGGACAAAATGGACTGACGACAATCTGGAGGAACAAAAGCAACCCCCAAGGGGGCATTTCCAGGAGCCGAGGTCTGGGCAGAGAGGAGTTGCGAAGCCAAGGACGGAAATAAGGCAGCGATAATCTTGGAAGAAGGCACAATGGGTTCAGGAACCTCGGAACTAGGCATTTTGGAAATGAAACTTCTGGACAGGGCATCAGCCTTTCTGTTTCTAGAGCCAGGACGAAAGGTGATGATGAAGTTGAAACGGGAAAAGAATAAAGACCATCTGGCTTGTCGTGGATTGAGACGTTTGAGGGACTGGATGAATTCGAGGTTTTTGTGGTCGGTAAAGATGGTTACAGGAACAGAAGACCCTTCCAGTAGATGCCTCCACTCCTCCAGGGCCAACTTGACAGCAAGTAGTTCACGATTCCCAACATCGTAGTTTTGCTCAGAAGAAGAGAATTTCTTGGAAAAGAAAGCACAGGGATGTAATTTACCGTCGGAAGAGGACCTTTGAGACAAAACTGCTCCCGCTCCCACATCAGAGGCATCGACTTCGAGGAAGAAGGGTAGAAGAGGTTCCGGGTGCCTGAGAATTGGTGCAGATGAAAAGGCTTCTTTAAGGGATTCAAAAGCTTCCAGAGCCTGAGGGGGCCAGTGTTGAGGTCTACCCCCTTTACGGATTAGAGCAAGAATTGGAGAAATCTTGGAAGAAAAACCTTTAATGAACTGTCTATAATAATTGGCGAAGCCAATAAACCTCTGAATGGCCTTGACACAGGTGGGAAGAGGCCAATCAATAATTGCCGAGACTTTGGCGGGATCCATCTTGAAACCCTGCTGGGAGATGATATATCCAAGGAAGGGAATGGTAGGCACTTCGAAAGAGCATTTCTCCAATTTGGCGAACAGATTATTCCTCCTAAGACGAAGAAGAACTTCTTTGACTTGAGAACGGTGTTCCTGGAGATTTTTGGAAAAGATAAGGATGTCATCCAAGTAAACGACCACACTTTGCCCCAATAAGTCCCTGAAAATGTCATTTACAAACTCTTGGAAGACTGCAGGGGCATTACAGAGACCGAATGGCATTACTAGGTACTCGTAGTGCCCGTCACGAGTATTAAAAGCGGTCTTCCACTCATCCCCCTCACGGATCCGAATGAGGTTGTAGGCGCCCCGAAGATCTAACTTGGTGAAGAGACTGGCGCCCCTCAACTGGTCAAAAAGTTCAGAAATTAACGGGAGGGGATAGCGGTTTTTAATGGTAATTTTATTAAGCCCCCGGTAATCAATGCAAGGTCGCAGACTTCCATCTTTCTTTTCAACGAAGAAAAACCCTGCTCCCGCAGGGGAAGAAGAAGGGCGGATAAAACCTCTTTGAAGATTTTCCTGAATATAGGTCTTCATGGCGGCAGTCTCAGAGGGAGAAAGTGGATAGGTGCGACCACGAGGAGGCATGGAACCAGGAAGAAGCTCGACTGGGCAGTCGTAAGGACGGTGAGGAGGGAGAGTCTCAGCAGAGCCTTTGTTGAAGACATCGGAGAAGGTCTGATAGACGGGAGGAAGAGAAGGATTCGAAGACACAGAAGAAACTTTGACAAGGGGCGCAGCAGGCAAACAATTCTGCTGGCAATAAGGACTCCAATGGGAGACTTGTGAGGAGGTCCAATCAATGACTGGGTTATGGGTACACAACCATGGAAGCCCCAGAACTATTGGAGTGGAAGGGCAGTCAATAATAAGAAAGGACAGTCTCTCCAAGTGCATAGTGCCCACCTTAAGCGAAAGTTCTTGTGTAGACAAGGAAATGATTGCAGAAGACAGAGGACGGTCATCGATGGCAAGGACTCGAAGAGGATTCGCCATGGGCTGAAGAGGAATAGCGTGATTAGCAGCGAAGACCTTGTCCATAAAGTTTCCAGCGGCCCCAGAGTCAAGGAAGGCTTGCAGGGAGACTTTCCGGGGGCCCCATTGGATTTGCACAGGAAGAAGAAATCGATGGGCAGAAGACTGTGGAGAGGGGACAATTCCTCCCAGAATAGTTTCCCCAACCTTGGCTCTGGCGTTTCCAGGCTTAATGGGGCATTCTAGAGCGAAGTGAGCCTTGCCCCCACAATATAAACAAAGTCCAGTAGCCTTTCTACGAAGTTTCTCCTGATCAGACAGATGAGAGCGACCAATCTGTACTTGCTTCTTGGCGGGCAGAGGAGGAGAAACAGAAGAAGTAGAAGTAGACTGGGGAGGTAGTATGGGTCTCTGGAAGCGAGGAGCTAAAGCTGGTTGAGACCTCTGCGATTTCCAGACCCGCTCACAGTCAGCAAGATGTTCCCTCTGCCGGGTATCGACTCTTACAGCCAAGGAAACCAAGTCTTCCCAAGAAGAAGGGATCTCGCGGGACACTAGGTCATTCTTGATACGCATTGCCAGGCCGTTGTAGAAGGCAGCGTGATAACTGTCGTTGTTCCAGGATGTTTCTGCCAGCAAGGTACGAAACTCTATGGCGTATTCCGGCACAGAGCGAGTTCCCTGCTGTAACTGGAACAACCGAGCAGAAGCCGAGGCAGACCGACCTGGCGCGTCAAACACAGTGCGGAGATCCCGGATGAAGGCTTTTGCATCGTCAATGGCTGGATCTTGCTTTTCCCAGAGTGGTGATGCCCATTCCAGAGCCTTCCCTTGTAACCGAGAGATGATGAAGCCCACCTTAGCACGCTCTGAGACATACTGGCCGGGAAGCAGAGCAAATTGGATTTCACACTGGATGATGAATCCGCGACATGCTTCCGGATCGCCGAAATACAGAGGGGGTGCAGGTATGCGGGGCTCAGGGACACATACCGGTGTAGCAGGTCTTGGAACAGGGGTGTGGGCCGCTGACGGGAATGCGGACAGCTTCTCCTGAATCGCCAGAAGGACTTGACTGAACTGAGATTGCTGGTTCTCGTAAGAGAGAAGACGAGAAGACAATCCTCGGACAGCTTGGTAGACATCGGGCGTAACTTGCGTCTCCTCCGCAGGGTCCATGGCCCGATTATACTGTAACGGGCCCGAAGGCACAGTAATAGTAAGGACCAAAGAGGAGACCAGACCAGGTTCGCAGTACAGAAAGGGTTTATCCAGAAGAATCGTCAAATACAAGCAAAAGGGTCAGTTCAGGCGGCAATCAGCAAAGTCCAGGAAACAGGCAATAAACGGTACACAGGAAAATATAGCAGAATGATAACACCCAGGAACACAGTAAAGGAACCTATAATCGGGCAATGAAGAAAAGGGGAATGGGGTTAAAATAGTCCTGGGCTTGGCGCCAAAAACTGACGCACTGGCGTCAGACGCAGACGCCAGCGTCCCCACGCTGACGTCCTGACGCCGGCGCCCGATTCTGACGCCGGCGTCCGTTCCGTCGCCGGCGACCAATCCCTGGGCGACTCGATCTTGACGTTGATGGCCTGCGACCAGCAGGGACCACATGGTGGAGCAGGGGGACGCCATCTTGGTCGCCATCTTGGACGCCATGCAGGTAAGAACCTTCGGATTCCATTACAGCAGGACACCGGGAAAAAACCTGGCGGGCTCCCTGCTCTTGTGGGCCCACTGTCCCAGATGCCCATCCAGATCCCAGTTCTGGTGGCTTCTTTCCTGCCTCCCTTTTTCATGCAGTCGTGGCAAAAACATAGTGCGGAGCGCATGCGTACACTCAAAGCGGCGTGGAGGTGCAGAGGAAGGTGGCCCTGGGACAGCAGCCCTGGTGGGCCTGGACCCCCCAGTCCCACCCTGAACCCTGTACTTGTAGACCTAAAAAACAAAGAGCAAACAGTATACGATTTTCTATGTCATCTAGGAATTGTGCATTTATGCACCAAGCCACGATAGATTAAATTAAATTATCAATGATGCAGATATTAAAGGGGATATAACTTAAAATAATTTATGTAAACTCAGAGTACATCTCTGAGAACTTTGCATTCATTTTCTAAATTTAGTGGTTTCTAAAATGTTTGCAGTTTTAGTCTCCTAATTATAGATCATGAAGAAAACTGGAGAGTCTTCAAATGTGCAAAAAATGTTGTTTTTATTGACGCACTACATGTTTCGGACCCCAAAGGTCCTTCCTCTGGTGCAACTTGCAGTGAGGGACCTAGACATTTTTTGACTTTCAAAGCTTGTAACACAAAAGTTTGCTATTTCACAACCTATTCTACGTATATAAGAAACTGGATTTGCTTTTTCAGTATAATGGTTGGAATTATGGGTATAAATCCATCTGAAGTTATATGCACTGTATATACAATATAATGGAGTCCTCCTGCTAAAATGTTTAGTATGACACCTTAGACTTTAACCTTTCCCCAAATGTTCCATTGTTTTAAATTCAAATATCTGTTTTGTTGTTATTTTGAGACAGGATATATCATGGTAGAAAGAAGAATACTTGAACTTGAGCGCTTTAAGAGAACATATATGTTTAGGCCTCTTCTATATTGTATAAACGTTATATTTTATACAGCAAAGACATAAAATTAGATTATGAGATGGTAGCATGATATGTTTACATAAGATATTCTTATGTGTGTGACTAAAGATGGGCATGTATACAAAAATGGTCTGACAGTTTGGTAGATTTTAGACTTATATTCTGACTTTTGTCAGTGTATGGCTACTTGAGAGGCAGTTTTGTCACACTGACCAGAAATACTATTGGATCTTAACTGCTCTGTCAGGATTACTGGGACAAGACAGCCTGTCAAAACAACCTCCTGAGTGGCCATACACTCACAGATGGATTGAGCAAGCGTTATAACAAAAATGTATGCATATATGGCCACCATTAGTTTTATTCCTAGACACTTGGCTCAGTCAGACTTCATCTCCCACCATGTCACTCTAATCAAATACTGCATTGCTTGTCAAAAACAATGTGAGCTACATGTATATTTCCAAATATGAAATAAACCTGCTATTATAAAATAATGAATTGCATACTACATTTTTCACTAAAAGCATTGTCGATTATCTACATGATAGTGGTTTCCCGATCCATTTGACCATAGTATGCTCCTCTGAGAATGAGTGCACATTTGCCTGCATGGGTGCAAGTATGTTAACCAATGGCAACCAAACAGCAATTTGGATGGCCTGGTACTTGCACTTCAAACGATATATCAATATTCCTTGCTAGAGGAACCTTATTTAGTTGAATTGTCTACCAATGTCAACCTTATCCTGTGCTTGAAAAAGCAAAAGTCCAGCATCCATGCCTTTCTGCAGGAAACAGAAAATATTAGTGTAGTCATTAACTTGCCAATTTCAAATAGATATGTTGTACTCATATCTAATCCCTCACATTTCTGTAGCCAGTAAGATCAAAACTTGACTCCTACCTACTTCACTGAGAGCATAGTTATATGCTATTCTTAACGATTACAAAGGACTGATATTTTCTTTTCATGATTCTTGGCTAAGATTTTAACAGCAAAAACAAAACAAAAAACAGATTTGAGGCTGCAAAATCAGTGTCGTACAACAGTGTCTTGAGAGACTCATTAGGGCTAGTAGAAAAGCACTCCTAGCAGCTTTAGTGAAAACTGCAGAAATAAATAACTTTTGTTCCTGGGATTCAGAGACACCCGATGCTGCTGTAGTATCATTTCCTGTTGATATATTACAGTCATTAGTATCACCTCTGCAGGACACTGTATACACAAAGCCCTGCAGCCTAACCTTGTAGCTCAGGGTAACTCGGAAGATGTGAGCAGTTTGTCAGTGTCACACTGTTCACAGCAAAGAATACAAATTTGGATAAAAGCATAACTACAAAATTATGTTTTTTCAGTACAAATTATACAATATATTGATGTAATCCTATTGCCTTAAAGATCTCTTTCAGATTTCGTAAAGTTTCAATCTTTGGGGAAGAAAGGTATAAATTTCATATTTATTCCATCCACTTATTCTATAAATTTATGTTTGGTTTTAAAAAGAAAAGCAGAGCTGAATATAAGGGTAAAAACATGATTTAGCATTTGTATAAATGCAGGTGTACAAGGTAAAAAATAAGTCGCACTCTCAAAAGCTCAAGTCACTGGATATAGTGTCAGATAATGGTATGGTTTTTCCATTCACAAAATGCATCATTATTACTGTGTCTTTAAAAATGCAATCTGGGTTATCTTCTCAGCAAATGCTTGTTGTGTTATATATTAAGGACACAAAGGACACTTACAATTCACATTTAAAATTCTTAAGATTCTCCGAATTCGCAAATTTACCAAAAAATTTGTGAAACAGTGAAAAATTTACGAAACGCGTCAATGGGCATCAAAATAATTTTGACGCAACAAATTTGACTCAAGCATCAATATTTATACGCTCGATTTTTTTGTCCAAATGCATTAAAGTCAATTGGTGTCTGAATAATTTTGACGCAACAATTTTTATGCGTGTGACTATTCTGAAGTGCGTCAATTTTTTATTTTGTCGCGGTAGATTTTTCCCCACAAATCCATGCCTGCCGAATTTATTATTATATTAACCATAACCCACAATCACAATTTTGCATGCAGTGTTCTTTAGCATATCATCTATACATATGTTTTAGCAGGGGTTATAAATCATTATACTTATTGGTAAGATTAAAGTTAGTTTAATAGGTCACAGATTATTTTAGATAGATCAAGAGTGTTGCACAGGCTGATTTAAACATAATGGGGCTCATTTATAAAGTTTGTGCAGTGCAGAATGATTCGCACAGTGAACATATTTGCCCTATGTTCTAAAGATGGATGTAACTTTCATTTAATATCTCCTTCACAGTCTTGAGTGAATCTCATAAGCAGACTGATAGTTTGAAGTGAGCGCATGTGCACAATAATTAGAATTATCTTTTCAAAGGCACAAATAATAGTGTGCCCTAATTCTGTGCAAAGTTTAATTTGTGGGACTTTCCTTGTCCTTTAAAGGAGACCTAAGGGTATAAAACTGCTACCTTCGCAGTGGTTAGACCATATAGATCATGTAGATGTCATTATTGGCTGCTTTTTGCCAATATATTTTTTTTTAATATATCTTAAAAACTGGCACTGGTAAGGATCGGTGTTCCTGAGACTCTGCAGTGGCCATTTTCACTGCTGATGATGTCACATACCCTTTGTGTTGAATCAGTGGGGCTCATTTATTAACGCAGCGCAGCGCTAAAAAGAGCGCAGTGGCCTGACATTTGCCCAGCGCATGCGAGTATTTAATAATGTAGCGCACGATACCTTAACAGTGCGATTTGTGCGCTAATGTAGACACAGACAGGTGCGACGTGTGAAACTGCGTATCAGCTGTCGCAGTGCTTATAATAAATTGTGCGCACAGGAAGATACCGCAAAGGTAAGGATTAGTTGTGCTCATGTATGAATGCGCTGCTTTAATTAGTTGCGTCACATATTGCGCATATTGCGTTCACTTAGACGCATCTGCATTTGTTTCTGTGCTAATATTTGTTTGGTTGCAAAGGTGTTTAGCCTACCTGATACCCTTAAAGGAACCTTGGTCAATATAAACATGTTGGGTGGAAGGCATGGTTAATATGCACTTTACAGGGGTTGTTCATCTTTGAGTTAACTTTGAGTTAACAAACATCCCCACCAACAGCAGCACCATTGTATTTGCCAGAACCCAGTTTAATATACTAGCGCAGCTGGGCAGGAATGCGCATTTTGAAGAGCGTTACTATTACGCCACGAAGAGGCAGTCGTAAAAATTGTGGTGATGTTGCCCGGGTGCAGTTTTGCACATATACAGACGCAAATCTGCGACGGCCGCAGTGCAAGCGCATCGTAGCCACGCCCACAGCCACGCCCCTAACAACCACGGCATCGTTTGCGACATAAATGCCCAATCTTTTGCGCAATGTGCATAAACAAAACCATCGCAAAAGCTCTGTGTTATGCGCAATATCACGCAAATATATTAGCGATCATGCTTGTGATGGCGCAGACAACCTTTTGCGTCCACTTATGCGCTGCGCTGCTTTAATAAATGAGCCCCAGTGTGTGCATGTTCTTAACTGCCAGAACATATCTAAACTAGGAATGCATTAGAACCAAGCATTTATAAGTCAATGGTAGGGATGGGCGAATTTTTTCGCCTTGTTTTGCCGAAAAAATTACGCCCATAGACTTGTATGGAGACGTGCGTCAAAAAAAAAAGACCCGCGACAAAATAATTTTGCCGCGCGACAAATTTTTTTGACGCCCATAGACTTTAATGGGCGTCTGCAACATTTCGCCGGCGGCGAATTTTTGGCGAAGCGAAACGGGTCAAATTCGCCCATCCCTGGTCAATGGCAGAGGTCCGTTGACCCATTTGAATATGTTAACTGTTTTCCTGACATTTAAGTTTTTTTCAGAGGGAAAATTCAATTTGAATTTGATTCAGATTCTCGGGTTACGATCATTCGATTGAATATTATACGTTCACATTTTTTTCTTAAACAACCTCCAATTCGAGTTGTGAGTATATTCAAATTTATTATAAATAAAATTCACATAAATTCACAATTCGACCTTTGATAAATCTGCCCATTATTGATATGTCTAAATGCATATTTACATAATGATAGAAATACATCATCTCTAAATTAGAAATTGCTTGATAAACTGAGCAGCCATATAGACTCCATTCAGCCTTTGGCCCCAGTCACAAAGCCCCCACCTCCGGCCCCCTTGCTCGAGCCGCAACCCCCTCCTGCTCCACATGCCTAACTTTTCCTTCTTGTAGGCTCTCTTTCTTTTGCTAAGGAGAGGTAAAATTATTTCTATATGCTCTAGTGTTTGTGATGAGGAAAACTGTACCATTTTACTTCTCTAAAAACCACAGAAAAATTTGTGTAATTTTGTGGTGACTTTTTCATGCAAAATATGGGCAATGGTGATTTTTGTTTTTGTGGAGACATCTTCTGCAAAAACAGATTGAAGTCAATAGGAGTTTTTTCTTGGCAGCTTTTTTTCCCTTGTCAGTTGAGTAAAAATTTTCACACTTAAATTTTGCTGTTATGGCAAAAAGTAGAATTTTGCTGCAAAGCCATTGTCATGGCCAGCACCCAATACCAGAACAAGGGCCAAGCAACCTGGTCTCGGCTTCACCAGTAGTGTGACCACCGTTGGGCTTCGGGAGGAGCGCTCGGCTTACTTGGGTGCCACCTGGACTTAACGAGGGGTGCAAGGCGAGATGTTCTGGCTGGCAAAGGGGCACGGCTGTTAGCAGAGTCTTTAGGCTGAAGGTCACGGTACAAAAGGACAAGGCAAGCGGATGGTCAGTCAGGCTGGGTCGAGGCAGGCGGATATCAGAATAGACAGGCAGGCAAGGGTCAAAACCGGGTATCAAACAGACAGATTGGATCAGGCAAGAGAGTAGTCAAAGTTCAGGCTGGGTCAGGTTTCAGAGTTCAGAATAGTCAGGATAAAGGCAGGGTCAAACACGGACAATCAAAACAGGATACAGATTCAGGGACAGAAAGCACAAGGCTCAGGAAGCACCAGGATAACAATCCTATCACGGGCAAGGTCCTGTGGTTTAAACTGGGCTTTTGTACTTTCAAATTTGGCGCCATTGCGCGCTGGCGTCATCACGCCAGCATGCCTATAAAGAACACGGAGGCGCGAGGCACCACTGGACCACCAGGGTGAGTTTTATTTATTACATTACCCCCCTCTCCAGTTGGGGCCACAGGACCCCCAGGTTTACCAGGAAACTTGGTGTGGAATTGCTTCCTGAGGCGATCAGCCTTGATGTCTTTAAACGAGACCCAAGAGTTCTCCTCAGGACCAAAGCCCTTCCACCTAGTAAGGTATTGTAGCTTACCTCGCACGGGAGGCGGGAGTCGAGGAACTCTTGGATCTCGGATTCAGGCTGACCTTCAACCAACACTGGAGGAGGAACAGACAAATGACGGACATTAGATGCAGGTTTTAAAAGGGAAACATGAAAGGAGTTAGAAATTTTGAAATTAGAAGGTAATTTTAGACGAACAGAGGAAGGGTTGATTATGGCAATGATGGGATATGGACCAATGACATAGCCTGCGCCTATAAAGAACACGGAGGAGTTCTCCTTAAGGAGACAAGATGGCGGCGGACACGGAGCGGCGCGGCGGGCGTCACGGCCGCACCACTGGACCACAAGGGTAAGTTTTATTTATTACAGCCATGCTTGATAAAAATTTCAGACTACTCAGAATTTTTCCACATCTTCTGCTAAAAAGTTAGCCCTCATTCCTTCTTTTTTTGAATTAGAATTTTTGAATAATAAACCTCTTTACTGATGTAAATAATTTCACTCGTTTATGTATCCCTATTTTGGTGCAAATATACCCTTTCTAGCTAGTGATTGTAGAAAATGGGCCACAATAGACATTTTTACCTAGATGGTAGGGATGTAGCGAACGTCGGAAAAAAAGTTCGCGAACATATTCGCGAACTTGCGCAAAAATGCGAGCGGTTCGCGAACGGTTCGCGAACCCCATAGACTTCAATGGGAAGGCGAACTTTAACATCTAGAAAAGACATTTCTGGCCAGAAAAATGATTTTAAAGTTGTTTAAAGGGTGCAACGACCTGGACAGTGGCATGCCAGAGGGGGATCAAGGGCAAAAATGTATCTGAAAAATCTGCCTGTGTGTGCTTGGAAGAGATAGTGTAGGGGGAGAGCTGTTAGTGATTTCAGGGACAGATGATAGTAAGTTTGCTGGCTAGTAATCTGCTTGATACTGCTCTGTATTGGAGGGACAGAAGTCTGCAGGGATTTGAGGGACATTTTAGCTTAGGTAGCTTTGCTGGCTAGTAATCTACTGTTCTCTTTAAACAACTGCCATACGTTGACCTTGTAGGCATTGTTTGCCCAGTTTTTTTGGACGCAGCCACTGAAGCACAGTTGCCAGAAAAAATATGCCATATAAATGCTGAAAATAGTCATTTTTCGCCATACGTTGACCTTGTAGACATTGTTTGCCCAGTTTTTTGGACGCAGCCACTGAAGCACAGTTGCCAGAAAAAATATGCCATATAAATGCTGAAAATAGTAATTTTTCGCCATACGTTGACCTTGTAGACATTGTTTGCCCAGTTTTTTTGGTTGCAGCCACTGAAGCACAGTTGCCAGAAAAAATATGCCACATAAATGCTGAAAATAGTCATTTTTTGCCATATACGTTGAGTCAACGTATGGCAAAAAATGACTATTTTCAGCATTTATATGGCATATTTTTTCTGGCCTCTGTGCTTCAGTGGCTGTGGCCAAAAAAACTGGGCAAACAATGCCTACAAGGTCAACGTCGTTGACCTTGTAGGCATTGTTTGCCCAGTTTTTTTGGCCACAGCCACTGAAGCACAGAGGCCAGAAAAAATATGCCATATAAATGCTGAAAATAGTCATTTTTTTGGTCGCAGCCACTGAAGCACAGTTGACAGAAAAATTATGCCATATAAATGCTGAAAATATAAATTTTTTTGGTTGCAGCCACTGAAGCACAGAGGCCAGAAAAAATATGCCATATAAATGCTGAAAATAGTCATTTTTTTGGTCGCAGCCACTGAAGCACAGTTGACAGAAAAATTATGCCATATAAATGCTGAAAATATAAATTTTTTTGGTTGCAGCCACTGAAGCACAGAGGCCAGAAAAATTATGCCATATAAATGCAGAAAATATGCATTTTTTTGGTCGCAGCCACTGAAGCACAGTTGCCAGAAAAATTATGCCATATAAATGCTGAAAATAGTAATTTTTTTGGTTGCAGCCACTGAAGCACAGAGGCCAGAAAAATTATGCCATATAAATGCAGAAAATATGCATTTTTTTGGTCGCAGCCACTGAAGCACAGTTGCCAGAAAAATTATGCCATATAAATGCTGAAAATATAAATTTTTTTGGTTGCAGCCACTGAAGCACAGAGGCCAGAAAAATTATGTCATATAAATGCAGAAAATAGGCATTTTTTTGGTCGCAGCCACTGAAGCACAGAGGCCAGAAAAAATTAAACCAGTAGGGTTTGCACCCTAGTTTGTAACGGTGGCGGAGGGAGGAGGAGGACGCTAAAGGACAGCTGTGTGTGGAGTCATGAGGCTTGAAGAGAAGGACAGCTGCATAGAAGTCAGAACAAGTCTTCCGGCGTGCAGTAACCCTCCGAGATCCACCCCTCATTCATTTTAATAAAGGTCAGGTAATCGACACTTTTGTGACCTAGGCGAGTTCTCTTCTCAGTTACAATCCCTCCTGCTGCACTGAAGGTCCTTTCTGAGAGCACACTTGAGGCTGGGCAAGACAAGAGGTTCATGGCAAATTGTGACAGCTCTGGCCACAGATCAAGCCTGCGCACCCAGTAGTCCAGGGGTTCATCGCTCCTCAGAGTGTCGATATCTGCAGTTAATGCCAGGTAGTCCGCTACCTGCCGGTCGAGGCGTTCTTTGAGGGTGGATCCAGAAGGGTTGTGGCGCTGCCTTGGACAGAAAAACATTTGCATGTCTGACGTTACAGACTGGCCAAAGGGCTTTGTCCTTGCAGGTGTGCTCGTGGCAGGATTACTGGCACCTCTGCCCCTGGAATGTTGATGAGTTCCTGAAGTGACATCACCCTTAAAAGCATTGTACAACATGTTTTGCAGGCTGGTTTGTAAATGCCGCATCTTTTCGGACTTGTGGTATGTTGGTAACATTTCTGACACTTTATGCTTGTACCGAGGGTCTAGTAGCGTTGCGACCCAGTACAGGTCCTTCTCCTTAAGCCTCTTGATACGGGGGTCCTTCAACAGGCATGACAGCATGAAAGACCCCATTCTCACAAGGTTGGATGCAGAGCTATCCATCTCCGCTTCCTCATTATCAAGGACTGCATCATCCACGGTCTCCTCCCCCCAGCCACGTACAAGACCAGGGGTCCCCAAAAGGTCACCACTAGCCCCCTGGGAAGCCTGCTCCTGTTGGTCCTCCTCCTCCTCCTCCACAAAGCCACCTTCCTCCTCTGACTCCACTTCTGGCACCTCTCCCTGCGTTGCAGCATGTGCCTGGGTTCGTTCTGGTGATTCCGACCAGAAATCGTGCGCTTCCAGCTCCTCGTCACGCTGGTCTACAGCCTCATCTGTCACTCGTCGCACGGCACGCTCCAGGAAGAAAGCGAAGGGTATTAGGTCGCTGATGGTGCCTTCGGTGCGACTGACCATATTTGTCACCTCTTCAAAAGGTCGCATGAGCCTGCAGGCATCGCGCATAAGCACCCAGTAACGGGGGAAAAAAATCCCCAGCTGTGCAGATCCAGTCCTACCACCCAGTTCAAAAAGGTACTCGTTGACGGCCCTTTGTTGTTGCAGCAGACGTTCCAACATAAGGAGCGTTGAATTCCAGCGAGTCTGGCTGTCAGAAATCAAACGCCTGACTGGCATGTTGTAGCGCTGCTGAATGTCAGCAAGGCGTGCCATGGCTGTGTAGGAACGTCTGAAATGGGCCGACACCTTTCTGGACTGGGTGAGAACGTCCTGGAATCCTGGGTACTTGGAGACAAAACGTTGGACTATTAAATTTAACACATGTGCCATGCAGGGCACATGTGTTAAATTGCCTAGTCTCAACGCTGCCAACAGATTGCTTCCATTGTCACACACCACTTTTCCGATCTGCAGTTGGTGTGGGGTCAGCCACCGATCGGCCTGTGACTGCAGAGATGACAGGAGTACAGATCCGGTATGGTTTTTGCTTTCCAGGCACGTCATCCCCAAGACAGCGTGACAACGGCGTACCTGGCACGTCGAATAGCCTAGGGGGAGCTGGGGGTGCACAGGTGTGGAGGAGGAGAAGGAGGACCCAGCAGCAGAGTAAGAAGAAGAAGAAGAAGACGAGGTAGAGAGCGATGGAGGAGTAGAGGTGGTGGCAGAACCGCGTGCAATCCGTGGCGGTGACACCAACTCCACTGTTGTTGTTGAGCTACCCATTCCCTGCTTCCCAGCCATTACCAAGTTCACCCAGTGGGCAGTGTAGGTGACATACCTGCCCTGACCATGCTTGGAGGACCATGCGTCAGTAGTCATATGGACCTTTGGCCCAACACTAAGTGACAGAGATGCGGTAACTTGGCTCTGCACATGTTGGTACAGGTGTGGTATTCCCTTTTTAGAAAAAAAATTGCGGCTGGGTACCTTCCACTGCGGTGTCCCAATTGCTACAAATTTGCGGAAGGCCTCAGAGTCCACCAGCTGGTATGGTAAAAGCTGGCGGGCTAAGAGTGCAGACAAGCCAGCTGTCAGACGCCGGGCAAGGGGGTGACAGTCAGACATTGGCTTCTTACGCTCAAACATGGCCTTCACAGAAACTTGGCTGGTGGCAGATGACTGGGAATGGGAACAGGTGGTCAAGGTGGAAGGCGGAGTGGAGGGTGGTTCAGACGGGTCAAGGAGAGCAGAGGTAGAGCAGTAAGATGCTGGACCAGAAGGAGTGTGGCTTTTAGTTTGCCTGTTGCCTTTGAGGTGTTGCTCCCAAAGTGCTTTGTGCTTGCCGCTCATGTGCCTTCGCATAGAAGTTGTACCTATGTGGCTGTTGGGCTTACCAAGGCTCAGTTTCTGACTGCACTCATTGCAAATTACAATGCTTTTGTCAGAGGCACACACATTAAAAAAATCCCACACTGCTGACTTTTTGGAAGTGTGCGATCTGGCGGTAACAGTAGAAGTTGGCGGAGTTGGCGGTATTGGCGGCAATGGCGGGTGCGTTGGCCGGCTGAACACAGGTGCCGATACATGTTGTTGCCCTACTGATCCCTGCGGGCTGTCCTCCCTGCTTCTTCTAAGTCTTATTCTCCTACTGCCTCTCTGACTCTCCGTCTCTCCATCTGAACTACCCTCCTCTTGCTCTCTTCTACTAGGCACCCACAAAACATCAATCTCCTCATCATCATTCTCCTCAGATGCATCAATTTCTTCTGACACATCACAGAAGGAAGCAGCAGCGGGGACCTCCTCCTCATCACTCATTATGTCCATCTCTATCGTGTTCTCTGCCAGAATTAAATCTGGTGTAAGGTCCTCATCTCCTTCATCTTCTTCTGGCAATAATGGTTGCGCATTACTCAGTTCAAGAAACTCATGGGAAAATAACTCCTCTGACCCCAGTGAAGAAGGGGCACCGGTGGTGGAGGAAGTGTTACGTGGGGTGGCCATAGCAGTGGAGGATGAGGAGGATGTTGTGGTAAAGTTAGAAACGGTAGAGGATGGGGTGTGCTGTGTAAGCCAGTCAACTACCTCTTCAGCATTTTGGGAGTTCAGGGTCATTGGCTTTTTAAAACTGGGCAATTTGCTAGGGCCACAGGATTGCATAGCAGCACGGCCCCTAGCACGGCCTCTGCGTGGCGGCCTGCCTTTGCCTGGCATTATTTTTAAAAAAACAACAACAACAACAAAAACTCAGTTGGTTTTTCTGGAAACGATAATACACACAGCTAGATGGCGGGTTGAAGAAAACACTGTGCAAATAATGCCTACAAAGTCAACGTATACACTACTACAGCGGTGGATACGGATTACGTAAAATATATGAATGCTGCTTGAAAAAAAGTAACTCAAGTGGTTTTTCTAGAGACGATAATATTATCAATATTTAGACAAAATGTGAACAAGCTCACACAGCTCGATGGCGGGTTGAAGAAAACACTGTGCAAATAATGCCTACAAGGTCAACGTATACACTACTACAGCGGTGGATACGGATTACGTAAAATATATGAATGCTGCTTGAAAAAAAGTAACTCAAGTGGTTTTTCTAGAGACGATAATATTATCAATATTTAGACAAAATGTGAACAAGCTCACACAGCTCGATGGCGGGTTGAAGAAAACACTGTGCAAATAATGCCTACAAGGTCAACGTATACACTACTACAGCGGTGGATACGGATTACGTAAAATATATGAATGCTGCTTGAAAAAAAGTAACTCAAGTGGTTTTTCTAGAGACGATAATATTATCAATATTTAGACAAAATGTGAACAAGCTCACACAGCTCGATGGCGGGTTGAAGAAAACACTGTGCAAATAATGCCTACAAGGTCAACGTATACACTACTACAGCGGTGGATACGGATTACGTAAAATATATTATGGCTGCTTGAAAAAAGTGACTCCGGTGTTTTTTCTGGAGACGGTAATATTATGGATATTTAGACAGAATGTGAACAAGGTCACACAGCTCGATGGCGGGTTGAAGAAAACAGTGTGCAAATAATGCCTACAAGGCCAACGTATACACTACTACAGCGGTGGATACGGATTACGTAAAATATATGAATACTGCTTGAAAAAAGTGACTCCGGTGTTTTTTCTGGAGACGGTAATATTATGGATATTTAGACAGAATGTGAACAAGGTCACACAGCTCGATGGCGGGTTGAAGAAAACAGTGTGCAAATAATGCCTACAAGGCCAACGTATACACTACTACAGCGGTGGATACGGATTACGTAAAATATATGAATGCTGCTTGAAAAAAGTGACTCCGGTGTTTTTTCTGGAGACGGTAATATTATGGATATTTAGACAGAATGTGAACAAGGTCACACAGCTCGATGGCGGGTTGAAGAAAACAGTGTGCAAATAATGCCTACAAGGCCAACGTATACACTACTACAGCGGTGGATACGGATTACGTAAAATATATGAATGCTGCTTGAAAAAAGTGACTCCGGTGTTTTTTCTGGAGACGGTAATATTATGGATATTTAGACAGAATGTGAACAAGGTCACACAGCTCGATGGCGGGTTGAAGAAAACAGTGTGCAAATAATGCCTACAAGGCCAACGTATACACTACTACAGCGGTGGATACGGATTACGTAAAATATATGAATGCTGCTTGAAAAAAGTGACTCCGGTGTTTTTTCTGGAGACGGTAATATTATGGATATTTAGACAGAATGTGAACAAGGTCACACAGCTCGATGGCGGGTTGAAGAAAACAGTGTGCAAATAATGCCTACAAGGCCAACGTATACACTACTACAGCGGTGGATACGGATTACGTAAAATATATGAATGCTGCTTGAAAAAAGTGACTCCGGTGTTTTTTCTGGAGACGGTAATATTATGGATATTTAGACAGAATGGGAACAAGGTCACACAGCTCGATGGCGGGTTGAAGAAAACAGTGTGCAAATAATGCCTACAAGGCCAACGTATACACTACTACAACGGTGGATACGGATTACGTAAAATATATTATGGCTGCTTGAAAAAAGTGACTCCGGTGTTTTTTCTGGAGACGGTAATATTATGGATATTTAGACAGAATGTGAACAAGGTCACACAGCTCGATGGCGGGTTGAAGAAAACAGTGTGCAAATAATGCCTACAGGGCAAATAATGCCTAAAAGGTCAACTTATACACTACTACAGCGGTAGTAAAATAAAAAAAAGTAAAATAAAAAAAAATGAATATTAAAAAAAAAAATTAAAGTTGGTGCTGCTGAACTACTAGGAGCAGCAGATTAGCACACCAGTCCCACTCCCCAACACTGCTAGACTAATAGCACTGGGCTCTTATAGTAGTAGTAGTAGTAGTAGTAGTAGTAAAACAACAAAAAAATAAATAAAAGCAGTCCTTACAAGGACTACTGTTATTGCAGCAGTCAGCAGATGAGATCAGAAGCAGGACAGCTGCCCACTGCAGCTACATACAGAGCACTGCAGTAGAAGGTAGATTACTAGCCAGCAAAGCTACCTAAGCTTAAATGTCCCTCAAACCCCTGCAGACTTCTGTCCCTCCAATAACAGAGCAGTATCAAAACGATTACTAGCCAGCAAACTTTCAACTGTCCCTGAAATCACTAACAGGCAGCAGCTCTCTCCCTACACTATCTCTTCAGCACACACAGGCAGAGTGAAAAAACGCTGCAGGGCTTCGGTTTTTATAGGGAAGGGGAGTGGTCCAGGGGAGAGCTTCCTGATTGGCTGCCATGTACCTGCTGGTCTGGGGTGAGAGGGCAAAAAAAAGCGCCAACAATGGCGAACCCAAAATGGCGAACGTCGCGCGACGTTCGCGAACTTCCGGCGAGCGCGAACACCCGATGTTCGCGCGAACAAGTTCGCCGGCGAACAGTTCGCGACATCTCTACTTAGCACTTGTTCTGAATTTATGGAGGCGTACGTGACACTCTCATCTAAAAGGGTACAGGCCCCATCCCTGGTGAAGTCCTTATCATGGCTTCCCATAAAACAAAGAACTTACAAACTCTTACTCATAACCATCCAAGCCCTTCACTCCTCTGCACCTAATTACATCTCATCTATTGTCTCTCTATATGATCTTGGCAGAATCCTCTGCTCCTCTCAGAGTAACTGCTTAATTGCACCCCCCCCTCACTACCCTTCTGTCTTGCTGCTCATTATATTTGGAATGCCATTCCTGAATTTCTCTAGAGAGACTCTTTCCTCAATGTCTTCAGAACTAAACTCAAAGACTACCTCTTGAAGCATTTACATAACACCTGAACTGGGAACTGGCACTGATATGGCAGAGTGACCCACTGTAATCCACAGCACATAATATCCCTCCTATCTGTTTCTGTACATTACCCTCATTTAGACTGTAAGCTCTACGGCAGGGGGGCCGCATGCTGCCCAGGATGGATATGAATGTGGTCCAGCTTTAAGGAAAAAGAAAAGGAAGAGAAGGGAAAAAAGAAAGAAATTAAGAAATAAATGTATGGAAATACAGAGAAAATGAGAGAAATAACACTTTGTGCTCTCTAATTCCAGACACATTAAGCACCTCAGTCTGTCATCTTGTTAGGAACAGGCTTACTATGCAACGTTGTAATAATGTGGTGACCTATGGATTAGGGAGTATGGGGGACTCTGTCCATTGCCCAGTTAGTAATAATAATATAATAATAAGTCTATTTAATATCCAGGTGTCCCATATTCCAGTGAATAGCTCCATCTGGTTATCCAACTGGTATTCTAGTTCTTTTCTGTGTATTTTCTTTACTTTTACAAATCAAAAGTGTTTGTGTATTTTATGTGTGGCCCCAGACAATTTTTCTTTATACAATGTGGCCCAGAGAAGCCAAAAGGTTGGACACCCCCCCATACGTTGCATGGACCTCCATCCTTTTGACTCTATGACAATTAGAACTTAATATGTATTGTAACTAATCTTTATATTTATGTGTATTGTATGTTTGTACTTATTTGTACTCATTATTGCAATGACAACCTGTTTGTTCTACTAATTTATTGTTCTGCTGTACAGTGCTTTGCCCTTAAGGAGCGCTATACAAATAAAAATATACATATTGTGGGGGAATGGCTCTTTAGGTAGTAGCAGCAGCAACTCCTTTCACACAGACAGTAGACAGTACACAGGTTTCCAGCTGATCTCACGTGTGCATTTATTTAACATAGCAACTTAAACACCGACATAACAGTTCATACCCTTTGGGAAGGCAGTAAACAAAAATAGTCCAGCTGTACTGATAAATAAAAATGTCCTTTTCCCAAAGGTCCCACAGTCTCCCACTGGGGCAATATAAGTCCAGCAAACAAAATTAACTGTTAACTCACAGTCCTTTGGAGATTCCTTGTGCTTTTCTCCTGGAAGCAGCCGCTCCCCAAACACTTAAAGCAGTAGCTGGTAGCCAGTCCTTGTTACCAGATAACTTGTATCTTTCTGGAAACTTGTGCCCAGCAATAAAAGTCCTTATGCTTTAAACACAGGTAACATGCAGTAATTAAGCAAACTTTTAACACCGCACTCCAGTAGCTCTCCTTTCTCTCTCTCTCCAGGGCAGAGAGCAGCCTTAATTGAGACCCCACCTTTTACTCCAGGTGAGGCTAATCACCTCCCTGCTACCCAGAGCCTCATTTTCACATCCCTCTGCACTGCTTCATAGAGAATTCTGGGAGGGATATACTTTCCATCTATGATTTTCCCAACCATGCTACAATACTTACATAAATTTTTTACTATGGTTTTCCTTTTATCATTCATTTGGATGCGTTGTTTGTGACTTCCTGTCACCATGGTGTTATTTGTGCCTACTGGCGTGACTAGCAGCTGATTCTTCCTCTAACAGTTGTTTCCTTCTGTTGTACTGTGCAATTGAAGTCACCTTGTGCACAATTATTGATTCTTTATCTTAGTTAAAAAGCCATGCATATCAGTGGTAATTAAATATGAGTTTTATAACTGCCATACTGTATATCCAGGGCTTTCTATACATTAGTATCATTACCAGAAATGTGCAACAGGCATCATTATCACATTAGCTCAAGGATACTTTGCTATTTATAGAAATGTTAATTATATATTCAGATGGGGAAACCCCTTTATGATTGCATAAATAATAGATATCTTACTATATTGTAATTAGGCTATTAAATTATAGAGCTCATATCTGTTTATTGGCAGCTACTAAGTATGCACTAGTGATAAAGAAGATTGTTGAGAGAAAGACAATTGAGATTTCCCATTGATAAAACACATCTCACTTTAATGTTACTTAAATGTTACTTTGAAAGTAATGCTGACATTTTAGAGAAGTCTTACATGAATTAAATGTGTGACTCTAATATAAGACAATTACTAAACTAATAAAAACAAGCATTAGGAGAACTTAATGTTTTTTTAAGAAAATGTGCTTCAAGGCTAACTGACAAACAGACTTGAATGTTTATGAAAATGTGTAATATTCTGAATTCTCATTTTGTCAAATTCATTGTTTAAAAGTTTTATTTAATTTCAGTCAATGAGTTAAAATACACATGAAGAATATTCAAGTATAAAAAGTAACTGTACTGAATGCTTGTTTACACTGAAACTGAAAGAAAATATTGTGTTTGTGATTCAAAAGATTTTGGTATGTTTGATTCTAAGGGAAAATACTTTTACTGTATGTGAAGTGATTGTTGAGACTTGCTGTACACTTTAAATTAAGGTCCACCCAGAAATCCACCCTTTATGCTAGGCAGGATTTGAAACTCTGTATGAAGAGAAAAGTTGTGACAGAGAAGGAATGAAACCTTATTAACCAGACATTTCAGATATGGTAAGGCATCAGACAAATTAATTGTAGGAGTATGCTATAGATCACATATAACATTAACATATAGATCATGTTAATGAAGAGAAAAAGGCTCAAGTCAATAACAATAAGGGTTTTTAATTACCAAGACATTGAAAGGAGCAATAGTACTGACAGTTCATGTCACAGATTGTTGAGATGTCAGCCAAAGATCATGCTAATGCCAATCAATCAATAAAAAAGCAAACTTAGATGTGATCTATTTGAATTTTTCCTAAGCTTTTTTGCTTTCTAAATCACAGTCTGTTGGTCTTTGTAAAAACCGGCTAAAGGATCATGTGCAGAGGGTGGCTGTCACTGGTGCATTTTCCACTTAGAGTAGCCTTAATTGTGTGCTGCAAGGTTTGGTATTGGTTTCACTTTTTATTTACTGTGTGTGTATATTGTGCTAACTATTTTATATACTACATTAATCAGTAAGTTCTTCCACCACAGACAATGCGTCCACTGAGATTTGAAGAAAAGAGATTCCATCTTAATATTCAAAAATGTTTTTTACAGTGAAAGCTGTTAAGTTGTGGTATTCTCTTCCTGAAGAAGTCTTAATGGCAGATACATTACATAGCTTCAAGGGAGAAAATAAAGGGTTATTAAAAAAACTCATATTACAAAGTTGATCCATTGTCTGAATTAACAGGGTCTTGGATTTTTTTCAGTTGGGTTATTGGCAGAAGGGATTTGTGCAGTGTTGCTTTAAGAACCCATGTTTATGATTGCCAGACTACAGCTACCAATAGGTATTTATTTTCTGCTACATTGTGCATAAGTATAAGTATAAAAAATATACATACATGTATATAGATACATACATTTAAGACATGAACATAAACCATTATATACCATGATCAACTAAGTTTCATGGTCCTTACTATATTTACTACACATTGTCAATGTAATATCATCATCATCATCATTTATTTATATAGCGCTGTCAAGATACGCAGTGCTTTACTGCAGTTATAGCAAACAGGGAATTGATTCTGAACTGAGATAGGGTCATATTCGAGCAATGTTGCGCAGTTGAATACGGCAAGATTTTGCAAGTGTTTGAATGTGTGGTGAAAAAGACAGATGGGAGTCTAAGATAACTCCTAGGCAGCGTGCCTGTGTGGTGGAATGAAAGGTGGTGTTGTTTACGGTGAGTGATATCTGAGGGACAGGGGAAGATCTTGGAGGAAATATAATGAGTTCTGTTTTAGAAAGGTTCAGTTTCAGGTGGCGCTGTGACATCCAGGAGGAGACAGCAGAGAGACAGTCTGTGACTTGGGAAAGGACAGAATTAGAAAGATCAGGAGTAGACAAGTAGAGTTGGGTGTCATCAGCATAAAGGTGATACTGAAGTCCAAATGACTGAATACGTTTTCCTAGTGAAGTTGTATAGAGCGAGAACAGCAGGGGGCCAAGAACAGAGCCTTGAGGAACTCCAACAGAGCGTGGGAAAGTAGTAGAAGTAGAGTTAGAGAAGGAAACTTTAAAGGAACGGTCAGACAGATAAGATGTAAACCATGAAAGAGCAGTGTCCCGAATGCCAGATGAGTGTAGAATGTCAAGGAGGAGTATGTGGTCAACTGTGTCAAAGGCTGCAGAGAGATCTAGAAGGATTAGAATGGAATAATGACCTTTAGACTTTGCCAATAGAAGATCATTTGTTACTTTGGTGATTGCAGTTTCAGTCGAGTGTGATGGGCGGAAGCCAGATTGCAAGTGGTCGAGGAGGGAGTTGTGAGTGAGATGCTGGATCAAGCGTTTGTAAACAAGCCTTTCTAGTAATTTGGATGGGAATGGAAGAAGGGAGACCGGTCGATAGTTAGTGGGGGAGCTGGAATCAAGGGAAGGTTTTTTGAGAATAGGAGTGATTAGTGCTTGTTTGTATAATGATGGAAAGGTACCAGTAGAGTGTGAAAGATTAAATAGGTGGGTAAGTGCAGGAGAGAGTGTATCAGAGATTGGGTGGAGAAGGCGAGAGGGTATGGGGTCAAGGGAGCAGGTGGTGGATTTTGAGCAGGCTAGAAGTTTGCTAACTTCATCTCGAGTTGCAGGGTTGAAGGAGTGCAAAGTAGATGTGAGTGGACTGCACGTTGGTGTCACGGCCGGCACCCAACACCAGAACAAGTGCTCGAATCCTGGTTCTGAGCTAAGCTTCACCAGTGGTGTGACCACCTTTGAGCTTCGGGAGGAGCCCTCAGCCTAATCGGGTGCCACCTGGTCTTACGAGAGGTTCAAGCAAGTGTTCTGGCAGGCAATGGGGCACGGCTGGTAGCTAGAGTCTTTGGGACCGAGGATCACGGTAACAGACAAGGATAAGGCAGAAGGATCGTCAGACAGGCTGGGTCGTGGCAGGCAGAAAGCAAGGGTCGTCAGGCAGGCAAGGGTCAAAACCGGGTATCAAGCAGGAAGGGTACAAGCAGAAGAGTAGTCGGATATCAGGCACAGGTCAGGATACAGAATTCAGGATGGTCAAGGTACAGGCTGGGTCAAACACGGATAATCAGATTCAAACAGGCAAAATAGCACAAGGCTTCAGAACAGAGCACCAGAAACAAGTTCTATCACGGGCAGTTTGCTGGGAGTGGAAGTGGCCTATTTATACCCTGTTTGGACGCCAAGGTTTTCGCGCCAAAATCGACGCACACGCGTCAGGATCGACGCGCGCGCGTCCGCGTCAAAATAAAGGAAACGAGACGCGCGCGCGTCCTAAGGAGGCAAGATGGTGGAACCACGAGGCGGGCGTCCCCGCGGCCGGCGTGGCGGGCGTCCCCGCGGCCGACTTACAGCACCCCCAATCCCAGGTAAAACAGATTTCCTTACATTACCCCCCTCTCTAGGGGGGGACACCGGACCCCCAGGCTTCCCAGGAAACTTTAAATGGAACTGCTTCCTAAGACGATCAGCCTTGATGTCATCAACTGAGACCCAGGAGTTCTCCTCAGGACCGAATCCTTTCCACCTAGTGAGGTACTGGAGTTTGTTACGTACCATTCGGGAATCAAGGAACTCCTGGATCTCAAATTCAGGCTGACCGTCAACTTGCACTGGAGGGGGAACAGAAGTAAGGCGAGTATTAGCGGCAGGTTTAAGTAAAGAAACATGAAAAGAATCAGAAATCTTGAAATTAACAGGCAATTTAAGGCGAACAGACGAAGGGTTGATAACAGTAGTGATGGGGTAAGGACCAATGAAACGGGGACCCAGCTTAAGGGAAGGAACCTTTAGCTTGATGTTTTTGGTAGAGAGCCACACCAAGTCTCCCACTTTATACTGGGGTGCTTCTCTACGTCTTTTATCAGCAGCCCTTTTCTGAGCAGAAGTAGCAGTAGACAAGGAATCATGTACCTGGGACCAAATCAAGGAAAATTGTTCGACAGAGGAATTAGCGGAAGGGACAGAAGAACCAGAATTAGAGAAGGAAAAGGCTTTTGGGTGTAACCCATTAACAACAAAAAATGGAGACTCCCCAGTGGAGGAGTGGGTAGCGTTATTGTAGGCAAATTCTGCCCAGGGTAACAGTTCTGCCCAGGAAGATTGATTTTCGGACACAAAACATCTTAAAAATTGCTCTAAAGACTGGTTCACTCTTTCGGTTTGCCCATTGGTTTGTGGGTGATAGGCGGTTGAAAAAGAAAGATCGATCCCCACTAACGAGCAAAATGCGCGCCAGAACTTAGAGATAAATTGAACACCTCTGTCTGAAACAATATTACTGGGAAACCCATGCAACTTAAATATATGCTGAATAAAAAGTTCGGACAAAGTTTTGGCAGATGGGAGGTGGGGAAGAGCAATAAAATGACCCATCTTACTGAATCTATCCACCACCACCCAAATTACTGTTTTCCCCTGGGACACAGGCAACTCCACAATAAAATCCATAGAAAGATGGGTCCATGGTCTTTCAGGAATAGGGAGGGGAATCAGTAACCCTTGGGACAAATTTCTAGAAGACTTGGAGCGTTGGCAGACAGGACAAGAATCCACAAAAGATTTAACATCTTGTTTACAGGTCGGCCACCAAGCACTTCGAGTAAGTAATGAAATAGTTTTACTTACACCAGGATGTCCTGCCATCTTGGAATCATGAACCTCTCTTAGAACCTGTTCTCTAAGATCTTCAGGAACAAAAAATCTCCCAACAGGAGTGTTAGAGGGAGCGTCTGTCTGAACAGAGGATAACAAAGAAGAGAGGTCAGATTCCAAAGTAGCCACAATGACTTCACCCGGAATAATTGTACTACAGTCATCAGTTTCAGAATATATTGAGTCAAAGCTTCTGGAAAGAGCATCTGCCTTGACGTTCTTTGTACCAGGCCTAAACGTCAAGGTAAAGTTAAACCTAGAAAAGAACAAAGCCCACCTTGCCTGTCTGGGATTTAGACGCTTTGCTGACTCAATATACAACAGATTTTTATGGTCAGTGTAGACCGTAACCTGGTGTTTAGCCCCTTCTAATAGATGCCGCCATTCTTCAAAGGCCCACTTGACAGCTAATAGTTCTCTATTCCCTATGTCATAATTTGCCTCTGCAGGAAGAAATTTTCTAGAGAAAAATGCACAGGGATGTAACCTATTAGTAGTCGGGTGCCTTTGAGAGAGAATTGCCCCTGCTCCCACCTCAGAAGCATCTACCTCAACTATAAAAGGTAGTGTTGTATCGGGATGGCGGAGGATTGGGGCAGAACTAAACTCCCTTTTGAGGAACTCGAAAGCTTGGATAGCTTCCGGAGGCCACATACTGGGGTCAGCACCTTTTTTAGTAAGATTTGTGATAGGAGCCACAATAAGAGAAAATTTTTTAATGAATTGCCTATAATAGTTGGCAAAACCTAGGAACCTTTGGGTTGCACGTAAAGAATATGGTTGGGTCCACTCCAGGACAGCTCTTACTTTGTCTGGATCCATTTCGAGACCCTTGGAAGAAATATTAAATCCCAAGAACTGTACGGAAGCAACCTCAAAAATACATTTTTCCAATTTTGCATACAGGTTATTAGCTCTAAGCCTACGCAATACCTCACAAACATGAAGACGATGATCAGACAGATTGGCAGAGAAGATGAGGATGTCATCTAGGTAGACCACTACGTATATCCCCAGCAGGTCCCGAAAGATGTCATTGACAAACTCCTGAAACACTGCTGGGGCGTTACATAGACCAAACGGCATAACAAGGTACTCGTAGTGGCCATCCCTAGTATTAAAAGCCGTTTTCCACTCATCCCCCTCCCTGATCCGAATGAGGTTATAGGCACCCCTCAAGTCAAGCTTGGAGAAGATCTTAGCATCCTTGACCTGGTCAAATAGTTCGGAGATTAATGGTAAGGGGTAGCGATTTTTTACAGTGATTTTGTTAAGCCCCCTGTAATCAATACAGGGGCGTAAACCACCGTCTTTCTTACCCACAAAAAAGAACCCTGCCCCCGCAGGGGAACAGGAGGGCCTAATGAAGCCCCTGTCAAGATTTTCTTGTATATACTCTTTCATTGCCTGGGCTTCGGGCAATGAAAGAGGGTAGGTTCTACCACGTGGAGGAATTGACCCAGGAACTAAATCAATAGGACAGTCATACTGCCGATGCGGAGGTAAGGTCTCAGCTGCTTTTTTGGAGAAAACATCAGAAAAAACAGAATATGCTGTGGGTAACCCCTCAAAAGAAGTAGTGGCTACTACAGAGGGAAAACAAACCCCACTACATCCTGTACCCCATTGAGTCACCCCCTTAGAAACCCAGTCTATCAGAGGGTTATGCCTCTGGAGCCATGGTAAACCAAGAATAAGAGGAGAGGAAGCTCCCTCAATGAGGTATAGAGCTATCTCCTCACAGTGTAGATCATTTGCACACATGGAAAGATTTGTGGTCTTTTGGGAAACCACCCCTGATCCCAAGGGTCTTTTATCGACAGCCAGAATTCTCAAAGGAGGATTGAGGGCAACCAAAGGAATTTTATTTTTAGCAGCGAATGCTGCGTCCAAGAAATTACCCTCCGCCCCAGAATCAATGAAGGCTGACAATTTAACAGTGCCCGTAGGCCAGGTTAATTTAACAGATAATAGGACCTTGGAGGCAGATTGGGGAGAGGAAACGCCTGCACCCAAATGGAGCTCCCCTTCTCCATTTAGGCTAGAGCGTTTCCCGGCCTCTTGGAACATTGATTGAGGAAGTGACCCTTCTCCCCACAATACAAACACAACCCAAGAGACCGCCTCCGTGCCTTTTCCTCAGGAGAGAGGTGAAAGATGCCCAGCTGCATAGGCTCCTCCTGAGGTTGAGACACAGAGGGGTTTGACAACTTAGCACTAAAATTATGCTTATACAAAGAAGAAGTACCCTGTTCCTCCCGATTTTCCCTCTGTCTCCTATCTACCTGGATAACCAGAGACATAAGGTCATCCAGACTGGTAGATAGGGGGTAATTGACCAGGCTGTCTTTGACAGATTTGGCTAGACCGATGCGAAACTGGCTCCTTAGAGCTGCATCGTTCCAGCCAGTCTCCACCGCCCACCTACGAAACTCTGTGCAGTAAATTTCCACCTCCCGTTTACCCTGGCGTAGTTTGCGAATAGCGGAATCGGCCGAAGAGGCGCGATCCGGGTCATCGTAAAGAATGGCCATAGAACGGAAGAAAATATCTAAAGAGAAACGGGCAGGGTCGGTGGCTGGCAATCTAAGTGCCCAGACTTGGGGGTCACCCACTAATAGGGTCATTACGAACCTGACCTTTTCCTCGTCAGAGGGAAATGAGTGGGGGAAAAGCTGAGGTACAGCTTACAGGCTTCTTGAAAAACAAAAAACTGGGTTCTGTCCCCACCAAACTTGGCCGGAAATGCAATCTTGGGTTCCTGAGGTCTGAATACAGCACCCCTATCAGGCAGGGAACCCACTGAAGGAGTAGGAACAGAACTGGCTGGCTGCTGCGAGGGTTCCAGCTGGCGTGTTAGGTTATGAAACCCCTGGAGTAGATAGTTCTGCTTTTGCTCCTGCTCCTCCATGCGTTCCAGCAGCGTAGTTAGCAACAGCTCGGAAGAAGATGGAAGTGGAGCAGCGGCAGCAGCTTCGGTGTGATCGTCGTCCTCCATGGCCCGTGATAATGTCACGGCCGGCACCCAACACCAGAACAAGTGCTCGAATCCTGGTTCTGAGCTAAGCTTCACCAGTGGTGTGACCACCTTTGAGCTTCGGGAGGAGCCCTCAGCCTAATCGGGTGCCACCTGGTCTTACGAGAGGTTCAAGCAAGTGTTCTGGCAGGCAATGGGGCACGGCTGGTAGCTAGAGTCTTTGGGACCGAGGATCACGGTAACAGACAAGGATAAGGCAGAAGGATCGTCAGACAGGCTGGGTCGTGGCAGGCAGAAAGCAAGGGTCGTCAGGCAGGCAAGGGTCAAAACCGGGTATCAAGCAGGAAGGGTACAAGCAGAAGAGTAGTCGGATATCAGGCACAGGTCAGGATACAGAATTCAGGATGGTCAAGGTACAGGCTGGGTCAAACACGGATAATCAGATTCAAACAGGCAAAATAGCACAAGGCTTCAGAACAGAGCACCAGAAACAAGTTCTATCACGGGCAGTTTGCTGGGAGTGGAAGTGGCCTATTTATACCCTGTTTGGACGCCAAGGTTTTCGCGCCAAAATCGACGCACACGCGTCAGGATCGACGCGCGCGCGTCCGCGTCAAAATAAAGGAAACGAGACGCGGGCGCGCGCGTCCTAAGGAGGCAAGATGGTGGAACCACGAGGCGGGCGTCCCCGCGGCCGGCGTGGCGGGCGTCCCCGCGGCCGACTTACAGCACCCCCAATCCCAGGTAAAACAGATTTCCTTACAGTTGGTCTGAGATTGTTGTTGGACGGTATGCTCAGCCTAATGAGATCGATTTTTTCATTAAAGAAATGAGCAAGGTCTTGGGCAGTAACATTAATAGGTGGAGGGGGTGGAGGGGGGCATAGGAGTGAGTTAAATGTGTCAAACAGCTGCTGTGGTTTGGAGGACATAGTAGATATTAGATAAGAGAAGTATTGTTCTTTGGCTAATGATAGAGCTCGGTTATAGTAGGAGAGCATGAATTTGAAGTGGATGAAGTCAGGATCAGTTTGTGACTTTCTCCACTGTCGCTCAGCTGATCTACTACATCTTCTGAGGTACCGAGTTACACTAGTGTGCCAGGGTTGGGGTTTAGCTGGCTGGCTGTGACGGGTGGTAGAAGGTGCAAGGGAGTCAAGTGCTGTTGAAAGGGCATCGTTGTAGAGAGAAGCTGCCATATTGGGACAGGAGAGAGTATTAATATGAGATAGGGATTGTGCTGATACTGTTGATAATTCTTGTGGTTCAAAGGCATTAAGGTTTCTGTACGTGTGGGTAGAGAGAGATGATTGTGAAGGTGCAGATGAAAGCAGTGTCTGAAAGGAGAGTAGATGATGGTCAGACAGAGGGTAGGAAGAGTTAATTAAGTTGGATGGGCAGGGGGGGCGTGGCCACGAGCGCAAGTAGGACGGACGCACCCTAAGTGAGCTCCGTGTCCGTGCCTAAATATCCTGCCACTTACCCTGTAAAGCCGGCGAAATAATAAGCGGGCCGACCCGCATCTCACACCTGCACTAGTCCGGTGCATTATTACACAGCAGGATGGGGAAAAACCGTGCAGCCGGCACTAAGCAAGGGACTGCGGCCTCCACCTCCGACATCCAAGATGGCGCCGCCTAGCTGCCTGCACACAGAGCGCATCACCCCTCTCAACAGCAGGGGACTCGGCAGCGGGGTCAGAGCGCAGATCTATTGCGGCAACAGCGGCACAAAAACTGGGCAAGTATGCCAGGGATCCCCTGGACAGCCCAGCACCGGAGGAAGGCTACCCCAGTACACATGAGGGGTCAAATGAAACGTCAGTACCCTCACTAGTTAATAATACGGATACAGAAACACTGCACCAATCACCTCAACCCACTATGGCAGAGCTGGTGGCTCTGATAAGCAATAACCATGTCATTACTATAGGGAAAATTGATGAATTAAAATCAGATTTTGCCCTGCTTAAACATGACGTGCAGAAAATAAGAGACCGCACTGCAGAAGTGGAGAGGCGAATTAGCACCGTAGAGGACATGGTGGCGCCTATGCCCAATAGTATTACTGACATGGCGCATAAAATCCAAGCCCTGGAGGCAAAGGCGGATGACTTGGAAAACAGACTCCGCAGGAACAACATTCGGTTGGTGGGCCTACCAGAAAGAGCAGAGGGCAACTCTCCTGAGATGTTTGTAGAGAACTGGCTAAGGGAAAAATTGGGCAGAGACACCTTCTCATTCACGTTCATAGTGGAGCGCGCTCACAGAATCCCTGCTCGACCACCTCCACCTGGGGCCCCACCGCGCCCTCTTATAGCACGCCTGCTCAACTACAGGGACCATGACAAAGTGTTGGATGAGGCTCGCAAAAAGCAAGAAATACTGCATGAGAATGCAAAAGTTTCTATTTACCCTGATTTTTCAATAGAACTCCGCAAACAGCGCCAGAGATTCACCGAGGTCAAAAAAAGGCTGCGACTGCGAAACCTACCTTATGCGATGATGTTTCCAGCTAAACTTCGGGTCCAAGAAAAGGATCGCTCACACTTCTTCATAAGACCAGAAGAGGCTCTTGCTTGGCTGGAGGCTAGAACCCGGAAATCCCCATCTCGCTAAGTGCAAGTTCACCTGTTGACGGAGACCTCGCATGAGATTCCACGACCGGCAACGGCTGATACTTTACTAGCACGGAACACTTGACTGTTTTCACGTAAAGTAAATTTTGGTTTCACTCTATTGACACATCTTGGTCCTGTTTGTTCTGAGAAAGTTCCACGTTCTCTTGGGGCTAGTGTTTGTTTGGGAATAATGTATCTCCAAGTTGGGGGGAGGATACTGGGTGGGGGGACAAGGCTATGGGGGTATTTTGATGTTTATGTCTTTCTAGCTTTCTTTTCTTCGCCAGGTTGGAGCCGGATATGCAATGTTTATGGGTATTGTATAACTATATGCTGTGCAGCAGGGGCAAGAGGGTTGCCCTGGGGCGCAAGGCCTATCCCTATACGCCTAACGTCTTTACATGTGACTTTCATAATAAGGCTATGGTTCCCGAGCTGCCCTTCACATTCACAAATACACAAATGATAATGGCGGTACGACAGCAGTTTACTTTACTGTCATGGAATGTAAGGGGTCTAAATGATAAAATTAAACGGTCAGTAGTTCTAGAGCAGATACGGAAGTCGAGAGTAGACCTTATCCTGTTACAAGAAACACACCTAGTGGGGCAGAGAGTTAGGGCTCTGAAAAGGTTTTGGATTAGTAATGTCTACCACTCAGAATACTCCACTTATTCTAGAGGTGTTGCCATTATGATCAGAAAACCCCTCAACTTCAAATTTGAGCGCCTAATCACAGATAGAGTAGGTAGATTCCTAATACTTAAAGGACAAGTAGATGGTACCACATATATATTTGTGAATGTATACCTTCCGCCACCTGCAGACATTCAGATCCTCAATGAGATACTGGAAAAAGTTGCCATGTTAGGTAACTTTCCCATGATATGGGCTGGGGATTTTAACATGGTCCTGGACCCTAGTATGGATAGACTCAGGCCCATAGCGAGCGACTCTACAGTTTCTGCGCAATGGATTCAGGCAGCTGGCCTCATAGATACCTGGAGTTGGAGAAACCCTCATCTTCAGCAGTTTTCTTGCTATACTATCTCCTCCTCGGCACTATCCAGAATAGACCTCATCTTAGTCAGTGCTGACGTACTGCAAGTCCTAGAGAAAATCCATTTCTCCACCCGAGTATGTTCAGATCATGCCCCAGTAATACTAGTGTTAGCAGGCAAGGATACCACTTCACGACTATGGAGACTTCCCCCTAAGTGGATATCCAATTCTAAAGTTGCAGAGAAGTACTCCCCACTATTAGAGTCCTACTGGCAGGACAATACAGGGACTGCCTCTGAAGACATAGTCTGGGATGCATGTAAAGCCCATACAAGAGGCACATATATCTCTTTAATCTCAGCTGCTAGGAGAGAACATGAGGCTAACATTGCTACCGCTAGGACCGATCTAGCTTCCTTAGAGCAGAGTTTGATTATACACCCCTCTGACATAACCAATCAGGACCTGGCAGCAGCGCAAAGACACTTAAACATGCTGCTTACTGAAAAAGCATCCCAGAAAGAGGTATACCGGAAAGCGTCATGGTTTGACAAGGGTGACAAAAACGGGAAACTGCTAGCCCTATTAGCCAAAGGGGATACCCCACATACAGTTATATATGGGGTTAGGGGAGAAGACGGGGTGGAGATTACTGATAGGATACCACTAGCAAACCAATTTCGACAGTTCTACCAAAGTATCTACACAGCTCCCCCATCACCCCCTACTCAACATCTCAGTTCCTACCTAGACAAGATACCATTTCCACACCTTAGCCAACAAATGTTAGATGATCTAGAGGGCAATATAACAGTAGAGGAGATAGAGAATGCTATCGCTGACATGCCTGCTGGACGGTCACCTGGCCCAGATGGCATTCCAGCCGAGTGGTATAAAGCCCACTCCAAAACTCTGACTCCTAAACTCTGTCCTCTCTTTAATAGGACTTCTCAAGCCCTTCCCCTCCCAGAATCGTGCTATATGGCTCATATAGTAATAATACCTAAGACAGGAAAACCGCCGGACAGTTGCGACTCATATCGCCCCATCTCCCTGCTAAATTGTGATGCTAAATTATTTGCAAAAGTACTCGCGAACAGAATCAAACGGGTCATAACAGAACTCGTACACCCAGACCAGACCGGATTTATGCCAAATAAAGCCACGGATATAAATGTTCGAAGACTGTACAATAATTTGGCCTTAGAACATGATAATAGTAGAAGCAGAGTAGTGGTGTCACTAGATACTGCAAAGGCTTTTGATACAGTCTCCTGGACCTATTTATGGGAAATTTTAAACAGGTTTGGATTTGGACAGCGGTTTCTGGGCTGGGTACGAGCATTATATCACAACCCTAGAGCAAGAGTTCTGGTTAATGGCCTACTTACTGACACTATACTAGACTAGTAGACTAGACAAGGCTGTCCTCTCTCCCCGTTGCTATTTGCCCTAGCCATAGAGCCCTTAGCAATACAGATTAGAGAATCTCAGGAGGTGGAGGGGCTGGTACTCGGAAAAACTGTAGAGAAAATATCTTTATATGCAGATGATATGCTACTCTATTTAGCTAACCCTCACGGGGCTCTGGAGGCAGCATTGAGAGTAATTGAAAAATTTGGGGAGTTCTCTGGCCTCTGCATTAACCAGACCAAATCAGTTATATTCCCAATTGATCCGCTACCCGCGGGTTCATCTTCACAAATATGCAGCCTACGGGTGACACAGACCTTTAAATATATAGGAATGACTTCACAAAAAATTTGAGGAGCATAACCTGACCCCAATAGTTGCAGCTTTAACAGCCAGGACAGATGTTTGGTAACAGCTGCCTCTCTCCCCCCCCCCCCGGGAAGAATAAACCTGTTTAAAATGGTGTTTCTACCCAAATTCTTATATGTCTTTCACAACTCACCGATATTACCCAGGAGTCACTGGTTTAAACAAATAGACACCATATTACGCAAGTTCATATGGGCAGAAGAACACCCGCGCTTGAGTTTTAAGATGCTCCAGGCTCCGGTGAGGGGTGGGGGGCTGGCACTTCCTAATCTTAAGCTTTACTTTTTGGCTAGTCAATTAACTTTTGCACGCTGGTGGATCATACCTCAAGCAGATAACCCCTCTACTACCTTGGAAGCTACGATAATGGGATCCTTCGAAGCCCTGGCCAAACTGCTATACAGGGGGCCTACTGAATACTTTACACTCACCACCCCAATGGCTACAGTGGTCGAGGTTTTTAAAAAAGCACTTAAACATGTTCATAAGGCGAGGCCGGTGTGGTCCAGTTGGACACCCCTGTGGGGCAATAGATCTCTTCCACACTTCGGTGCTCTACCTGACATCGCCAACTGGGCCAGCCGAGGGATGAAATTCCTCAGGGATATTGTGGAGAATGGAGATATTAAGTTGTTTCAGGTCCTTAAAGATGGCTACAATCTACCTAACTCTATGTTTTTTCGCTATCTCCAATTAAGGCATGCTTTTAGGACCCAGTTTCCCAATAGGCCCATAGAACTAGTGGACTCCACGTTGGAGAAATATCTGCATAGGGAAGACCTTATGAAACCAACGTCTTGGTTCTATAACATTTTGTGTCAGGCTTGCCCAGACCCTTTGGCCAAAGTGAGAGTGAAATGGATTAGAGATATCCCTGAACTGGAGGAGGAAATGTGGGTAGACGCACTCAAACAGGTTCCTGACATCACAATGTCGATCAGGGACAGATACATACAAATAAAATTTTTGAACAGAGTATACCTTACTCCGTATAGACTTGCAAAGATATACCCAATGACTTTGGACCAGTGTGTGAAATGTAATCGTGAGGTTGGTTCATTTATGCATGTGTTTTGGAGTTGTCCACTTATCCAGAGATTTTGGGGTGAAGTTCTGCACTACATTTCCAGCACTCTATCTGTCCCGTGCATTATGACTCCACTGGTATGTCTCTTAGGAATAGCTGATGACTTAGGGCTTCGGTCCGGTGTCAAGCTCTGCTACCTCCATCTGCTCTACTACGCAAAAAAGGCTATTCTGCTACAGTGGAAATCCACTGCTCCTCCAACCCTTGCCTTTTGGCGTGCATTGGTAAATGACACCCTCCCTAGCCAAAAACTGACCTATATAGCCCGAGGTTGTCCAAAAAAATATGATACAATCTGGGGCATGTGGCTAGACATGGAGGGCACCCGTTCAGGTAGTAATGTACGATAATCCTGATTTGAATAGAGACATGTTAATGTATAGCAATGTATAACAAAGGTATGACAATGATATTACAATAGATAAAGTTGTATTTTTATTATTTGGCTCCACTGGCAAAAACAATGCTTGTATGTCTTCTTCTTTCCTTTCTTGTTAAAAGCAAATTGCAAAAATAAAAACTTTTATCTATAATTTGGATGGGCAGCATGAGTGGCAGAATATAAGGTCAAGAGCATGACCCTCGATGTGGGTAGGTGAGTCGGTCCACTGAGAGAGACCAAATGATGCTGTTAGAGAGAGTAGTTTAGAGGTGGCAGCAGAAGCAGAGTTGTCAATGGCGATGTTGAAGTCCCTAAAATGAGAGCAGTTGTCTCACTGGAGAGAAAGTATGGAAGCCAGGCAGCAAAGTGATCCAAGAAGGTGGAGTAGGGACCAGGGGGGCGATATATGATATGCAACACGCAGAGAGATTGGAGAAAACAAACGTATGCTGTGGACTTCAAAAGAAGTGAAGGAGAGAGAAGTCGGTGTAGTTAGATTTTGAAACCTACATTTGGGGGAGAGAAGAAATCCCACCCCACCGCCATGACGGCCATCCGGTCTAGGAGTGTGACTAAGTGAGAAGCCTCCATAGCAGAGGGCAGCAGGTGAAGCAGTGTCTGAGGGGGAGAGTCATGTTTCCGTAATAGTAATAAAATATATTTTTGAAGTTATAGTACAGACTGAAATGGATAGATAATTTTATCAGCCAGACATTCCATATAAAGAGAATTAACTAAATGAAATTATATAAAATCAGATTTAAAAAATAACATTCATCTCCTTTCACCATCTGCTCAATTAGCAACAATATGCAATTAGTTTCCTTTGATGCAGAGCAGTAGGGTAAATCAATATTTTTCTTCTAAATTAAATAGATTTAAATCAGTTTTCTGGACTTTTGTTGAATTTATTATTTCAAAGGATCAGTTTATAGAGCGGCTCAAAATCTTTGATGGTATATAATATTAACAGTCCAAAGCTTGTATGTAGGTCAACGTTTATTATTATTATCATGATCCATATGTCTGACCTCTCTATTTATCCACCTCTCTCTCACTCCCTATGTATGCAAAACTATATTCACATATATTGATGTTTTTTATGTATAATGAAATAATAGAATAGAATTCTTAATGAATCAGATGACAATTGAGCGTCGGACTGGCCAGATATGGGATGACTTTGATGTAGTTGGCCAGCTTAAATATATTGCAATATATGGACAAACAATCCCTGTTTTGTTTAAAGCGTATGGCATTTTTCAGTAGCAGTATGCACAAAATGTCTCTGTCTTAAATATATTGATAATGGGTTGAGTGCAGAGGACCTCTTGTATTTGTCTATATGTATTTTGTGGTCACAGCCTCATTGCACCCCCGCCTAATGGTTTTAAAAATGAGTGGTGAGCACAACTTTTCCTTGTTTGTTATAGTTATACAGGACCAGTGACCAGCTCCATGTTGTAGCCCCCACCCTTCCCAGCTATAGTCAGGTGATCCCACTGGTGTCTAATAAAAGGGCAGCCAAGTTTGGGAGTTTTACTTTGAAAGCAGCTAGTAAGTTGCAGTTAAAACTTAGTCCCTTTGTAAAATGTATAATGAAGCAATAGAATTCTTAATGAATCAGTTGAAAATTGAGCGTAGGACTGGCCAGATATTGGTTGACTTTGACATAGTTGGCCAGCTTAAATATATTGCAATATATGGACAAAAAATCCCTGTTTTGTTTAAAGGGTAAGGCATTTTTCAGTAGCAGTATGCACAAAATGTCTCTGTCTTAAATATATTGATAATGGTTTGAGTGCAGAGGACTCTTGTATTTGTCTTGATGCTTTTTATGTATATGGTTATTAACTTGCACCCCCAAGTGAATGGTTTAAATAACATATGGAAAGATTTTCCTGTATAAGGAAAATAGCACACCAGGTTGCAATGTAATCCAAAGTTTAGGTCATACTTAAAGACTAGATCTTAGAAATCACTTTGTTGTTAAAGTTGTTTTAGGCAACTGTTTGAACTGCCTCATGCAGTAAGTATTGCAGGTGACAAAAATGTTGTGTGTGGGACAAAAAATTGCACAGAAGACACAATGGCGCACGGTAGATAAAAAAATGTTCCATTAGACAAAAAAGTCATTCATAGACTCTAATGTATTCTGCTACAAAAATGTTAGATAAAAATAATGTTACCCATAGACTTTAATGTGTTTTAATTTTTCGGCAAAGCAAAATGAGACAGATGAGCTCATCACTACTATCTAGCTATCTTAACAAACAAGGAAAAATTGTGATCATGAATAATTTTTAAATAATTTAGCCGGGTTGCAATGAGGCTGTGACCACAGACAAATACAAGAGGTCCTCTGCACTCACCCATTATCAATATATTTAAGACATTGAAACATTTTGTGCCTTAAGCTACCAAAAATGCCCTCCCCTTTAAACAAAACAGGGATTGTTTGTCGAAATATTGCAAAATATTTAAGCTGTCCAACTACGTCAAAGTCATCCCTGGAACAATGTATGTCCTGTGCTGGTCTATTACTAGCTACCATCACCCAATCCTCTCGAAAGATAGATATAATTACTCAGTTAACTGTTATTACCTTAAAGATAAAAGGCATGGATGATTATAAAATATGCAGTAAATTATAAATTTTATGAAATTAATGATCAACACAAATAAAGGAGCACATAATGGTTATTATTGTTAACTTATTTAATCCCTGTCTTTTTTCCTTTCTGTCACAGAATATTAAGGAAACAACTACAAGAAAAATGTTAAATCTTTACTCAGCATCACCTTATAGTTTTTGTTGCTGTTGTCTATGTCAGTACAATACCTAGGCCATACTCATACTAATGAGAGGCATGTATAGGATCTATTTTTCAGAATGCTTATAGAATTTTCCAGATAAAGGACCTGTTTAAGAAAAAAGTAAATACACCAAAAAATATTGTTTTGCCACCAATATGGATTCATTAAGTTCAAGTACAGGGTACATTGTAGAACTTATGTAAAAGGGGGAAGACTGGGTGGGATGTTTGTACCTGCTCAAAAGATAACAAAGTGAATGGCACTTAGTCATGGGAATGGGTGTGAAACGTGTAGGGCGGATGGAGATGATATACATTTTTTAACCTTGTAAAAATAAAATATATTTTTAACTAATACTCTCAGGTCCTGAGGATTCATTTGAGTGCCGGTCGGCCCTGCTTCCGTTTATCCTTTGCTGTACCACTCCCTAAAGCTGGGGGTCTGGGGCTGGAGCACCCGGACCACATTCACTATTTGGTGAGTCATTTACTAATTGTTCTGGAGAACCATGTTTCTCCTAACTATTACATTTGATTCTGCCAATCTCCAAACATACCCAGTGTAACCAGACTACTGAACCTTTGTCATGTTTTAGTCAATTAGGTGAAAAGAACCAGAAAATAGGACCAGCTGTAACTCTTTTGTTGATAAGACCCGATGGATATGCACTTGATTCTCATTAGTTATTATCTGTTAAACAATAATATAACTATAATTAATATGTAACATCAAGAGTTTTTCACCTAGCAATTCTCAGTTTAGTCAGTTATAATATTGCTATATTATGTTTAAGTATCTTCAGCGCCACATGGTTACATTCAGTGCATTACTGAATTTATTTATAGATTTATTTATGGATTTGTTGGACTAATGGTCAAAGGCATTTAAACCTAGCTAGAGCATAAACATGCACTATTTTATGCTAAGGGAAGTTTTACTGTTAGAATCTTAATGAGCATTAAAAGTTATTACTCTTCCACTATGAAAAGTTTATTAGAACATTACATAACAAGATCATTGGTTTAAGTATTTTGTGACAGACATATAAAACCAACATTAATAATGAATTGTGGGATACTAGTGGAGGTTTTCACCTTTGTACCTGTTTTGTGTCTAAGGGAAAAAGCAGAAACAACTTGTCATCACCATTAAGTCCTAAGGCAGCCTCAATGAAGGATTCAGTTCAGTGGGGGGGGGGGACTGGTAAAGATGGTTCATTATATGTGGACCCACATTGTGGAGTGAGTGTCACTGGTTTTCCAGATTACAGAGGTATTTTGAAAAATGTTTGCATATATTTTAGAAAACATTGCTACTGTATGTCCATTACTTGAAATTTTACTTGATTTATTTTAGAACATATGTCAACATTTCTTCATGAATTACTCATTTTGAATGTAAATGTTGTATAGAGTTATTACTTCCTTTGTGGAGTTTTGTTGTAAAAATCAACAGATATTGTAATATGGCAAACATCATCCCAAGTACATGTAAACAAGAGCAAACAGTCCCATGTTCAGTTTGCTAAAACACACAACTAACACAAGCGTGTTCAGGTTTTTCAACAATACCAACAATGGCTTAGTTGTATCATAGTAGAATTAACATTCTGATTCAACCATTCGATACCACATGTGAAAAATAATTTAGAAATTAAATGTGGAACTTTAAGAATTGTTATACTTGTTGATTTATTTTGCTTCCATCTTACTAACCATGCCTGTCTATATTTTTGGCCTTGGATCTAATCTATAAATTCCTGGATCTAATCTATTATCAGTAACCTTGTATTTCCTAACTTGTTAAAAAGTAATCCATACCTTTCTTGAAGCTATCTAATGTATCAGCCAGTACGACTGATTCAGTCAATTTCATAGCTCTCACTGCAAAAACACCCTTGTTCAAATATTACAATGGAAACTCCTCTTTCCTAATTTGCACTGATGTCCTAGTGTCTGCTGGAAGGACCTTACTGGTAACAAAGCATTAGAGAGTTAATTATAGGGTCAGTTCTATCCTTAAACACCTTTTTTCAGTGTAAACAATTCCAACTTGGCCAGCCTTTCATCATCATTGAGATTTTCCATACCCTTACTAGTCTTGTACATTTACAAAGAATGTTACAACCATAAAAAATTAATGCAGAGCTGCCAACCCCCCCCCCCCCATTTTCTCAGGCGTTACCAGATGTCCCCCGGTCTCCCATTATGCTTATGCACCCACCCGACTATTTTCCAAAATTTGCAGTCAAAAATCTGATGTGTACATATGCAGAATATTTCAGTGAAGTCAGTGGAGCGATGTGTGCATGTACAGCACAGTTTATGTGGCTTCAGGAGAGGTTGTGTGCATGCTTGTGACGTCACCAACCCAGAATAATTTTGGTGGTGTGCTACTGCCTGTCACAAATCCCCTGGTGCCAGGTTTTGATAAGTTGACAGCTCTGTTAATATGTATTGCAAAGTTACTTAAAATTACATTTTCTTTCATTATACAAAAATAATCTTCTTTAATATTATATGGTGAGATACACTAAGGGGCTGAGTTATCAACATTCAAATTAGCTTTTTTACCATAATTTGATTTTTATTTAGCTAAATCTCATCAATAAGTTCGATATTTATTTCTTCTCAAAAAAAATTGAACAACTGCAATGTAAAACTTTGGCATCTAAAATCATGCAAGTTTATGTAAACCTCAATCAGAATTATCCTAGGCCTCTAGTAGTTGATTTGAAAGTTGTCAATGAAGTAGCAAAGGGCATGTCAAGAACAAGAGAAAATAACTACAGTTTTACTAATGCAACTGCATATAGAAATAACTAATTTTATGGGAAAGTGCCAGGTACAATTATATTGTACTTAATTTTCACTAAATAGGCAAAAGTATGTGACATATACAGCAGAATCTATTTTTATTTTTCATCTATTTATCTGTTATTATTACATCTTGTATTATTATACTTTATATATAACTATGAAAACACAGGCATAATAAGATTAGTGCAAATATAAAAGTATCGGTCTCACATTAAAATTGTATATACTCTACAGACTGATATTGTAATATAGGTCCCTTTTGCAATACAAATCACTTAGCTAATTTGTTAATGATAAAATGACAACCAGCTATTAATTAAACGTCATAAAATTTTATAACACTATGCAAACTGGAGTGATATAATATCTCTGTTGATAATTAAAGCAACATTGCATAGCTAATTAGGCAAATAAAATGACTCTTATTCCTTAGTACAGCATGTCAAAATCAGTTAAATGCTATATGAAAATTTTTTCACCTGGTTGAGAACTAGAAGAAAGAAATACTGTAGCACTTTATTAAAAGAATAACTCACAAATATTGCAACCTGCCAAACTACGCTCGCCACATACATAGAGGAGGTAAAAATAGACCTTTCTCTGATAAGGGTGGATTTACAGGCAGTCCGGGAGAGAAATGCAGAGGTAGAAGCCAGGGTCATTGCCTTGGTGGACACGTGCGCACCCTTACCAGCATGCCTCAATGAGCTCCAGCTGCAATTACAGCAGCAGACCTGTAATGGAGTCTACTGACCTGCTCCAAGATGGCGTCCAAAATGGCGATTCCTCTTCCCTGCACATGGCTCCGGGTGGTCGCAATCATCCTGCATCATCTCCTTCTTGCCCTGTGATTGGTCGCCGGCGACGGAACGGACGCCGGCGTCAGAATCGGGCGCCGGCGTCAAGGCGTCAGCGTGGGGACGCTGGCGTCTGCGTCTGACGCCAGCGCGTCAATTTTGGCGCCAATAGACTGGACTATAAAGACCCTCATTTCCATCCTGACCTTGCCCAATTATAGGTCTATTTCATATAGTTCCTGGGTGCGATATATTCTGTCTTGCTTATCCGTGTTTGAACCTTGCCTGTTATCGACTTTGAATCTGTACTGCCTGTCTTGACCATTCTGCCTGTTTTACGACCATTCTTTGATAAACCCTTTTCTGTACCGCGATCTTGGATTGTTGCCTCCTCTTTGGTCCTTACTTCAACTGCGCCTTCGGGCCTTACAGTATAATTGGGCCCTGGACCCCTCGGAGGAGGCCCAAGTACCCCTCGATGTCGGAGGGGCCATTTGGGGATTGGCTTCTCGCATGAAATCCTATGAAGCCCAGCAGTCTCAAATTGGCCAGGCAATTGATGTTATCCTGGAGAAATTGACTGCCATGTCTCCAGCGGCTCCTGCGGCTGTGCCTGTTCCTGCCATTCCTGCTCCTCTCCAGGTGTCTGAACCTCGTGTTCCCGCTCCACCTCTTTTCAGCGGAGACCCTGAAGCTTGTCGTGGTTTTATTAACCAATGTGAAATTCAATTCACTCTGCAGCCAGGCCAGTTCGTCTCCGAGCAAGCCAAGGTTGGTTTTGTCATCTCCCGTCTGCAGGGGAAGGCTTTGGAATGGGCGTCTCCCCTTTGGGAGAAGAGAGACCCGCTGATCGACAACGCCGGGGCCTTTCTCCAAGAACTCCGGACGGTGTTTGACGCTCCTGGTCGTACTACTGCAGCCTCGGCTCGACTGTTCCAGCTTCAACAAGGCACTCGCTCAGTTCCCGAGTATGCCATTGAATTTCGTACCCTGGTGGCAGAGACCTCCTGGAATAACGATGGTTACCACGCGGCCTTTTACAACGGCTTGGCTATACGCATTAAGAATGACCTCGTTTCCCGGGAAATTCCTTCTCGGTGGGAGGATCTGGTGGCATTGGCGGTGAAGGTGGATACCCGGCAGAGGGAGTTCCAGCTTGAACTCGACCGAGAGCGTACAAAGAGGTACCCCCGGTTCCAACCTTCTTTGGCCCCCCGCTTCCAGAGACCCCTGCTTCTCAATCCAGTTCCCCCTGTGCTTCCTCCTGCTCCTATGGATTCTGCTTCTTCCTCCTTGCCGGCTGAAGAACCCATGCAGATTGGGCGGGCCCGCCTGTCCGAACAGGAGAAACTCCGGAGAAGGGCTGCCGGCCTGTGCCTTTACTGTGGGGGTAAAGCCCACTTTGCCCAGGAGTGTCCAGTGAAGCCGGGAAACGCCAAAGCCTAGGTAAGCTCGGGGAGACTTACCTGGGTGGGATTTGTCATTCTCCCCATTCCTCTACTCTACGTTTCCTTCTTCCGGTACAGATCCAGTTTGGCTCTTTAAAGTTTTCCTCACAAGCCTTTCTAGATTCCGGTGCTGCAGGAAACTTCATGGATCGATCCTTTGCAAGACGTCATTTCATTCCTCTCCAACCCTTGGCAGTTCCTCTTCGTGTCCTGGCGATTGATGATCGTCCTCTGTCGTCTGCCTTCGTCTCACATTCTACTCAGGAACTTTCTTTTAAGGTGGGCACCATGCATTTGGAGAGACTATCCTTCCTCCTCATTGATTGCCCTTCCACTCCGGTTGTCCTGGGACTGCCATGGTTATGTGTACATAATCCAGTCATTGACTGGTCCACATTGCAAGTTTCCAGATGGAGTCCTTTTTGTTTACTGAACTGCCTACCCACTGTTCCGGTTGTCAAAATTTCCTCTGTGTCCTCTAATTCTTCTCTTCCCTCTGTATACCAAGCATTTGCCGATGTATTTAACAAGTCTTCTGCTGAGATTCTTCCTCCCCATCGGCCTTACGATTGCCCAGTGGAACTTCTATCCGGCTCTATGCCCCCCAGGGGCCGCACCTACCCACTCTCTCCTTCGGAAACTTCTGCTATGAAGTTATACATCCAGGAGAATCTTCAGAGAGGATTCATCCGTCCTTCCACCTCCCCTGCCGGAGCAGGTTTCTTCTTTGTTGAGAAAAAGGATGGTAGTTTGCGGCCCTGCATCGACTACAGAGGACTCAACAAGATCACAGTTAAAAACAGGTACCCTCTTCCTCTTATTTCTGAACTGTTTGATCAGCTTAGGGGTGCCAATATCTTTACAAAGCTGGATCTTCGGGGGGCATACAATCTTATCCGGATCCGTGAAGGGGACGAGTGGAAGACCGCCTTTAATACCCGTGATGGACATTATGAGTATTTGGTCATGCCCTTTGGTCTCTGTAATGCTCCTGCGGTCTTCCAGGAGTTTGTTAATGATATTTTTCGGGATTTGTTGGGTCTATGTGTGGTCGTTTATCTGGATGACATTCTTGTTTTTTCTAAAGATCTTTTGGAACATCGTGCCCAAGTACGTGAAGTCCTCTCCAGACTAAGGAAGAACAATCTCTTTGCTAAATTGGAGAAATGCACTTTTGAAGTCTCGTCTATTCCTTTCCTTGGCTATATCATTTCTCCTCTAGGTTTCAAGATGGATCCTGCCAAGGTGTCTGCAATCCTGGACTGGCCTCTTCCTACCAGTGTCAAAGCCATTCAGAGGTTTGTTGGCTTTGCCAATTATTACAGACAGTTTATAAAAAAATTTTCTTCCAGACTTTCTCCAATTCTGGCCCTGATTCGTAAGGGGGGCAAACCTCAACACTGGTCTCCTCAAGCCCTGGAATCCTTCAAGTCCCTCAAAGAGGCCTTTTCTTCCGCTCCAATTCTTCGGCACCCAGAACCCCTACATCCCTTCTTCATGGAAGTTGACGCCTCTGATGTCGGAGCTGGAGCAGTTTTATCACAGAGATCCATTTCTGACGGTAAACTCCACCCTTGTGCGTTCTTTTCTAAAAAAATTTCTGCCCCAGAACAGAACTATGATGTGGGGAATCGTGAACTACTTGCCATCAAATTAGCCTTGGAGGAATGGAGACACTTACTGGAGGGTTCTTCGGTTCCTGTGACAATTTTTACCGACCATAAGAATCTTGAGTTCATCCAAACCCTCAAACGCCTGAATCCCCGGCAAGCCAGGTGGGCACTTTTCTTTTCCCGTTTTAATTTTGTCATTACCTTTCGTCCTGGCTCCAGAAACAGGAAGGCCGATGCCTTATCCAGAAGCTTTATTCCTGAAGATTCTGTGTCCGAGGAACCTGAACCTGTGGTACCCTCCATCAAGATTATTGCTGCCTTGTTCCCTTCCTGTGCCTCCCAATTGTTGTCCGCTCAAGATTCTGCTCCTGCGGAAACTCCTCTTGGTGTTGCTTTTGTCCCTCCAGAATTTCGTCTTGCTATTTTGTCTCAGTCTCATAGTTCCAAACAGGCCGGACATCCTGGAATTCAGAAGACGACCGAGCTCTTATCTCGTCTAGTATGGTGGCCAACCTTAAGAAAGGACGTTAAAGATTTTGTCTCCTCATGTTCCACGTGTGCTGTGTCTAAATCCGGACATTCTCCTCCCAAGGGTTTTCTTCTTCCACTGCCCATCCCATCTCGACCCTGGACTCACCTCGCCATGGACTTTATTGTCGATTTGCCCATTTCCTCCGGCCACACTGTCATTTGGGTCGTTATCGACAGATTCAGTAAGATGGCTCATTTCACTCCTCTCCGCAAACTGCCTTCTGCTCCTGAACTTTCCGAACTGTTTATTAAACATATTTTTCGCCTCCATGGCTTTCCAGCAGAAATTGTGTCCGATCGTGGTCCCCAATTTGTGTCTAAATTTTGGAGGTCACTGTGTAATGCTTTAAATATCTCTCTTCAATTTTCTTCTTCTTATCATCCTCAGTCCAATGGTGCCGCTGAACGTGTTAACCAGGCCTTGGAGCAATTTCTTCGTTGCCATGTGTCTTTGTGTCAAGATGACTGGTCGGACCTTCTTCCCTGGGCGGAGTTTGCCCATAACAATTCTTTACATTCTTCTTCCCAGAAATCTCCTTTCTTCTGTGTGTATGGCCGGAATCCTTTGGCATTCCCTCAGGATCTCTTACTCACAAATGTTCCTGCTGCTAATGATCAAGCCGCTCATATGCTGGCCATCTGGCAGGCCACCACTGCTAATCTGGAAAAGAGTTCATCTTCTCAAAAGAAGTTTGCCGACAGGAAAAGAATTGCCGCCCCACCCTATGCTCCTGGTGACAAGGTCTGGTTGTCTACACGGAATATTCGCCTCAAGATTCCCACTCCTAAACTTGGCCCCAAATTCATCGGTCCCTTTCCCATCATCGAGGTCATCAACCCTGTGGCAGTTCGTCTTCTTCTTCCTCCCGAGATGCGGATCCCTAATGCCTTTCATGTGTCTCTCCTTAAACCTGCAGTGTCTTCCCCCTCTTCTTCTTCCACAGCTCCTGTTGTTATCGATGACCATTTAGAATTTGAAGTCAGCAGGATTCTGGACTCTCGTTTTTCCAGGGGCGCTCTCCAGTACCTTGTCGAATGGAAGGGTTTCGGTCCCGAGGAATGCTCTTGGGTGAAGAAGTCTGATGTCCATGCCCCCATCCTTGTTCGCAGGTTTCATAGGCAGTTTCCTTCCCGTCCTGGTCCCGGTGGTCCTGAGGCCCCCCCTAAGGAAGGGGGTACTGTAATGGAGTCTACTGACCTGCTCCAAGATGGCGTCCAAAATGGCGATTCCTCTTCCCTGCACATGGCTCCGGGTGGTCGCAATCATCCTGCATCATCTCCTTCTTGCCCTGTGATTGGTCGCCGGCGACGGAACGGACGCCGGCGTCAGAATCGGGCGCCGGCGTCAAGGCGTCAGCGTGGGGACGCTGGCGTCTGCGTCTGACGCCAGCGCGTCAATTTTGGCGCCAATAGACTGGACTATAAAGACCCTCATTTCCATCCTGACCTTGCCCAATTATAGGTCTATTTCATATAGTTCCTGGGTGCGATATATTCTGTCTTGCTTATCCGTGTTTGAACCTTGCCTGTTATCGACTTTGAATCTGTACTGCCTGTCTTGACCATTCTGCCTGTTTTACGACCATTCTTTGATAAACCCTTTTCTGTACCGCGATCTTGGATTGTTGCCTCCTCTTTGGTCCTTACTTCAACTGCGCCTTCGGGCCTTACAAGACCTCCCTATAAGATGACTACGAAAACTGTCAACACCGCAACAACGTCCAGGTGGTGGGAGGGTGCAGAAGGTAATTCTCCCACTGATTTTGCAGAACAATGGCTAGGAGAAACCCCAGATCATAAAAGCACTTCCAGTGAATCTACCTCTGTATGCATAACAGATCAACCTTCCAACAACAAAATGCAGAGACAAGTGCGCACAGCCTTCCAAAGTGACTACCAACCAGAACAACAGTAAAGCTAACCTACAGTATATTTGATCCTCTCTGTGAGTGTCACAAGGTGCCTCAGACGATCGCATGGTACACTTGCCTTGGGCCCTATATACATATGATCTGCCGCAAGCTTCCAAGCTTACCACCATGGAGACCCTCTGAGCACAACAGGTGTCGGAACAACTTGCTACAGGCAACCAGACTCCTCAGTTGATACTATGGGGCAAATTCACTAAGATTCGTAGTTGCGCCAGGCGTAACTTCGCCGCACTTCGCCGCACTTTGCCAGGTGTAGTTTCACCAGCGCTCCGCAAATTCACTAAAATCTGAAGGTGCGCACAGGGGTAGCGTAAGGTTGCGAAGTTGCGCTAGCGTTTATGCGCTAAGCAAAGCGAAGTTACGCTAGCGATGGTTAATTTGCATATGGCGCCAAATTCAAATTTCAATGGAGGAATACGTAGAATCACTACAAATGCCTGGGAAACCTTCAAAACATCAAATAAATTTTTTTTTTTGCCCTACACATGTGCCCACTGTATAGTTAAATTGCCATGAGTTAGGAAATGTAGGGGGGAAGGAGGGGAGCCCCAAAAATGTTTTCGATCTTTTTCAGCCTATCACCCATAATATAGAAAAAACGCCAGCGTTTTTTGGGACTTAGAAGAAATTTGAACTTTTTTTGAAGCAATCCCTATCTGAATTTGCGTATTTACGTCCGTAGCGAAAATTCGCCAGGCGTAAGGGTTCGAAGTAACACTAGTGAATTTACGCCAGCGAAGTAAATTTGCGAAGTAACGAAAATGCCCAACGCTAGCGAATTGACGATAGCGTTAGGCGCTTCGGCGCTTAGTGAATTTGCCCCTATGTTTGGGATAATAAGCCCACCAGACTTTGCGGGTTGGGCAGGGTTGGGGTTACTAGTTGGGGATTTAATTTCTGGTTAAGTTGTTTTAACTGTTTTGTTTTCCTCCTCTTTCTGTCTTTTCTTTCTTCAACCCTCCCCTTCCTTACCTGGACAAGCATATATGTGTATGCCTGACTGGGCACCTGAGAGCCCTCCAACAGAAAGTGAGTAACCCTCACATACAACACAAAATGAGTACACTTAAGTTAGTGTACTGGAATGTCAGTTCCCCGCATTCTCTTGTTACAAGAAACACTCCTAATGGAGGGTCCTGGCTCTGCAGAAACCGTGGATTGCCTATACTCACCACACTACATACAGTACCCATCTTATGCCAGAGGCATTTAGTTTCTGATTAGGAAGGGCTTCTCATTTGACTTCATTGAGGTGCGTTCAGACAGGGCAGGCCGATATCAGATCCTGGCATGGTACAATTACCCCCTGCCCTAATCTGCATCATGGGAGACTTTAATAACTGCTGCAACCCGCTATTAGACAGGTTGTCTTCCTCAGTAACTACCTCCAGGCTTGCAGGTTGGTCCACAGTGTACAATCTGATTGATGTATGGTGCTGGAAATACCCCACCCATAGGGAATTTTCTTGCTACGTTACGACGCACCAGTCCCTATTTAGAAAAGACCTAGCTTTAGTCTCCTCAGATCTCCCCCCCCCAAAATCAGAGAGATTAAATATCTCCCACGAGCAACCTCAGACCATGCCCCTTTACTCCTCACGTTAGATCTGTTGTCTAATCCTACACACAGACAGTGGAGGTTGAGCCCATACTGGCTTAGGGTCCCCAATGTGGTTGATGAATCAACCATCAGGCAATACTGGAACATTAACCATCGCTCTACGGATCCCTTAAAGAGATACTGACATCAGAAAATAACCTTTTTTATATATATCATAACATTATCTTTGAAAGCTATTTATAATGTTGCCATAAAAGTATTTGCCTGATGCTTTAACATTACCTTTCTTACTCCCATGTTCCTCTATGAGGGGGCTGCCATAATTGTGCAGCAGTAGTCGGTTAGCATTAGAAACTCTAACTAACAGGCTGAGAAGGGACAGTCAGGTTGGCAAAACAGTCAGGTTTAGGAACTTCAAGGGGTAAATTTACTAAGCAGGTAAAATTTACTAAGCAGGTAAAATTCACCAGCGACGGTTTCACAGCCATCACAACACTCTCTCAGACAAAGCTGATTTAATAAAATCCGAAGTTACTTCCAGGGTGCGTAACACCGGTGAATTTTCGCTAGCTTTACTTCTGCAATCAAAGCAAAGATGTGCTAGCTGAACTTCTTTAGAGGTCTTCATTCAGGCTGAGCTGGCGAAGGCAAGTCTGGCGAAAGACGTAACATTCAGTGAAATACGCATCTTAGTGAATTTCCGGAGTAACATCCATTCACCAGAGCAAAAATTTACCTGGCGATAGAGTGCGTATGACTGCTAGCGTCTGACGATGGCGAAGTTACCCCTGCGCCTGTTGGTATATTGGCAAAGTGCCTGAAAGATGTAACGCTGGCGAATCGTTGCCAGCATTTGCCACTTTGCCCTTTAGTAAATCTGCCCTCAAGTAACAATTATTTACAAAAGCAGAACAATCAGCAAAAAATGACCAACATGTCCTATAGGTAACTTTTTATGTAGATTAATATTTTGAAAAGAAAATTTTTAGTGCAAGCATCACTTTAATAACCTGAAAGGCCTTTAAAGCTGTGGCTTGAGGTACCCTGATGGCAGCTGTAGCTAGATCCAGAGCTACCTCTAAGGACACTCTGACATCTGGAATCAGCGGTGGCCCAGTCTGAAACTGAATATATTGGAAACCCCACGCCATACATGCACAACGAATTTGCGGCAGCTCTTAGGCACCTAAACCTCCACAGAGTAGAATTGACTAAAAAACAGCTCTTGCATGCTACCAGCACCATATTAACATATGGCTAAACAGCCTAGTTGTGCTACTGCTGTCCCTAGAATACTTTCTTCCAATGGTGAGATGTTGACCTCCCCAAAGGAGATAGCCCTGGAATTTAGCAGGTTTTACTCTTCCCTTTACACCTCCACTGCACGCTACTCAAACACTGAGCTACATAACTATCTTGACACAATTCCTCTACCCAAGCTCTCACACTAACAAACTTAATACATGGACTCCCCGATAGCTCCATACGAGATAGCAGAGGCTATATTATCATTCCCCCTGAAGAAAATCTCCTGAGCCAGCTGGTTTTGTTATAGAATTGTACCGCACCCATATACGAGAGATAGTCCCTAGACTTCATGTAACCCTGATGCATGCCTTTGAGAACTTCTCTTTACCCAAGACATTTTCAGAGGCAACAATAGTTGTTATCCCTAAGCCTGGGAAGGACCCCACATTGTGTTCCTTCTATAGGCCAATTTCATTGCTTAACATGGAAATAAAAATCCTCGCCAAGGTCCTGGCCAAACGCTTGGTCAAAGTGGTGTCTACAGTGGTGGAGTCAGACCAGACTGGGTTTATGCCCTCTAAATCCACACCCTTAAATCTCAGAAGATTATTCCTCAACCTACAAATAAGACATGAAAACAAGGTTGTAGCTCTAGACACAGCCAAAGCCTTTGGTGGAACTTGATTCAGTGGAATGGCCATACCTTTAGGAAGTTGTGACTAGAATGGGATTAGGTCCCTCCTTTACTAAATGGCTTAAGCTGATGTATAGTAGACCGAGGGCATCTGTCAGGGTTAATGGTATCACCCCCCCCCCCCCATTTTGCCTTACAAGGGGTACCCGCCAAACCTGCCCCCTTTTCCCACAAATTTTTGCACTGGCAATAGAACCCAAGGCAATAGCAATTTCATTACTTTATTTAGCAGACCCTCATGACTCGTTCATTTCTGTGAAGGATAATTCTGTTAGGATAATTAAACAGTTTGGTGCGTTCTCAGACCTCCAAATCAACCGGGACAAGTACATTATTTTCCCCTCGATGGACAACCTCCCGTGATGGCAGACTCAGAATGCAACCTCAAAGTGGCAGATAATTTTAAATATCTCTGGATAACAATACACAGAGACCGAGCATATTTTTTTACAACATAACCTACATACACTACACTGCAAATTCAAAGAAACCCTAGCCTGATGGACAAAGATCCCTCTTACATTAATATGCCAAATAAACATTTGCAAAATTATCTACCTCCCTAAATTTCTCTACGTTCTGATTAACACACCCTGCCACATAGTACCCCAAAAAGTCCTGTGTGACATAAACACCAGGCAATCTGAATTTATATGGGGTGGGAAAACTCCCACCCTGTCCAGAGCCACTCTTAATGCCCCACAAGATCAGCTAGGACTGACCTCTCCTAACTACGAACTTTACTGTCTGGCATCCCAGGTCTGTCATTCAGCCGGTTGGAAAACATTCGATGCAGTTAACCCTACGTCTATATTAGAGACACTATACCTCACCTCAGTAGAAAGCCTGCACAATGCTTTATACAGGACCCAAAAGGACATTAGTCCCCTGATACCTGTTATGGATGCTACTAAAAGGGCCTGGGACGCAAAGGTACAACTAAGCAACACCACCAGGGCCGCCATCAGGGGGGGACAGGGGGGACAAGCGTACAGCGCTGCATTTTTTGAAGATCCGGGCCCCCCTTACGAGCGCCCGAGCCGTACGTCTGCCTCTTGCGTTGCCTCTTGCGGAAGTACCGAAAAGCCGAAGCCGATGGGCCGAAAAGACCCGAAGTCTTTTTTTGGGGCCCCAATTTGTTTTTAACTTATAAGGGGGGCCCCTGCCACCAGTTTTTTTTTCAAAAAAAATGTTTTTTTACATTTTGTTTTGGGATCCTAATTTGTTTTTAACTTATAAGGGGGCCCCTGTCGCCAATGTTTTTTTTTTTTTTTTTTTCAAAAAAAAATTATTTTTTTTCAAATTTTTTTTTGGGGCCCCAATTTGTTTTTAACTTATAAGGGGGCCCCTGTCACCAATGTTTGTTTTTTTTTTAAGTTTTTTTTTACATTTTTTTGTTGGCGCCCCAAGTTTTTTTTAACTTATAAGGGGGCCCCTGCCACCAATGTTTTTTTTTTTTTTTTTGGGCCCCAATTTTTTATAAGGGGTCCCTGATCATCAATAGCTTTTTACAACTTGTGTGGGGGGCTTAATTTTCTAGCGCTGATGTCTGTGTGGTCTTTTAACTGCGATGTGGAGTGGGCGGGATATGGGGTGGAGCTTGGTCGTCAGTGTGGGCGGGGCCCAGGGGGCCCCAAAAATTTTGTTGTACGGGGCCCCGTGATTTCTAATGGCGGCCCTGAACACCACTATTACATTGTCCCCAGACACCCCATTATGGGGCAACAGCGACTTCTCACAGTTAGCTTTGTTCCATGAAGCTGAAACATGGGCTAGGCTAGGGGTAAGATGCCTGTCACACATCTACACCAACAGGACGCTGCATACCTTTACCTAACTCTGCCAGATCCTCTCTCTGCCTGACCTGTCAGAATTTAGATACGCCCAAATCATTCACCTCTGCCTGGCGCAATTTTCAACCCCTCCTCCACATGTCCAGGGTTAGAAGATATAATATCTCAGCCCAGTAAAACCAAGCTACTATCTAACACGTATAGACGTATAGACAACCTTTATATTCCCTTTGTGAGTACAAGAGATAAGCTCATACAGTTTAAAATCATTCACCAAACATATACCACACAAACTGCATAGTATGGGTAGGATGGATTCCCCAAGCTGTTTGAGGTGTGGTGTCCCCACTGCTAATTTCATACATCTACTGTATTTGGGGACTGCCCAGTGATAGCTAGATATTGGAAGAAAGTTATCAATTTCATGGCCACCAAACTGGCACTCCCCCAAGTGCTAAATCTAGCTACCTGTCTTCTGGGCCTTATTGACTCGCTGGTGCCCAGAATGCATACCAGACAATTGATGATATTACTCTTAACCCAACTGATAGATTATGCTGGTCAACTCACAACTGGAACTGTACAAACTCACTTATCTAGCCAGAGGATGCCCAAAGAAATTTGAGAACATATGGACTACTCAAATCGCCAGCCACTTCTGCTAAATAAAGGACAGTACTCTCAGCCAAACTAACCCACCCTCTCTTCAACTAACTTTTCTTCCTACCTTCTTTGCTATCTGCAAATTTAATGAAAAGCAACCTTTAAAAAAAGAGGAGTGTCCCCAAAAAAAAGGAACTAAAATGTTCTGAAAGCTTGCTATGATTATATTAGTTAGCCAATAAAGGTATCACCTTTATACCACTTTTGTTATTTTTTTTATTTTAAAAGGGTTGCCCTCTAACATCTCTACTGTCTGTGACACCCACCCTGGTTCCCTCTCTGCGAAGCTCACAATAGTGGCTTCTTCTGCAGGAACCAGCTAGGCCACTAGAGCTTGCTGGGGGGAACAACATGGTACAGTAGTGACTGCTGCAGTATCTGAAATGCTGGTTAGTATTTTGGAAACGAGGGATACAAGGAGAATGTATCCAAAGCACAGAAGCTTGCACAAACATCTTGTCTCAAGAAAGCATTCAGCTTGATGTGTTTTGTACCTGACAGAAAACAAAGGCTTCACATAGTAACATCGTAAGTAAGGTTGAAAAAAGACACACGTCCATCAAGTTCAACCTTTTTTTTTTTTATTATCTGCCTAACTGCCAGTTAATCCAGAGGAAGGCAAAAAACCCATCTGAAGTCTCTCCAATTTGCCTCAGAGGGGGAAAAAATTCCTTCCTTACTCCAAAATGGCAATTGGACTAGTCCCTGGATCAACTTGTACTATGAGCTATCTCCCATTACCCTGTATTCCCTCACTTGCTAAAAAGCTATCCAACCCCTTCTTAAAGCTATCTAATGTATCAGCCAGTACATCTGATTCAGGTAGAGAATGCCACATCTTCACAGCTCTCACTGTAAAAAACCCCTTCCGAATATTTAGGCGGAACCTCTTTTCTTCTAATCGGAATGGGTGATCTCGTGTCAGCTGGAAAGACCTACTGGTAAATAAAGCATTAGAGAGATTATTATATGATCCTCTTATATATTTATACATAGTTAACATATCACCCCTTAAGCGCCTCTTCTCCAGCGTAAACATCCCCAATTTGGCCAGTCTTTCCTCATAGCTAAGATTTTCCATACCTTTTACCAGCTCAGTTGCCCTTCTCTGGAGCTTCTCTAGTACAATAATGTCCAAAACTTCTAGATGGGGCCTTACAAGTGCTCTATACAGTGGAAGAATGACCCCCTCCTCCCGTGACTCTATGCCCCTTTTAATACAGCTCAAGACCTTATTTGCACTTGATGCTGCTGACTGGCATTGCTTGCTACAGCCAAGTGTATCATCTACAAGGACTCCAAGGTCCTTTCCCATGATGGATTTGCCTAGTGCAGTCCCATTAAGGGTATAAGTGGCTTGGATATTTTTACATCCCAGGTGCATGATTTTACATTTATCAACATTGAATCTCATTTGCCACTTAGCTGCCCAGATTGCAAGTTTGTCAAGATCATAGGTTTTGATTTGAGTAGGGATGGGCAAATATGACCAGTTTTGCTTCACTCAAGACTTTGCCAAATGCAATGAAGTCAATGGGACATTTGTTGCACAACTTATTTCAAACAGTGCTTAAAAACACAAAAGTTTTTTATGGGCTGTTTTTTCGTGGCAAAACACAAAATATTTCCCTCATCCCTAGTTTTGAGACATTTTTATACTACATTTCTATAACTACATATTTCACATATGAAACTATATATGACCCATACTGTGTTAAACAGACAGACCCCATGGCATAGTGGAATCCCATCTTGGCAAGCGAGTCTACCCCTGCATGCATAACTAAAACATTCCACTGCATGCATTGGCACATCCCCCCATGCATGGTGCACCACCTGCACAGGGACTGGGCACACAAATTCTTAGGTAGTATTGTGGAAGTTGACCCCGTGGTCCAGGCCACCCTCTTCCATATGGGGTATATTCCCTCTGCAGGGTCTGCTTCTTCTATAGTTATGCCACTGTATGCCACTGTATACACAGTATACCCGGTTGTCTGGTAGGGCGCAACTAGGGGTAGGCAGAATATGCACCTGACTTTTGCTAGGGGTGGCAACGTTTTGAGGTGAGCTACCAGGAAGTAAGCAAGTATCAGCAAGTACGGTGGGATTTACTGGTTGAAAGTGTGTACTGTGTTCAGGGCCATTATCAGTGGGGTACAGGGAGTACAACTGTACCGGGCCCAGGCCTGAAGGGGGGCCCGGCTGTGCTGCAGTTTTCGAATTAGTGATTATGTGATGCACCGCTGAACTGCTGAGGCCCCAAAAAGAGGCAAAGACCTGAAGTGCTGAATACCTGAAGTGTCGAAGACCCGATGCCGCGAAAAGACCCAAAGCCATGAAAGGAGCTGAAGAAGCTGAAGAAGAACCTATGTTAAGTTCCACTGAAAAAAACAATGTTTTTTTTTTTTTTAAATTGTATTAAACCCCTGGCAACCAATTTTTTTTTTTTTTTTTAATATTCTATAGGACCCCTGACCACCAATGTTTTATTTTAACATTTAAGGGGGCCCTGATCACCAAATGTTTTTTAAAAACTTTATGGGTGAACCCAGGTGGGGGCCCAGAAAATTTTACTGTACGGGCCCTATGATTTCTGATGGTGGCCCTGAATGTGGTGTCAGAGATCTGGAGGTATGGATGCAAACAGAGAGTGAGAACATAGAGTTGCCACCTGTTTGGTTTTGACCCAAACTGTTTGGTTTTTGTTAGGCCTGTTCAGCTGTCTGTTCAGTTTTCAGCCTTGTAAAATCCAAAACAATCATTTGGCCAATAAATGAAACCCATCTAAATATTATGATACTCGATTTTTCTTTCACCGTGGTTTAGTTATCATCATGCACAGTTTTTTATTATTCCAGAAAAAAAAGCAAATCGGTAAAAAATAGGAATTTGACATTGCTGTATTTCATAGCTTTTTAGATAACTGGTTTCTGTTTAATAGATCCCATACTTTTAGTTAAAGTATTGGGCTTACTCATCGGGGCAGAATAAAGCCAGAGCTGGGGTTGCCACCTGTCCAGTTTTGATTCGGACATCCCAGTTTTCAAAGGACTGTCTGTTTTAAAGCTTTGGTTTCATTTAAAACTTTGAGAAAACTGGACAGAAATTCAGCCAGATACATCTTAGTAATGCAATAACCCCAACATCACAGTACCAGTCAACATCATTGTGCCCGCCCCTGATATCATCATGCCCACCCCCAGGATTCCTGACCCAACCCAATGGCATCAACCTCATCCCATTTGGCAACCTAAGAGGGGCTGGTTCATGGTGTGAAGTAAAAACTATAACATTAGAAAAATGTTTTTAATTGCATGGTTTGTTTACTTACAAACTTTTGTCTGAATGTAAGCATCCCCAGTTTTTGGTCACATATGAAACTGGTGTTTAGCGTTGCACAACAATTCTCAGCCAAGCTTGGTTTCCAGGTTTAGCCCCCTCCAAAACCTGAAGCACTATTGGGCATGCACACTCCTGTCTGTGACACCCACTCTGGTTCCCTCACCCTCTGGCTCACAATAGTGTCTTCTTCTGCAGGAACCAGCTAGGCCACTAGAGCTTGCTGGGGGAACAACATGGCACAGTAGTGACTGCTGCAGTATGTAAGCATTCTCAGTCAAGCTTGGTTTCCAGGTTTAGCCCCTGCAAAATTCTGAAGCACTATTGGGCATGCACACTCCTTAAGGTTCATTTGCATTCAGTAAGAAGATTAGCTTAGGACCATCTAAGAGGAGCTAAAGAGTTAAATATATTGGTAACGCTTAATTTTAAATAAACAACATAAACATGAATATGCCCTTTAAGAATCTGCTTGTCTAACTTAAGTTTAGTATGTGGCTTAGAGGAGCTGATATACATTTTTATGTTTAGATAACAAGTACTGGAGAAGCTATTTCCAGTTAAAGAGATGGAATGTTTTTCTCTTTCTAATAAATGCAGTCAATTGTTGTGGGTTCCCTTCAGAATGTAAGGCATGCAGTGCAAACCCTTCTAAAAACAGAAGATACTCACATGCCTCATGCTATACAGTATACTGTACATAAAACAGCATTAAAAACAAAGTAAATATCCTAATTCCTTTATGCTTTTAAGGGGACACAAATGTTGCTCTTTCTTAATGTTTTATTAACTGGTTCAATAATTATAAGGCTCATACAGTATATGCTATGTAGTGCTGCTTTTTGTTTTGCTTAAAATTTTGCAAAACCGTGTACAAATGAGTGAAATTGTGAAATTTTGAAATGTTTAAAAATGCATTAAATGCAATGGGTGTTTTTTCAAATCATTTCTTACATAGATAAGTATGTATATTAATGCTGAAATCCATAAGTGCCCCTGCAAAGTAGTAGCTCTGGCACAGAGGTAGGCTGATCAGAGTATAGGGGTTTGTGTTTATCCATAGGCCAAAATTCAGCCTGGTGTGGCAGTAACCTTAAATCAATGGGTGTTTCTTCTTGCACCAAAGGCATTGAAATCAATGGGCATTTTTTCACATTTTATTTGTTCCAATGTTAAATGAATTTTAATGCAAAGCTTGGTGTAAATCTGTCTCAGATTAAATAATTCATCCCTAAATATACTGTATCTCTTTTATTAAAGTTTTGCTAAAGTCTTTGCCCATAGGGAATGTGTATCAAAACACTCTTTGTCATTAATTAATCTGTAATTCTGTAATTTAGTTTAGTGTAAAAAAAAGTAAATTACCATAAATAATGCTAAACACTAATTTAATGCTTATTATATATGGCTGCATTAAATATTAATTATGCACGTTAGAGCTTGGGCCTGAAGGAAAATGCCATATACTAAAATGGGTCCAGGGGTGAGCAGGAAATGTATTGTCAGCTCATTAAGCAATATCTGATTCATGATTTAAGATCATACTGTATATAATAAAGAATAAACAAGTTTCAGCACCATTCATATTTCACATTAATGTAAGTGCTGTAGCTCCCTCTAGTGGTACACAACAGGTGCAAGATTTATGAGTTGAAGAAGGACAGCTCATAGAGAGAGAAAAATAATTATATATGATGAAAACCTGAAAAAACCTTAAGGAAGAAACACAAATATCTTGAATGCCTTCGGGATTTTCAGTAACACAGCAAAATGCTATTGTGGATATTAAAAAACAGAGGCAGATGAGATTGGAATCAAGTAAATATATCAAAGAAGCTAAAGGATGTCTCCAGACAAAAAAGATGTTTCAAACTGAAATGAATATACTGTAAGCTAAGATGCAAATGGAATAAAAGTTTGAAGCACAGCTTATAAATAAGCACAATACTCATAGAACATACAGAAAATACACACAATAGTTACCTGGATCAGCAATATTAATATCCTTTTACTTTTAACTAAGAAAGAACAAATTAATATTATTCAGATTCATATGTAAATATTTCTCTGGGCCCTTTTTGAACTGCCTTATTCTGGCACATTTTACATAAAGTGTTATACAGAGTGCAGATTTTCTATTTTGCATTCCAGGAAGTAGACAATGAACACATAAAAATATTATTTCTGACACATGATTCTAGATATGTAAATACATAAAGCCATGCCCCATGACAATATTTGAATATAAGAAAATAATTCACTGCAATATGGAGGGTTATCCCCTATTTATATTCCCTTATATAAATGAATAAGCATAGTGAACTAACTGTTATAAAAACAGATTGTTCCTTTGCTGCATTTTGTTGCTTAATTATTTGAATTGGATATGCCATATTGTTTGCTTTAGCTGAGACAATGTCATAGGAATTGGGCTTACTGCTTAACTGCAGCAGAAACACACTACAGGTGTGTGATCTGTTATCCAGAAACCCGTTATGCAGAAAGCTCCAAATTACAGGAAGGCCAACTACTACAGACTCCATTATAAATCAAATTTATAAAAATCATTTCCATTTTTCTGGAATAATATAACAGTTCCTTGTACTTGATTCCAACTAAGATCCAATTCATTCTTCTTGGAGGTAAAACAATTCTATTGGGTTTATTTAAGGTTTCATTATTTTTAAATAGACTAGGTATGGAGATCCAAATTACAGAAAGATCCCTTGTCTGAAAAACCCCAAGTCCCCAGATTTCAGAATACCTGTATATGTTCTATGTTCTATATACCAAAAATCGATGAACTCATTATTAACTGTTTATTTACTACAAGAAAAAGGAAACAAAATATTGCTGGTATAATATCCCTGTAGTGCTCAAGGATACATTATTTGTGTTTCTATAACTGTACACAAGCCCAACTCTTGTTAGATGTTAAAATCCAATTCATTGTTTTAGATAGAATGTTCAGTATTACATTGTACTACCATTAAACTCAATAGAATGCAGTTACTCAGTTACTAGGGATGTAGCGAACTGTTCGCCGGCGAACTTGTTCGCGCGAACTTCGACCGTTCGCGTCCGCCGAATGTTCGCGAACGTCGCGCGACGTTCGCATTTTGAGTTCGCGTTCGATTCGAATACAAATCGTTCGACCATTCGACCATTCGAATTCCTTCGACCGCTAAAAATCGAACGATTTCCATTCGTTCGAACGATTGTAAGCATTCGATCGAATGAAAAGCATTCGATCGAATGCTTCGATCGTTCGATTCGTTTGATCGACCGATTAAAATCCTTCGAATCGAACGATTTTAGCGGGTGTTCGAAGTTCGCGAACGTTCGCATTTTTTGCCGGTGTTCTCGAACGGCGTTCGCGAACACCAAATCGGCAGTTCGCTACATCCCTATCAGTTACCCCCTGTTCTTACTGTATAAAGTATAAAATATCAACCTTTCACTTGAGAGCTTTCCAATGCAATTACAATATAAAATATATACATGTAGTCTTGGCACTTTTCCTTTTTCAACTTGTATCTTCCATTAAAAATACATTTTTACAGTTACAAGTAGCTCAACATTTTGTTGCTTGCGGGCTTTCTTCTGACAGCTCATGTATCAAACTGTAGAAGACATTCAAAGGTCTCACAGAAGTGGGGATTGAGTCAGACTGTGAGTATCTACCATAAATAGAATGACTTTTCTTATAGGTGAATCTAGGGACCATCCTCTGAGGGCCTCCACTAAGAATTGGGTCTGTGTGGCTTTTTGTTTTGCAAGAAAATAATATAGAATACATTTCCATGTTGTCAGAATCTAAAAAATGGATTGATAATTTTTATACATTTCATAAATAGAAATAAATGTAGGAGGGTCACAAACTCCTGGGTTAAAATTAAGAGATAAATGAATCCAAAGTATATATGTCTGTATAACAAAGGATGTATACATTTGAATATATATGTATGATCCTCAGTTAATGAGTGAGACTGCTATTTTTATATGTGTGAAGATAAACACATACACACACATATATGCAATAACTTACACTCTACATATCAACATAGGAGGTAACCATGTTTTTTATGAACGTTTTCCTATTGCAAATAGAACAAAGGTGAATCTAGGGACATACTGTAGTTAATTTGGGTTGAAAAGAGACTAAAGTTCAACCCCTCCATATGAAACCCAGCACACTGACCTCCATACACTCACATAAAATATATACCCATACTGTATCTATATTAATTGAAGATTTTAGTATCACTATAGCCTTGAATATTATGCTTTTCCAAGAAATCATCCAAGACACTTTTAAAGTCGTTAACAGAATCAACCCTAACAACATAATTCAACAGGGCATTCCACAACCACACTGTCCTCACTGTGGTGAGTGGTTTGCCTGGCCTACGTGGTCGAGGCCCAATAATGGAAGCTAGGGTTGACCACGCCCTTTTAAACCACACCCATTTAAACCAAACCCATGGTATCTCAAGAACTATCTTAAAGGAGAAGGAAAGCTACGGAGGCATTTTATTGCCAATAGATTAGCTGCAATAGTGCAAGCTAGAATGCTATATTTATTCTGTAGAATGTTTTACCATACCAGAGTAAAAAGCTCTAGAAACTCTCTGTTTGTTTAGGATAGGAGCTGCAGTATTAACATGGTGTGACATCACTTCCTGCCTGAGTCTCTCCCTGCTCTGGGCTCAGATTACAGTAGAAAAGGGAGGGGGTGGGGAAGAGGAGCAAACTGAGCATGCTCTTGCCCAGGGCAATGAGGTTTAAGCTGAAGGCAGGAAGTCTGATACAGAAGTCCATGTGTACACAATAGAAGGAAAGAAATGCAGTGTTTCTTTTGACAGGGGACTCAGAGCAGCACTACTTTGGGGGTTTACTGGTATATTTAGATGGACCTTTCTGATAAGGCTTACTTAGTTTTAACCTTTCCTTCTCCTTTAAGACTATTCCCACATTGATGGTGGTAACACTACTGACAATGCCCACCTCCAGGTCATTAATAAACAATGGCCATTTACCACCACTCTCTGTAATAAATCCTTACGTTACTTCTCTATCCGAGTACAAATACTATGTTCCATGCCAATATTCCTTAATTTATCCATTAACCTTCTGTGTGGTACTGTATCAAAAGCTTTAGAAAAGTCCAAATAGATTGCATCTACTGCCATTGCTGAGTGGAAGATCAAGCTCCCTCCTCATAAAAGACGATTAAATTAGTCTGGCAAGATCTGTTGCACATAAAACCATGCTGGCACAAACTCCTAGTATTACTATTTGCAATAAAGTCAAGTATCTTATCCCTTAATACCTCTTCCAAAAGCAAAAGTTACCACTGATGTCAAACTTACCAGCCTGTAGTTTTGAGGCTGAGAACAAGATACCTTTTTGAATAGTGGCACCACATTCCAAAGTCTCTTGGCACCATGCCAAACCTCAATGAATCCTGAAAAATTAAGTAAAGAGGTTTGGTGAACAGAGAGCTGAGCTCATTTAGTACCCTGGGATGAATACTGTAATGATTCTTCCTGGTGGGGACGCCTGCTACCTTGATGTGTTCCCTTCTGTATCTGTGGCTGCTATGGTGAGCGGTGTGCACTTCTTGGATTTTTTACGTGCCACAGCGTCATGATGTCATTGCGTTTTGGCACAAACTTTCAATATTTATTATATATTTTTGTTAGGTCTAATTTGATTAGTTCCTGGGTGTGATTTTGTCTGTGTATTCTCTGGTTTTTGATCCCTCCCTGTCTGACTCTGTCTGCCAAGTCCGACCTTTGCCTGCCTGCCTATTCTTGAACTCTGCCTGCACTGACACCGGCCTGCCTGACTATTCTTGAACTCTGCATGTACCCACTCCCGTCCTGCCTGACCACACTTTATTGTCTACTCCCTAAGAAGCTGGTGTTGCCTTCCATCCTAACCTTGGCAATGAACGTTCCCCTTTGCTTGTTCAGAATGCTTGCTTTGCTCCTCTCACGTTTAAGACCTGGCGGCATCTGAGTAGCTGAGGGCACCTCCTGAAGCCAAAGGCAGCTGCTAAATGCAGAAGATTGAGCCATGACCAGGGAGCCTAGCACTTGTTCTGAATTTAGGAAACCATACGTGACAAATACCATCTGATCCTTGACCTTTTTTATGTTTACATGTTCTAGTCTCTCATGAATTTTCCTCTTGTGTGAACCATGGAAAACCATCATTAGCAGGTTCCTCAATTGAGTATATAGAAGAAAAATAACAGTTCAGAATCTCTGCTTTTTCTCATCAACCAACTGCCCACTCTGACATTAATGGTCCCATCCCTCTCCTGTTTTACTATTTATGTATTTAAACATTTCGATTCCCTTTACTTCTCACCGCAATACCCTTTTCCATCTACATTTTAGCTTATCTTATTTTGCATGATTTATTGGCCTCCTTGTACCTGGTAAACTATTCAGCTGTCCCAGGTAACTTGAAAGCTTTAAAAGTACGTCTTCGCTAATCATATTCAACGCCAACACTTCTACTGAACCTTAAAGGTTTTGCTTTGCAATGATGTTCCTTGCTTACAAGGAGAATATACTGACATGTCCATTTATTAAGCAACATTTAAAGACGTCCCATTTTTCTTTTGTGTTTAACTCTGTGAAAAGAGATGCCCTTATACTGGCAAAGTTTGCACATTAAAAATTTAAGGGGGAATTTAATAAAAGTCAGAAAGAGAAAAACTATTTGCACCAATAAGAATAAAAATTCTATTAAACTTTAATTATGCACTTTTAAGAAGTGCTGGAAGGTGTAGTAATTAGTGATGGGTGAATTTCTCCCGTTTTGATTTGCCAAAAAATGTCTTGAATTTCCCGTAAAATTTGCGAAACTGAGAAAAATTCTCGAAAAATCATGAAATTGGAAAAGTTTAAGAAAAATTAGTGAAATTCGAACGTTTTCACAAAAAAATCATGAGCTTTGCCCGTTTTCATGAAAAAATCATGGAATTTGAACGATTTCACTAAAAAATCGTGACATTCGGGCATTTTCATGGAAATATTGTGAAAATCAGAAATTGGTGCCGGCTGGTGAATTTTCGCAGGAGATTCACGAGTTTATTCGCCGGTGGCGAAACGCAGAAATTTGCCGTGAATTTGTTCTAGGCGAATTTATTTAACTTAACTTGACCTAGTTATGAACCCATCTCAATTTGTAAAATTAGCTGGACTTCATTCACTTATACGAGGTGGTTTGTAGCATACGCCAATGATCATTTTCTTTGTTCCCAGTTGTGCAGTTAAACTCTCTACCCAGAGTGATTCCACGCCGTCCCCAGTGCCATCCACTATTATTTCTTTATAGCATTCTTCTAACCAGTTTAGTTGCATGTCTCTGCACTCTCTCCAGCTCATTTATATCCTTCTTAAGGACTGGAGTCCAAAACTGCACTGCATATTGCAGATGAGGCCTTACCAGGGACCTATAAAGAGGCATAATTATGTTTTCATCCCTTGAGTTAATTCCTTTTTTATGCAAGACAGAACTTTATTTGCTTTAGTAGCCACATAATGACACTTCCCAGAATTCGACAACTTATTATCTACAAAAACCCCTAGATCCTTCTCATTTAAGGAAACTACCAACACACTGCCATTTAGTGTATAACTTGCATTTATATTATTTTTGCCAAAGTGCATAACCTTGCATTTATCAACATTGAACCTCATTTTCCAGTTTGCTGCCCAGTTTCCCAACTTAGACAAATCACTCTGCAAAGTGGCAGCATGAAACCTATTGTTTTGCACAATTTAGTATCATCTGCAAAAATAGAAACAGTACTTTCAATACCCACCTCCAGGTCATTAATAAACAAGTTGAAAAGCAAGGGACCTAGTACAGAGCCCTGTGGTACTCCACCAACAACACTGGTCCAATTAGAAAATGTTCCATTTACCACCACTCTTTGTAGTCTATCTTTTAGCCAGTTCTCTATCCAGGTACAAATACTATGTTCCAGGCCAACATTCCTTAATTTAACCAGTAACCTTTTGTGTGGCACTGTATCAAATGCTTTAGTAAAGTTTAAGTAAATCACATCCACTGCCATGCCAGAATGGAGGTCCCTGCTTACCTTCTCATAAAAAGAAATTAAGTTATTCTGGCAAGATCTATTACGCATAAAACCATGCTGGCACACACTCATAGTATTATGATTTACTATAAAGTCCAGTATCGTATCCTTTATCAACCCTTCAAAAAGCTTTCCTACCACTGGCGTCAGACTAATTGGCCTATAGTTTTGAGGCTGAGAACGGGATCCTTTTTTGAATAGAGGCATCACTTTAGCAATTTGCCAGTCTCTTGGCACTATGCCAGACCTCAATGAATCCTGAAAAATTAAGTGAAGAGGTTTGGAAATTAAAGAGCTATGCTCGCTAAGTACCCCGGGATGAATACCATCTGGTCTCGGACTTTTGTTTATCTTAACATGTTCTAGTCTCTTTTGAATTTCCTCATGTGTGAACCATGCATCATTAGTTGTATTACTAGAATTGGGACTATTAAGAAGGAAACCTTCATTAACTGGTTCCTCATTTGTGTAGACAGATGAAAAATATGAATTCAGAATCTTCGCATTTATTTTGTTTTCATCAACCAGCTGACCCCCCTCTGATACTAAAGGTCCCACCCCTTCCTGCTTTATTTTTAACATATTTAAAAAATAATTTTGCATTCTTTTTACTGCTTGCTGCAATATCCTTTTCCATATCAATTTTAGCTTGCCAGGCTTTTTAACCCTGTGAAAAGCATTTCTCACTTAATATGTTGCAGAGATGCCCTTATACTGTCAAAGTTTGCACGTCTGAAATTTAGTGTTTTAGTTACTCCCTTATAGAATTGCTTCTGCAACAGAATCTCAAAGGAGACCATGTTATAATCACTATTCCCTAAATGCTCATCCACACAAATGCTAGAGATGAGTTCAGTATTATTAGTTATACATCCTACTATCCTAGTAGTTTCTTGAACGAGCTGGAATAAAAGTTGTCATTCAGCATATTTACAAACCTACTAGCTTTTTCTGTCTTGGCAACCCCATTACCCCAGTCGATGTCTGGATAATTGAAGTCACCCATAGCAACAACTTGACCCAGCTGTAAAGCCTCTATCTGCAGGAGTAGCTGGGCTTCATACTCGTCACTTATACGAGGTGGTTTATAGCATACAAAGTGATAATTCTCTTTGTAACTTTTTGCCCAGTCAAAATCTCTACCCAGAGGGATTCTACACCCTCACCAGTGCCAGCTATGGTAATTTCTTTAGTGGATGGCTTTAATTCAGGCTTTACATACAAACACACTCCTCCACCCTTTTTTATCCCTCTGCCCCTCCTAAAAAGGGTGTAACCATTTAAATTCACAATCCAGTCACATGTTTCATCCCACCAGGTCTCAGTGATACCAATTATATCATAATTTTTAGGGAGACCCAATTAATTCTAGGTCTCCCATTTTGCCAAACAAACAAACTCCATGCATTTGCCAGCATACAGCGGAGGTTACTACTTTTACTTTTGAAATTTGCATTACTTAGTGGAGAATTATATGTTAGCATTATTCTGTTTTCCTTGTAACAGAGGGACCTTGCACGTGGTACTTGCAAAATTTCAGAAAAGATGACATTGGAAGACCGTTCCCTGATTTTAGAGCCTAGATCCCTGAAATCACTCTTTAAGGTTTTCCATCTACCATTTATTTTGAACCCTGGCACCGAGTAGACAGCAAACTGTTCAGTTTTAGCGATTCAGGCGACAGATTACCCTATCCACTTTCCTAATAATTGAGTCCCCTACAACCACAATCTGCTTAGGCCTGACTCTGCTCTCCTCCCCACCACTACTAGAGAAACTGGTCTCACGGCTGTTAGAGAGATCAGTCCCATCTAGAATTGCCAATCTGGAGTTCATACTCTCATCATCATCACACAATCTCGCAAATTTGTTGCGATGTGTAAGCTCCAGATCAGCCTCCATTTTCCTTTTGCCCACCTTAGATTTTCTAACTGTCACCCAGCTAGCTGCCTCAATATCCTGCTGCTGTTCTGTTCCCTTCAAACTATCAAACTATCTAGGTCCTGCTCAGTGAGCAAGATACTCCTTTCAAGATTGTCAATCGACCGCAGTGTTGCAATTTGTTGCTCTAGTGCTCTAACTCGAGCCTCCAAAGTAGTAATTTGCTCACAACCACCACAGAGGTAAGTATTTTGGATCTCTTGTTCCAAATCTGCATACATATGGCAGAGTGTGCACTGAGTCAGACCTTCAATCTTGCTAGCACTCATTATCCAAGTTACAGATCAAAACAGGAATAAAAAAATAAATAAAATAAAAATTAGGGTTTAGTTCAAACTTTTGACCTAGTTTGAACCTCCTTTAGTTTGAAACTCCAGTGTTTGTAACTACACTTACACATCCTTCACTTAAAGAGTAAACACTTAAGAGCAGCTAACACTAGAGCAAGCTCCACTAGAGTCCCAGGGGTTCTATTTATACAGTCTGTTCAGGTGCAACTAATCAAACCCCACCCCCTCCAACTGAGGGAAAACTAACTGCAAAGTAAAGCAGGTTGTGACCTTCAATGGGCACTACTTCCAGAAGTAAGACTATTTTTTCAAGGTCTGTACAGAATCAGGCCCCCTTCAAAAAAGCCGATTCCAGCATGGGACCTCAATTTAGTATTAAACTCACTACAAGGGTCACCATTTGAGCCTTTAGAATCAGCAGAATTAAAATTCTTAACACTAAAAAACAGTTTTCCTTATGGCTATAGCCTCAGCCAGGAGGGTCTCAGAGTTGGCCTCTCTTTCTTGTAAGTCTCCCTGGTTAAAGTTCCATCCAGACAAAGCAGTACTTCGTACCAAAACAACTTTTTTACCAAAGATGGTTTCTAATTTCCACGTAAATCAGGACATTGTAATTCCTGTACAACATTATCAAAAACTTGACCAACCAGGGGAATCCACATCAGTTCTGGATCCAGTCAGAGCACTTAAGAATTATATCTCTAAAACAGAATCCATTAGACAGACAGACACCCTTTTTGTACTGTTCAGGGGTAACAGAGCAGGTAGCCCAGCTTCTAAACTTTCTATTGCCAGATGGATTGTCAATGCAATTTCAGAAGCCTACACCAGAGCTGGAAAAATTCAAACTCTACTTATTAATGCTCACTCCACAAGGAGATTTTTTCTATTACATTTCAGTTCCAGTTTGTTTTTTTATCCTTACACATCTTTTGGATTACTTTTGCAGTTTGAAATATTTTATTTGATTTTCACATTAAACAAATAAAATCAATAAACAGCAAATATTATGCAGAAGAAGAGAGAACGGTACAGTCGACTAAATAGTATGTTATTGTGGATTACTTTTGGACATCCCCAGACGTCCTACACAGACAGGTTGGACCGTATGCATAAAAGAAGATTTACTTACCTGGTAAATATCTTTTGAATAGGCCCGTACTGTCAGTGCAGCATCCCACCCTTGGGTGTGGGTGACGGTTGCTGCCGTGCCTGAGATAGTTAGGGAGTTAGTGTGTCGGTGTTTGTGTGTCTCCATTCACAGACTTTACAAATAACTGAGGATAGAGGAGGAGACACAGGAAGAGGAGGAACCTAAAGAATTCAATCATTGTTTGTCCTGCCTCCAGAGAGGAGAACTTAACCCCAGATGTCCTGCACTGACAGTACGGGCCTATGCAAAATATATTTACCAGGTAAGTAAATCTCCTTTTGTTAAGCTGCATAGCAATCATTTCAAACCCCCACAGCCCATGTGTATGAGTAGCAATCTATCTGAAAACTGGCACAGAAATTTACACTATATCTTACAGCAACAGGGCTGGAGCAAAAGCCTGAGCCCACAAAGATTGCATTGTTACTGCACAGTATTGGGGAAGAGGCACTGGAGGTGTATAACGCCATGGGGATTGCACAGACACAAGCTGCAGACAGATCCTTTGACTCTGTGATGCAAGCATTTCAAGCTTATTTTCAGCCCAAAAAGAATGTTTGTATTTGAAAGACACTTTTGTAGAAAATCAAGGTATAGACAAATTTGTTACTGAACTGAAACTAAAAGCAGTTAACTGTGAATTCAAAGATCAGTGGGAGTGCTTAAGAGACAAAATAGTCTTCATTATTACAAATCCCCGTTTAGAGGGGAAGTTGCATGAATGCAGAGAGTTAACTCTAGAAAGGCAATTGAAATATGTAAAGCTAAAAAAATTATATCAGCTCAAACAACTGCAATGGCAAGTGCCACTATAGACAGCAGTGTTCATGCTATACAAATCCCACCCAGAGAGACACACCAAGACCCTAAGTACAGTAAAGGTACTTCCTCTGTGAATCTACAGCCTAAATCAAGCACATGCAGCAGATGTGGCAGAAAGCACCTTCCCCAGCAGTGTCCTGCATATGGAGTAGAATGCAAAAAGAGAAGTCATTTTGGCAAAAGGTGCAGGGCCAGAAATCCTCATACAAACACAGAAAATCCCTTAAAGATGTGAATACTTTATTCATTGCTGCTCTAGAAAAACACAGAGTAGTCAGAGATAGCTTGTTTTATGCAACGCTTACTATACATGGCACAGACATTGAATTTAAGCTGGACACTGGGGCTGAAGCAAATACCATGCCAACTTCAGTCATTTCCCACATGTCAGATATTAAATCCTACAGACACAATGCTTATTGCATATGGGGGAGAACGTATTAAACCAGAAGGGGTTGTAACACTCGCTGCACAAGCCCGCACAAAACTGTTAAGGTAACCTTTTTTAATACAAACGTGTCTGATGTCCCTCTCTTAGGAAAACAAGCCTGTGTTCATCTGAATCTGCTAAGAAAAGTTTGTAAGCTTTCAAAACCTGCACCTACAACTAAAGATCAGCTACTAACCCAGTATTCAGATGTGTTTGAGGGCGACAGTCTTGAACAGCAAGGTGTGATCAGCAAAGTAACCAAACCCACTGCTTGGGTGAATAGCCTTGTTAACATAGAAAAGAAAAATGGATCACTGTGGGTATTTTTGGACCCCAAGGACCTAAATAAAGCCATACTAAGACAGCGCTTCTCCATCCTAACAACTGAGGATGTAATAAGCAACTTAGCTGGAAAGAAGCTTTTCACTATCCTAGATGAAAAAGATGGATACTGACAGATTAAACTTGACAATGAATCAGCGAACTTGTGCACCTTTAACACTCCATGGGGACAGTACAAATTCCATCGGCTTCAATCTGGCATCAGATCTGCAAGTGAAGTTTTTCAGCAAATGAACTTTGAATCCTTTGAGGATATTGAAGGTGTCCATATTATTGCTGATAACATGATCATTGCCAGCAACTCTAAAGAGGAACATGATGCCATTTTACAAAGAGTCATGGACAGAGCAAGCAAGCTTTAGGTAAAGCTCAACAAAGACAAACTTCATTACCAAGTAAGCAAAGCGCACTACATGGGACACATAATATCCAGTGAGGGGGTCACGCCTGACCCGGACAAAGTTAAGGCAATTTCAGAGATGCAAAGCCCACATGACAAAAAAAGTTTGCAGAGGCTGCTAGGCATGATTCGCTATCTTGCACAGTGTATTCCACATGAAGCAAGTATAACTACACTTCTCAGACTCCTGTTTTAAAAAGATACACTGTGGCAGTGGAACCCTGAACAGCAGGATGCTTTTCAAAAACTAAAAGATGCACCAGTGTGCACTCCAGTGCTTTCCTTTTTTGATCCTAGAGAACCAATTGAATTACAGGCAGATGCCTCCAAAGATGGACTGGAAGCATGTCTTATGCAAAAAAAACAAACCTTTCATCTATGCATCCAGAGCCTTGACAAAAACTGAACAAAACTATGCCCAAATTGAAAAGAAACTCCTTGCCATCATGTTTGCATTTAAAAAGTTCCATCAATATGTGTTTGGAATCTCAGTAATGGTACGATCAGATCACAAGCCTCTAGAAGCCATTGTCACAAAAAACTTAGGTAAGGCCCCTGCAAGACTGCAGCACATGCTACTCCAGCTTCAGAAATATTACTTTCAAATAGTCTACACTCCTGGAAAGGACATGCTGATACCAGATACACTATCCAGAGCTGTCATTATACAGCTTAATGCAATGGACACGGAAATTGACTTTGACAATGAGAAAGTGGTATATTCCATTGATATTGCTGTGGGTCTCCTGCATCGCCTTCTCCAAAAACTGAAAGATGCAACTGAATCAAATGTACCGCTGTCAGCACTCAAAGAAATGCACAGCAATGGTTGGCCAAACCGCAAAAGGTCAGCTGACAAAGTAGTACAACCATATTGGCATTTGAGACATAAAATTTATATTGAAGATGGCTTAGTCATGATAGGCGACAAATTCATCATTCCTAAAAGCTGCAGGCCACATATGATTAGACTACATGTAGCACACCAAGGGATCCAGAGATCTAAAGGCCAGCTTGAATGCTCATATACTGACCAAATATGGGAAAAGATATCGAGCTAGGAGTAAGCACAATGCATGCCAAGAAATGCTGCCCAGCAAAATGAAAGAACCACTACTTACTCATGACATACTCAGCATGACATGGACTAAGCTTGCTGCAGATATATTTGGCCTCTATGGACATTCATATCTACTTGTGACTGATTACTTTTCAAAATATCCTGAGGTACTCAGACTGTTAGACAAATCAGCACACGCAGTTATTGAATGACTAAAGGCTATCTTTGCAAGACATAGGATACATTTGGAACTAGTTTCTGACCATGTACCATTTGTAAGTCAACAAGCTGCAACAAGTCCACAGCAAGAACCAACAGAGAATTATTCTGAACCCAGTACAGAAGATTCTGCTGATCATAGCACAGTCACAAAAAGTGGTCGGATAGTAAGGGCACCCAGCCTCTATAAATACTTTGTTTATAATTAATGTTTGCTATTATCCTATTGTTCTTCTTTTCTTTCAAAGAAGGGAGATGTAGTGTATTTGTCTATGAATTTACCACTGGAGTAATATAGAGGGCGCTGTGTTGCACCTGCAGCAGTTTCTCTCCAGTGCCTGTTCTGCTATGTTTGCACAGCATGGTTGCACCCTGATGTTTGGTTACTGTTAATGTGTCATCTGTTTCTGGAGTCTTAGGGGCAGATTTATCAAAGGTCGAATTTCGAAGTGAAATATACTTCGAAATTCGACCATCGAATGGCTACACTTCAACTTCGAATATCGAAGTCGAGTTTTTTTTTACCGAATTTGACCATTTTGGGGTCGAAGTAAAATTGTTCGATTGAACGATTAAATCGTTCAAATCGAACGATTCAAATTATTTCAGTGATCGATCAAACGATTTTACTTTGACTACAAAAAACTTTAGAGTATTAGAAGGTCCCCATAGGCTAACATAGCACTTTAATTTGGCGAACTATTGAAGTCAAAGTTTTTTTAAAGAGACAGTACTTCGATTATCGAATATTCGAATATTCAAACTATTTTACTTCAAATCGAATTCAATGTAAATTTGAAGTCGTAGTATCCTATTCGATGGTCAAAGTATCCAAAAAATTACTTTGAATTTTAAATTTTTTTACTTCAAAAATTCCCTCGAATTCACTTCGACCCTTGATAAATCTGCCCCTTAGTATCACATACAGAACACTGGAAGGCTGAACAGTGATCACAACATCCATTAGCACAAATTCTAAGGCACACCTCAGGGTGGGCTACATGTCATTATAATTACAATTTACATAGTGTCACAACTTATATCAAAATAATCAGGGGTATATAGCAACAAATCATGGGCTCTGCCTACCAGCTAACAGCTAGTGTATTGTTACATCACTTAGGCCAGGGGTGCCCTGGATGTCAATCGTGTTCTACCAGTAGATCCCAGCAATGTTCCTGGTAGTCAGCAATCTGGGGCCCAGCATCAGGAGTGAGTGAGACAAGCAGCACAAAGGGATCCATGGCAGGGCGATGAGCAGCACAAAGGGAGGGAGGGCAGGGAGATGAGCAGCACTAATGGATCTAGGGCAGGGAGACAAGCAGCACGATGGGAGGGAGAGGAGAAGAGCAGCATGAAGGTAGGGAGGGAGAGGAGAAGAGCAGCACAAAGGGAGGATAGGAAGAGTAGAAGAGCAGCACGAAGGGAGGGCAGGAAGAGAAGCAGCATGAAGGGAGGACAGGGAGAAGAGAAGAGCAGCATGAAGGGAGGGCAGGGAGAGGAGAAAAGCAGCACAAAAGGAGGGATGGAGAAGAGAAGAGCAGCACGAAGAGAGGGCAGGGAGTGGAGAAGAGCATCACAAAGAGAGGTAGGGCCGTCAGGCTGAGCACAGATGGCTACTCTGCAGATTCCCCCCCTTTCTCCCTATTAAGGTAGATCTCCTGATGGGGCCAGGCACCGAGAGTAGATCCCAGGGTAAAATGCCCTGCTATTGCCTGTTCTACATATCTTTTTATAAGCTGACTTATGCTCCTGCATTCACTTCTTCAACTTACTAGTAGTTTGTCCTACATACTGTATAACAGCCCACAAGGGCATTTTATAAGGTACACAGCAAATATTATTAAACATGTGTAGAAGCCCTTGATCTTGATAGGATTTCCTTCTTTCTGGGATAATATACATTAAGGCCCTTCAATTTGTGCAGCAATTACAATTTAAACATGGAAAAGTTTTGTGTTTTCTAGGTTGCAGTGTCAATTGTTTTTGTTTCTTGACTCCAATATCTGACTGTGCAGGTATGGGCTATAATTAAACTAAGATATAATTAATCCTTACTGGAATCAAAACCAGCCTACATGATTTTCTAGTAGACTTAAGATATGAAGATCCAAATTACAGAAAGATCCGTTATCTGGAAACCCCTAGGTCCCGAGCATTCTAGATAACTAGCAGTGAGCTTATATAGTATGACCCTTTTTTTGTTAGACATTATAGAGGCAGCTTAAAAATTTAACATTTGGGATACCATCGATAAATATACTGTGAATGCTTGCGTTAGATATTGGCTGTAGGCTTATCATACTATAAGTGGAGACTGGTATGGGAGGCTGAACAACATTTTTCCTCAATCGGACTGCTCCACCTCTCTGCATTGATGATTAAGTAACTTTGTCCTGCATCCCAATTTATTCTACATATCATTAAGTCTATGAGCTAATACAGTTACAAAAAAAGCCGAACAAAACAATTGCTTAAACAATCCACCATCTGCAAATCAGATGAACTAATACAGATTCTATTTACAAAATGGCAACAAATTAGAGTACTTTGTGTGACAGGCACACTTCCTCAATTTGTTGCTAGCTGACAAGTTCAGATGGTGATTGCAACAATGTATCTAAAACTTAACTTTTACTGTTAGACACCATTAAAACATGTTGCCCAATCACATGCAGACTCACTGCTTAACAAATGAAGAACAGTGCAGGAATGTGTCCTTAAAAATACAAATAACAAAAAACTGCATAAGGTGGAACGGTGGATTCAATTCCAATAGGTATTTTGTGCTTACTGAAATTATCAGACTCAGTTGCCTAATGCAACCAAGTGAAATAGTAGGTAAAGTGCTGTACCCAAGCCCTCCCTTCCATTGTGCCTACACGCACAAACCTGCCTGTCTACGTGGGGACAAGTGGGAGCTAACCTCCCCACCGTCTACCTATGCCGCCCTACGCGTTTCACTGATTGCTCAGCTTCATCAGGGGCATAAGTGATGGGCACGATGTGAATCAAGTTTAAATAAGCTCTGGACGCTAAGTAAATCAGCACATGGTTCCGTGTTCACTTTTTTGCATAGTACTTCCGGTATCATGTTTCCATAGATGTTATGTTATCCGGAAGTTTGGTGCTGAGCTAGATCATTATACATAAAGCGCAAGCGTTGCCCATACCTTAACTGCTACGTTTACTGCTTCTGCAGAGTCTATTAATGTGACAGCGGCTATTGCGCGCATGCGCGACTGTAACTTTTCTCTTCTACCATTTCTGAGGACTTTGCTGACTTTGGCTGGTTTGCTTACTCTATTCAACGAGATCTCTATTTTAAGCCCACCAAACAGGCAAAGCAACTGAACGTATGGCTAAATAAGATGTATATGCTTTGTATTTCTTGCCGTAAGATAATAGATTCAGCTAAAAATGAACCTATTGTGTCGATATATAAGATGTTCAGACATTGTAAATAATTAGTACCACCACGCATTTGTGAAAAAATCAATTGTTACTTATTGTTCTCATAATCAATTTTGATAATTAACTTTTTAATTTTTTATTATTTATTGCGACCTGCCTATCAACTTTATAATCAAATTAAGATAAATTACAATGAAATAAAAGTATATTAATTCCCATATGTATCCTGTTATGTGTCTAAATGGATATTACAAGATGCAGTAATTGTTTGATTTTACAAAAAAAAGGTGTGAAGGTAAAACCTTTGTTTAAGCCATGTCGGGCTTTGCTTTTTAGTCAATATATCCATTGAGCTTCACAGCGAAGGAGTTTTGTTTTTTTTATCTATGTCCCCTTTTCTAGTGGTTGGGCTGATATGATCCACAGTACTGAATTTCCTAACCACAGTGTTGCCTTCATGAAATTCATTTATGTGGTTCGCTATGTAAGTGTTCCTCTTATGTTTAACATCTCCAAGATGTTCCAGGATCATTCTTCTAAATTCTCTTTTGGTTTTTTCAACATATACATTGCATTACATATATGATACCCTCAGTTTTGCAATTCATTAAATGTTTGTTTGTAATCGTTAATGTCAGATCTCCCTTTTATAGAGGATATTTTATTTACCCATGGGCTGGCCTGACAATTTCCACATCTGAAGCAACCCTTCAATCTGTTTGTCAGTCATGAGGGTTTCGGAACATAGCTGTAGTGACTGCGTGTTAGTCTGTCCCTTAAATTTCAACTTCTCCTGAAAGTAATGTGAGATCTCCCACCTATAACTTTTTTTTATGTCCTCATCTTGTTCTAAGATGTGCCAATGCTTCTTAGGTATTTGTGCTATTTCTTTGTGTTGTGCACTGTAGTCGCCTATCTATTTAATCTGATGTGGGCATGCACCTTCTTTTCTTGTCTCTATTTTTCTTGGGACCAGAAGGTCAGTTCAAGTTCTACTTCAAGTGCTTTTTTTATGCTTTTTTAAGCAATTATGGCTGTAACCTCTCTGTTTAAATCTGGAATAAAGCTCTTTGGCTTTTATTTCGAAATCATCCACAGAGCTGCACCATCTCCTGACCCTTAAATACTGCCCAGTTGGTATGCCATTAATGGTCTTCTGAGGGTGTTGACTACTGGCATATAGCAGATTGTTAGTGGCTGTCTCTTTTCTGAATAGCTATGTTTGTACGCTGTTGTCTGGGCCTCGAAAGATGCGTATGTCTAGAAAATTCACTGAATTGCTGTTGATTTCCACTGTTACTTTTAAATGTATGTCATTTATGTTTAATTTGCTGACAAAATCTTGAAACTGACCCTGTGTCCCTGACCATATCAGTATGACATCATCGATATATCGAAGCCACAACAGAATGTTATGTGTGTATTCAGACAGGTCATCGTTGAAGATGAAATTGCTTTCCCACCACCCTAAGTAAATGTACTGCCCATGGCGGTCCCCCTAATTTGGTGGAAGTACTTGCCATTAAAGGTGAAGTAATTATGTTTCTGTGTTCAGAAAATTGCTGCCCCCTCTGTCTTAAAGTGGATTCAACTGCTCCTAGACCAACTTCATGCATGATGCTTGTATAAAATGATTCTACTTCTATGCACGCTAAAAAGTCATTTTCTCTCAGAGTAAGGCCCTCTAGATGTTTTAAAGCATCCATTGTGTCCTGGACAAATGACGGAAGACACGATACAAAAGGTTTCAATACTTCATCTATGTATATACTGCTAGGCTCAGTGAGGCTTCCTATACCCGATACTTGGGCGGCCTGGGGGTGACATTTTTATGTATTTAAGGTATAGTGTAAGATGTAGGTATGACCGGGGATTTGACCATCATAAAATCAAGTTCATTTTCATTTATCAGGGATAGATCTTTACTTTTTTTCAGTATGTTGAAAAGTTCTGTTTGGAAGATATTTGTGGGATCCTCTTTCAACTGTACATAACACTTCTTATCATTAAGTGGACGCATACATTCTTGTACATAAGCTTCTCTTTCTAGCATAACTATATTCCCACCTTTGTCGCTTGGTTTTATAACAATTTCTTTATTAACCTCCAATTGTTTCAACCCTTCTCTTTCTTTCCTGACAAATTTTGGGAGAAAATTTTTTGATCATTATGTACAGTGTTAAAAAGTTGCTTCAAATCTCTGGTGCATCCATCAATAAACAGTAACACTTCTACTCTTGGGCAGAGGGAATTTGGTGGTGTAAAATTACTTTTGGGCCTAAAGGAAGTGAAAGGGCGCTTCGCAGAGTCCCTATACTCTTCATTGTCTTCTAACAAATAATAGAGATTTTGTAAGGCTTATTTCTCCTCTACTGACAAAATTTCATGTTTGGATTCCAAATCCAAAAGTGTTTGTGCAACAATAATTTTCTTCCAAATAGGTTCAAGTCCTTTATCCAATAAAACATATTGAATTTAGAACTAGGTGCAAAAGATAAGCCTTCTTGTAAGGCCTTCAGTTGATTATTGCTTAAGGTGATTTGAGACAGATTGAAAATCCGAAAAAGGTTTACCTTTGATATCTGTTCTGTTGGTAACCCCATTTCTGTATGTCCCTTAACCTTCCCCTCGTGGGGCCCTCCGGCCATGCTGCTCCTAAAAAAGTCCTATGACCTAATACACTCTGTCTACTCACTACCCGGTTTACCTGTGTAAATTGAGATTTAGATAAAGATTTTGTACTTGTGCAGGGTGAAACTAATTAAAGTATTGGAGGGTTTAATATATAGATCTGTCAACAAGATATTTCCAGATATGTACATCCTAGTATCTAAAAAGGGTAATTCTGATGCATTGACATGTAAGGTGAACTTAATATGTGATAATGAAGTTCATATCATGAACACATAGTAGATGTAACAATGCGCTAAAAATGCTCCCATAATCCTAGTGGTAGATATGAGAATAGCACTCAATCATAAAATAGCTGCCTACACACCAATATTACTGAATATAACTGAAAAAAATGTATGGGTTCAAGAATAAAATTTGAAACGTTTAGAAACGGTAGAAATGTTTTTTTGTAATCTACACAGTGGTTAAAATTATACTATAAAAACTATTAATCAAATCCCTATTGCCAAAATGAGTGTGTTACTTTGTTAGAAAAAGATGCTAATTTCTTTTAAATGGTGTAATGAAATCAGTACTTACCTGATAGTGGGTCCAGCCATGTTTTGGTGGAGGAGGGACTCAACTTCTGGCTTCACTGCTTCATGCAGACATTGACATCAGGTAACAGGAAGTAGCAGCATAACTGCAGCAGTACATATGCTCCTTTGCTTTTCTAAAACACTTGCATAGCATGAATCGTATTGCCAGCCAATAAAACCTGCACAAAGCATCTGGCCAAAATATGTAAGCTCACATGCCAAGCAATTTCTTTCTTTGTTTCATGTACAAATTGTAGCCAAATATAACCTATAGCTGCCATTCAGCCTTTAAAACAGGGAATTATTTACAGGCGTATGTTAATGGGATGGGGCCCCTTCTTTCTCACTAGAGCTTCTGGCTAAGTGCAGAATTTTGCAGCAACTCCATGCCTGGCAAAGAAAAATTGTAATTTCTGCTACCAAGTCCCTATTGTCAAAATGCTTATTTTGGCAGTATAAACTAGATGAAAACTTTTAATAATAAAGAGGACATCCCTTTAAGCCCCATTAACTTACATGTTAATTTACATAATCTCCAAATTAAATGCTCTAAAAAAAATTATCAATTTCCAACAGGGAAATTTTACTCAGGAAAGCATTAGTATTGTAGGAAAAAACATAAAACCACTGAAAATCTCTCCAGGATTATGTACACCAATTCCACAAAGCTGAACTGTTACTTTCTTTCTTTTTTTTTAAAGGTTTTTATGAACTGTTACATTCTTAGATGTTTATTAACATACCGAAGGAAAAAATGCAAATGTGCTCACTATAAAATGAATATTAGCAATAAGCCAGTGATCTATTCTAAGAATAGCGGCTGACACTTTGCTGTCACAAACAACTTTTGCCAATGAGAAGTGACAGACCTAAGATTAAACTGCAATTTCAGCATGGAGAAGAGCAGACAATATTTATTTGTAATTAGTATGCATCCTGACTGACTACCGCCACCACAAATTATAATAAAAACATATTAGTTAAGGTTATGGGCAACTATTGGGTTATTTAAATGCCAAAGCTTCCGCTGCATATAACTTGTAGCACAGCAAATGTACAAAATAAAAAAATGCATAGCTACAAATTTATTGTAGTGAAACATGGACTGCTTTGAGGTAAACATTTTTGAACAGACTCGACAGCCACCTTCAATTTTCCTCTGAATAGATGTTGGTTACATTTTTTTCATATAAAAAAAGCTGTTTTGGCTATTTTGCTATTTTTGCTATATGTTGCTTTTAGAATAGTGATGGGCGAATTTGCGAAACGGCGCCGGCGTCTCGTTTTTGACGCCGGCGCCCGTTTTTTTGACACAGGCACCCGTTTTTGATGCTGGCACCCGTTTTTGACGCGAATTTTCGTGGGCGTTTCGCGAATTTATTCGCTGGCAGCGAATCGCGCAAATTAGCCGCAAATTCGCGCCTGGCGAATAAATTCGCCCATCACTATTTTAGAACATATAACGGGTAATGTAATAAAAGTAGCAAACAGCAAAACAATAAGAATAAAAATGAGCATTTTGCAATGTAATACTCTTCCTTAAACTATTATAAACAGTGTGAATTTTAATGGAGCATTGCCCACTTTTAAGAAGAGCTTGAAGGTGTCGTAATCTTTTGGAGCAAACATAACTTTTTCAGTAAGAAATTTTATTGCATTCCCTGCGCACTGGTGCAAACTATAAATTTGCAAACCTTCCTGCCCTGTCCGAAGTGGTTGCTAAACAGTTTCCGGGTTCGCAAAAGCTACTGTATTTTAAATTTGCCCATCACTATTTAGGGGCCTTTTGCTGCTTAGTTTTACTTAGTTTTACTTTACAATTAGTTTAAGTACTCTATGGGGTTTATTTATCAAATCTGCAATGTTCTCATTATTTTCTGAAAACCCCTCCTACCAAATCTGCACTGATTTTTTCCCCCCTATTTATCAATGCAATTCTTTCAGATTTTTCAATGAAAACTAGCCTTTTTCAAACTCGACACCAGAAACAACAATTATTAAAACAAACCCAGTGAAACCCAGTGCAGATCACGGTATCTTCAAAATGTAGATAGGAGGTCTGCCATTGACTTCTACATGAACTCAGCAGGTTGGACTTTTAAAACTATCAGGGTTTAATAAGAAAAAGATTTGTTTTTTTCCTTTAAAAGTCTGACCAGAAAAAAATGGACTTTAATAAATAACCCCCTAAATATAGTTTTTTCCAGGTTAACCTTAAATTTCAAAATATGGTAAATTTCTTTGTGTAATTCCTCTTCTGTTAAAAGATATAAGCTTCTAAATGTCTAAAAAATTAAAAATATATAAAGACGTGTCAGTATATTGCAACTGATTTGTAAATTCCCATGTTTATTGAATTGGCAAATATCTAATAGTGTATGCATAGTTTTATGGAGATTTTTTACTTGTAGTAAGTAAAAAAGTCAAAAACTCCCAGTAATACACTTCCAAATCACCAAAGCACTGCTCCAGAAATCTGCATACTTTAGATTTAAAGGTCAAAAAAACAGTAAGCTTATTCAAGGAACATTTCTGTCTGTTTTTGTTGTCATTTGTTGTTTTACCCACTGCAATATCAACACCATTTACGGCATTAATGGATATATATCTTGATGCTTCCCTACCTGGCATAACCATCCAAATCACAGTTAGCGTGCATATCTAGATTTATGACTGCTGTCAACAAGGTATCATGCACAGTCTCCAATAAGAACGCAGAATAACCTTTGCTCATTCTGCCAGTTCTGATTTTTTGTCTTCCCTGTTTTAGTGAAATGTATCCTTGTCTAAAGCATTTAGTTGCCCCTCGGCACATACTAAACACAGCTTTATCTTTCTTCAGATCTTCTGTCCTATTGCACTTTTCAGTAGTACAAGACGAAACAGCACCACCTTCTTTTTAGAAATTAAAACGCCTTTATTGGAACCCTTTAGGGCATTACAGCAACGTTTCGGGTCACACCTGACCCTTTGTCAAGCTATTGCACTTTTCATACCATTGACCTAATTAGAATTCTATTAGTGTAAGATGGCCTCAGCTGCTGGAACCATGGTAAGCAGGTGTAAAATAACCCTTTGGAAATGAATTAGGACATGTACAGTAAGTAGACTGATATAATTAATTTTTAATTTCACATCATGCTGAAGTGTATAATCATTCTAGACACATTCTGACACAAAAGAGTCAATGTTCTTTGTTTCCTAGTAGAATTATGATTGACTTTCAGATAAAATAAGTTTAAACATACTAAATCATGTAGAGAATTTGTGTTTTTTTAACATTATGAAAATAAACACATTTAAACACATATGTGGAGCATCATTAACTTATAAAAAGTGTTTTTTTCATGTAAATACAGAAGTTTTACATTAAAAGTAGAAACTGCTGATTGAGTGAGTGTTGAGCAGGTTGATAATGGAATGTAATATCATAAAAACTGTGCCCGCTATTTTAAAGTAGTGTTTTATTTTAATGGGTTCCTATCAAAATAACTGATATTGTTAGCAGTGCTGTTAATGAAAATTTAATGTTAACATTGTTTTGGTGCAATGACTTTATCACTGAAAGTGTAAGAAAGGGACATGTTTGACATAACAGCAAAGCAATTTTAGTTGCCTAGAATTCTTTCATTTTTACCAAATAATCAGTCACAGGTTCAAAAGTGAAACACTTCTCCCCACAATTAGTGATGGGTGATTTTCTTCAGTTTCGCTTCAGCATGAATTTCGCAAATTTCCTGCGAGCTAAACAGGTGGAAATTTAATCAATGGTCATCCGTTAATCGCCCCTGGCATCTAAATCTTGCCTGTGTCAAAAAAACAACCCAGTTGACGGAAACGTGGAAATTCACTGCGAATTTGCGTCTGCCGAATAAATTCGTCCATCACTACACACAATATTCTTGAACATTTGTAATTAACACTATAGCTAAATATGACAATGAGTCAAAAGATATCTAAGAAATAAACTACTGGTTAGACAGCAGATCCAATTTTAGCATAAAGTAGTTAACTGTAAGTGAATGCCAAAGAGTGAATATATAAGAAAACCAAAAGTATGTGAACAGCATATGAACATATATATCCCCTGATTGATACTATATCTCATTGCTGTCATCTGTTTTGAGTTATTTTGCCTTTAAGCTCATCTTAAACATTTGCTTCTTATTGAAAAACACTCATGTACAGTAGCTAAGTTATAAGACATTTGTGGTTGTATCACCCTCGATCCTTCTCTTTTTTATGTCTCATAACTGGCTTCTTTTTCTTAAAAAAAGTGTTTTTGTTGTTTATTTGATTGTACTTTGGATTGTAAGATGCACAATATTCTTGAACATTTGTAATTAACACTATAGCTAAATATGACAATGAGTCAAAAGATATCTAAGAAATAAACTACTGGTTAGACAGCAGATCCAATTTTAGCATAAAGTAGTTAACTGTAAGTGAATGCCAAAGAGTGAATATATAAGAAAACCAAAAGTATGTGAACAGCATATGAACATATATATCCCCTGATAGATACTATATCTCATTGCTGTCATCTGTTTTGAGTTATTTTGCCTTTAAGCTCATCTTAAACATTTGCTTCTTATTGAAAAACACTCATGTACAGTAGCTAAGTTATAATACATTTGTGGTTGTATCACCCTCGATCCTTCTCTTTTTTATGTCTCATAACTGGCTTCTTTTTCTTAAAAAAAGTGTTTTTGTTGTTTATTTGATTGTACTTTGGATTGTAAGATGCACATGGGAAACTGAATGTATGGGCTCATTAACTAAGCCATAAAGCAATCAGACGCATAGATAAGAGGAAAGACAAAGAGACTTACTTTAGTTAGTACATTATTTAATTTAATTTTGTATTATTTATGATATAATACAGTATATACTAGTTAAATGTAGGTTTGTCTTAGAAGATATCTGCTATGAAAAAGATAAGAACTGTACCCCTAAGGCCCCATACACGGGGCGATAAAAGCTGCCGACAGACCAAGTCGGCAGCTTATCGGCCCGTGTGTAGAGCCCCCCGATGGGCATTGGCGGAGGGTGATTTTTTTGCTTGGGGAGGCTACTTATGCAGCGGTAAAATATAAACCCCACCCACTATTCAACCCCACCCATGTTAACTGTTTATTTTCACAAGGTTTTAAAGAGAACCATAGCACTAGGGAACCTAGGACACAGATGGAAATGTCACCCCAAGCACATTATATAGTGAAAGCAGGTGGCACAGATACCTAAAGCATATTATACAGAGAGGAAGTAGGTACCGCCACCCAGCGCTCCTACCAAGAAGCCACATTTCTGAAGCTAGGGATCTGTATGACTTACTTGTACAAGGTTAAGAGGTACAAGTGACTGCATTTATAAAGTGAGAAAATCAAATATAAATATTTCTCATATTAGATACCATTTTTGGAATTTAATTGTACAGTTGTACCAACCCTCAGAGCTGCACCTCCAGTCTTTAAAAATTCCACTACACTAGCAATCTGGAACACTAGTGGGCCAACAATTATACCAGTGATTGTACATATACAGTATACTGAATGTGTGTGTATGTGCCATTCTAGTTTCTATTCCTCTCTTGCCTTTTTGATGTCTTGTTGTTTCTGTTTCTCTCCATATTTTTTTCTTCTATTCTATTCACTTCTTTTCACCATTCACCATGATGTATTTTCACTAACTTCACTGTCATCTGCCACCCCTTCTCTTCCTCCTTTCTCTTTTTGTTGTACCCCACACTAGCATTTACTTCCTCCCTTAGTAAATAAAATAAACCAATATGGAAGGTGCCCATGAAAGTATATTCTACCAATATTTTTTTCAAATAACATACCCTGCTGCTCTCTACTTTCCGTGTTCTTGCCCTAAAACATTTTAGACTCATTTTTATTAGTTATAATCTAATCAGTAGTCAGTAGTAAATGAGGGTTTCTATGGCAGTGTGACCATGTATTATAAGGGATAATGTACCCCCTACTGTAAATGATAAGGATATTAGAAGTCACTGAGGGGTTGTTCTGTGACCATATAAAGGCACAAGGCTGCAGGCTGAGTTATACAGGGAACTCTGAGTATCACTCATATATTATAAGGGATAATGTACCCCCTACTGTAAATGATAAGGATATTAGAAGTCACTGAGGGGTTGTTCTGTGACCATATAAAGGCACAAGGCTGCAGGCTGAGTTATACAGGGAACACAAGTATCACTCATGTATTATAGGGGATAGTGTACCCCCTACTGTAAATGAGAAGGATATCAGAAGTCACTGAGGGGTTCTGTGACCATATAAAGACACAAGGCTGCAGGCTGAGTTATACAGGGAACTCTGAGTATCACTCATGTATTATAAGGGATAATGTACCCCCTACTGTAAATGATAAGGATATTAGAAGACACTGAGGGGTTGTTCTGTGACCATATAAAGACACATTAAATTGATTGATGCCTGTTACAAACGCAGGGTTAGCCTAGCTGCAGCTCCTTCGGTCCATATGTTGGTGCACCTAGCTTCTTCCCATTGCGTGTTACCAGCTCTTGCTATATGTTACAGAACAGCAGCAATCAATCACATACCTCGGCTGCTGTTAACTGTCTCTGCCACAGTGTTATATGGCAGTCCAAAGCAGTGTATTTGATGAGAAAGGGGTATGTTTTTAGCAGGCTTATCTTGTGAACTCAAGTGCTCACAAACTTTTTCTGCATGGTCAATCAGTTTTGGGGAGGCTTAGCCTCCCCAAGCCTTAATGAAAATCAGCGTATGCCGATGGGCTTTCCCGATCAATATCTGTCCGAAAGTTGGCCAGATGCCAATTGGGCAAGTTAGGAAATCCGGTCAGATTGCGGCCACATCTTTTCGTTGATGCGGTCAAAAGTTCTAATTAAAAACATTTGAATTTCAAGCTAGTTTTTGTGTACTTCGACTTGGGAATAGTCCAAATTCAATTTGAATTTGAAATAAATTTGAAAATTCGAATTTCGAAATCTATCATGTACTGTCTCTTTAAAAATTCAACTTTTACCATTTGCCATCTAAAACCTGCCGAATTGCTGGTTTAGCCTATGTGGGACCTCCTAGAATCTATTTGGAGTCAATTGGTGGACTTTGAAAAAGTTTTTTGGGGGGAAAAACTTCAAATCGTACAATACGAATGCGCTATTACTTCGATTTGTATAATTCGAAACTGACCTATTCAATCGAAAACTGACCTATTTGGCCAAAAATTTCGGTTGGTGTTTTTGAATTCGAATTTCGAAGTTTTTCAAAATCTAAATTTGACCCTTGATAAATCTGCCCCTTACATTTGTGAAATGGATCTGTAGCGTTATAGAGAGGTGGGTGTTATATGTGCCGGTGGGAAATCCTACATGTCAGACACTTTCATGCAGAGGTAATGGAGGGCAACGTTCGGAATAGATCTAATTACCTACACAACCAGCAGGCAAAATTTACTGGTCAGCTGGAAGAGTTCAGTGTAACAATAAAAACTAGCTAAATAGATATGCTGTGCAAAATAAATAATGTTTCTGATATTGTTAGTTAGGCAAAAATGTAATGTATAAAGGCTGGAGTGGTAACCAAGGTAACCAGTCAGTGGAAGCCAAGAGAGCTGAAAAGCTGGAAGTAGTGTTAGGGCTATTATGTTAGACATCCAGACACTCCAGCCTTTATACATTCCATTTATGACTAACTAACTATATTAGAAACATTATTTATTTCGCACAGCATATCTATTTACCCAGTTTTTATTTTTATATTGAACAATTTCCTTTAAGACCAGCGCTATGACCTCAGCATGCTAGGACATGTATACAGGGCTGCCATTAGAAATCACGGGGGCCCCGTACAACAAAATTTTTGGGGCCCCCTGGGCCCCGCCCACACTGACGACCAAGCTCCACCCCATATGCCGCCCACTCCACATCGCAGTTAAAAGACCACACAGACATCAGCGCTAAAAAAGTAACCCCCCCCACACAAGTTATAAAAAGTTATTGATGGTCAGGGCCCCCTTATAAAAAATTGGGGCCCAAAGAAAAAAAAGTAAAAAAAAAAATGTTTTTTTAAAAAAACATTGGTGGCAGGGGCCCCCTTATAAGTTAAAAAAAACTTGAGGCCCCAACAAAAAAAAATGTAAAAAAAAACATTGGTGGCAGGGGCCCCCTTATAAGTTAAAAACAAATTGGGCCCCAAAAATTTTTTTTAAAAAAAAGTTTTTTGAAAAAAAAAAAAGTGTTAGGGGCCCCCTTACAAGTTGAAAAAAATTGGGGCCCCAAAAAATTTTTTTTTAAATGTTTTTTTTAAAACATTGGTGGCAGGGGCCCCCTTATAAGTTAAAAAAAATTGGGGCCCCAAAAAAAATTTTAAAAAAAAAAAGTGGCAAAAAAAAAATTTTTTTTTTAAAAAAAACAAATAAAAAAAACCAAAACATTGGTGGCAAGGGGCCCCTTACAAGTGAAAAAAAAAATTGGGGCCCACATAAAAAATGTTTTACAAAAAGATTGGTGGCAGGGGCCTATAGAATATTAAAATAATACATTGGTGGCCAGGGGATTAAAAAAAAAAAATACACAAACTGGTGTTCAGTAGAATTGAACTCATGGCTTCAGTACTTCAACTTCGCCTCCTTTCGTGACTTCGGGTCTTTGCGCCGTTTCAGGACTTCGGCTTCGGCAGTTTCCGTGACTTCGGGTCTTTGCGCCGCTTCAGGACTTCGGCTGTTTTCGTGACTTCGGGTCTTTTTGGCGCTTCGTGACTTCGGGTCTTTTCAGCGCTTCGGGACTTCGGCTTTTTCCGTGACTTCGGGTCTTTTCGGCGCATCGGCTTCGGCTTTTCGGCACTTCCGCATTTGGCAACGCAGAGGGAGGACGTACGGCTCGGGCGCTCGTAAGGGGGGCCCGGAACTTCAAAAAATGCAGCGCTGCCGGGCCCCCCTTCATGCCCGGGCCCGGTACGCTTGTCCCCCCTGTCCCCCCCTGATGGCGGCCCTGCATGTATACATAGGGTCACCACAGCTATGTTCTTTCACTTAGACAAAGACCTTTTCTCTCTCTCTCTCTCTCTCTCTCTCTCTCTCTCTCTCTCTCTCTCGAAGCTGAGAGAGGAGCTACCTGGCAATGTAAAAGGGCTGTGTGAGCACAGTTCAGAGCTCTCCAAACACCTCCTAGAGCGGATGGAAGTGAGGTGCTGTGAGAGTCAGAGCTGGGCAGAAGGAGCGTTGCTGCCAGCAAGAGAGTTCCAGAGCTTGGAGCCTAAATCTCTTGTGGGGCAAGAAAGAGAAAAGGACTGGCAGATGCTAGTGAGTCCCAGGAGGGTAAGCCAGCAGGGCTGAGTGTGAAGCCCAAATACTTCAAAGTGCAAGAGGGTGAGAGTTTCCCTTGATGGTGAGCGACCAGAGGGGGGAAAACCCTTAATGTATTTGCTGAACTGTACCCTGCATATTCTACAGTGTATTCTACAGTGTTGTTGTTGTACTGTAACTTGAACATTTTTTCTGTTGCCTTTACGTTGGGAATGCCCAGTGCATAATAAACCTGTGTTTTTGTCTGAAGCCTTGGTGTCCCTGTCTCTTAGCTCAAAAATCCTATTCTACCTGCCTACCAAACGCTAATTCCCCCATAAAAGTGCATGTGCAGGCCAGTGGCATGTCAATATATATATAAAAAATAAAAACTGACACAGCACTCCAAGTTTTGTATGCAAAAAAAGATATATATTGTAGAAAAACATACCAAAGCCCATAGGGCAACGTTTCGGGGTATACAAACCCCTTTCTCAAGCCAAGGGCAGCATTCAAGTAACAAGCATTGGTTTACACCTATTTATACAAGGTAACACAGGAAGTTACATATGGAACATGACATCATTAACGATCCTCACACATTAACCCCTTAATTGCTTAATGTTATCCATGCAGGCATATAACAACTCAGCGTTAGTCCACTGCATATCCAAATCCAGCTAAAAAGAAACAAAACAAAGAAAAAAAAACAGAAATGAGACCAATGTTTATCCCATCATAGAAATACATATAGGTCATAGTCTCTATTAAGCCCATTTGGGGCCAATGTGTTTAATTGGTGTATCCACCATACCTCTCTTTTCCTCAGCAATAGCTCTCTATCACCCCCCCGTCTGGGGGAGGGTACACATTCCAGAACCATATATTTCAAATCTGTATCCTTGTGTCCTTTCTCCACATAATGCTTAGAGACTGGCAGCTTCACATTGCCCTTCCTAATTGTAGATCTGTGTTGGGATATACGTGTTTTTATTTGTAATGTGGTCTCCCCCACATAGAGGAGACCACATGGACAAATTAACACATAAACAGCAAATTTAGTCAAACACGTATAGTACCCCCTTAGAGTATATTTACGACCCGTGGTCGGATGCTCAAATATTGTACCCTTATGTACACAACAACATTGGTAACATGTTAAACAAGGGAACATCCCCCGCGATTTTGTACCCATATATGTTTGTGTCAAAACCTGATTTTCTTTTGTATCAGAATGAACCAACTGACTACCTAACGTTCTCCCCCTTCTATATGACACTAATGGGGGTCATCCAAATTCTTGAATTTCAGGATATGAGGATTGAAGAATCCCCCAATGTTTACAGAGAATGTTAGTCACCATATTACTACGATCATTATAATGAGTGACAAATGGTATAGACTGTTTTTTATCCTTACGATGAACCTTAGTTTTCCTTGCCCTAGCTTGGGCCCTATCCAGGACATATTTCGGGTACCCACGTACAAGAAACTTATTATACATGTCATTTGACTGTTGATCACGTCTATTTGGCTGGCTAACTAGCCTCTCAACCCTAGTAAACTGGCTGATGGGGATAGAGTCCCTAGTATGCACTGGATGGTAGCTGGTATAATGCAGTAATTGGTTCCTATCTGTGGGCTTCGAGTATAATTCTGTGGTAAATGTACTCCCTTGTCTGTTTATTGTGACATCCAAAAACTGTATAGATCCCCTATCTTTATGTATAGTGTATGCAATATTCGGATGTGCTCCATTAATCTCTTGGTGGAACCGATCGAGTGAGTCCGTGTCGCCCCTCCATATCACAAATATATCATCGATATAGCGCCACCACACCACAACGTGTGTGGTGAACGATATACGACGATAGATGTTATCCTCCTCCTGCCTAAGCATAAAGGAGTTTGCATATGAAGGGGCGACATTTGAACCCATTGCGGTTCCCCTGAGCTGTAGGTAATACTTGTCCTTAAATCTGAAATAGTTCTCACACAGGATAATTTCCAAAAGTTTCAAAAAGAATTCCACTTCCTCTTCCCCATATTGTTTACTTTCCCTTAATAATATAGCACAAGCTTCAACACCATCTCTATGTGGTATGGACGTATAAAGTGAGGACACATCAAAGGTAACTAGTAACAATTCCTCAGTTTCTTCCACTTGTACAGACCTCAATTTGTCTAAGAAATGGTTGCTATCTTTTATATATGATTTCCCTTGCTGTACCAATGGTGCAAGGATCCTGTCCAACATGGAGGCCATAGGGCAGAACAAGGAACCTATGTTCGCCACTATAGGCCGACCAGGTGGTTGGACAGGATCCTTGTGTATCTTGGGCAGCGTGTATAGTACTGGGGTAACCGGTTTATCAACCACTAAAAAATCTCTTAATTCAATGGAGATGGTCTCCTTAGTAACCATCTTAGATAGAAAATCCCAAATTTTGCGCTTTATACGAAACACAGGGTCATACCCTAATTCCAGATATACAGAACTGTCTGCCAATTGTCCTAGTATTTCAGATTCATAGTATCCAGTGTCTAATACCACAATCGCCCCTCCCTTGTCTGAGGGTTTAATTGTGATGTCAGAGCGAGTTTTCAAATTATTAAGTGCAATAGTTTCATCAGCAGTCAAATTAGCAGGTGCCTTACGACCATCAGATCCCAGACACTGCTCATTAATATCTTTTTTAACTTGTATAATATACGTTTCCACAGCAGGGTAAGTGGTGGGAGGCACAGATAGCAACCATTTCTTAGACAAATTGAGGTCTGTACAAGTGGAAGAAACTGAGGAATTGTTACTAGTTACCTTTGATGTGTCCTCACTTTATACGTCCATACCACATAGAGATGGTGTTGAAGCTTGTGCTATATTATTAAGGGAAAGTAAACAATATGGGGAAGAGGAAGTGGAATTCTTTTTGAAACTTTTGGAAATTATCCTGTGTGAGAACTATTTCAGATTTAAGGACAAGTATTACCTACAGCTCAGGGGAACCGCAATGGGTTCAAATGTCGCCCCTTCATATGCAAACTCCTTTATGCTTAGGCAGAAGGAGGATAACATCTATCGTCGTATATCGTTCACCACACACGTTGTGGTGTGGTGGCGCTATATCGATGATATATTTGAGATATGGAGGGGCGACACGGACTCACTCGATCGGTTCCACCAAGAGATTAATGGAGCACATCCGAATATTGCATACACTATACATAAAGATAGGGGATCTATACAGTTTTTGGATGTCACAATAAACAGACAAGGGAGTACATTTACCACAGAATTATACTCGAAGCCCACAGATAGGAACCAATTACTGCATTATACCAGCTATCATCCAGTGCATACTAGGGACTCTATCCCCATCAGCCAGTTTACTAGGGTTGAGAGGCTAGTTAGCCAGCCAAATAGACGTGATCAACAGTCAATAGGGATGTAGCGAACGTCGGAAAAAAAGTTCGCGAACATATTCGCGAACTTGCGCAAAAATGCGAGCGGTTCGCGAACGGTTCGCGAACCCCATAGACTTCAATGGGAAGGCGAACTTTAACATCTAAAAAAGACATTTCTGGCCAGAAAAATGATTTTAAAGTTGTTTAAAGGGTGCAACGACCTGGACAGTGGCATGCCAGAGGGGGATCAAGGGCAAAAATGTATCTGAAAAATCTGCCTGTGTGTGCTTGGAAGAGATAGTGTAGGGGGAGAGCTGTTAGTGATTTCAGGGACAGATGATAGTAAGTTTGCTGGCTAGTAATCTGCTTGATACTGCTCTGTATTGGAGGGACAGAAGTCTGCAGGGATTTGAGGGACATTTATCTTAGGTAGCTTTGCTGGCTAGTAATCTACTGTTCTCTTTAAACAACTGCCATACGTTGACCTTGTAGGCATTGTTTGCCCAGTTTTTTTGGACGCAGCCACTGAAGCACAGTTGCCAGAAAAAATATGCCATATAAATGCTGAAAATAGTCATTTTTCGCCATACGTTGACCTTGTAGACATTGTTTGCCCAGTTTTTTTGGTTGCAGCCACTGAAGCACAGTTGCCAGAAAAAATATGCCATATAAATGCTGAAAATAGTCATTTTTTGCCATACGTTGACCTTGTAGGCATTGTTTGCCCAGTTTTTTTGGTCGCAGCCACTGAAGCACAGTTGCCAGAAAAAATATGCCATATAAATGCTGAAAATAGTAATTTTTTGCCATATACGTTGAGTCAACGTATGGCAAAAAATGACTATTTTCAGCATTTATATGGCATATTTTTTCTGGCCTCTGTGCTTCAGTGGCTGCGGCCAAAAAAACTGGGCAAACAATGCCTACAAGGTCAACGTCGTTGACCTTGTAGGCATTGTTTGCCCAGTTTTTTTGGCCGCAGCCACTGAAGCACAGAGGCCAGAAAAAATATGCCATATAAATGCTGAAAATAGTCATTTTTTGCCATACGTTGACCTTGTAGGCATTGTTTGCCCAGTTTTTTTGGTCGCAGCCACTGAAGCACAGTTGCCAGAAAAAATATGCCATATAAATGCTGAAAATAGTAATTTTTTGCCATATACGTTGAGTCAACGTATGGCAAAAAATGACTATTTTCAGCATTTATATGGCATATTTTTTCTGGCCTCTGTGCTTCAGTGGCTGCGGCCAAAAAAACTGGGCAAACAATGCCTACAAGGTCAACGTCGTTGACCTTGTAGGCATTGTTTGCCCAGTTTTTTTGGCCGCAGCCACTGAAGCACAGAGGCCAGAAAAAATATGCCATATAAATGCTGAAAATAGTCATTTTTTTGGTCGCAGCCACTGAAGCACAGTTGCCAGAAAAATTATGCCATATAAATGCTGAAAATATGCATTTTTTTGGTTGCAGCCACTGAAGCACAGAGGCCAGAAAAATTATGCCATATAAATGCTGAAAATATAAATTTTTTTGGTTGCAGCCACTGAAGCACAGAGGCCAGAAAAATTATGCCATATAAATGCTGAAAATATAAATTTTTTTGGTTGCAGCCACTGAAGCACAGAGGCCAGAAAAATTATGCCATATAAATGCAGAAAATATGCATTTTTTTGGACGCAGCCACTGAAGCACAGTTGCCAGAAAAAATATGCCATATAAATGCTGAAAATAGTCATTTTTTGCCATACGTTGACCTTGTAGACATTGTTTGCCCAGTTTTTTTGGTTGCAGCCACTGAAGCACAGAGGCCAGAAAAAATTAAACCAGTAGGGTTTGCACCCTAGTTTGTAACGGTGGCGGAGGGAGGAGGAGGACGCTAAAGGACAGCTGTGTGTGGAGTCATGAGGCTTGAAGAGAAGGACAGCTGCATAGAAGTCAGAACAAGTCTTCCGGCGTGCAGTAACCCTCCGAGATCCACCCCTCATTCATTTTAATAAAGGTCAGGTAATCGACACTTTTGTGACCTAGGCGAGTTCTCTTCTCAGTTACAATCCCTCCTGCTGCACTGAAGGTCCTTTCTGAGAGCACACTTGAGGCTGGGCAAGACAAGAGGTTCATGGCAAATTGTGACAGCTCTGGCCACAGATCAAGCCTGCACACCCAGTAGTCCAGGGGTTCATCGCTCCTCAGAGTGTCGATATCTGCAGTTAATGCCAGGTAGTCCGCTACCTGCCGGTCGAGGCGTTCTTTGAGGGTGGATCCAGAAGGGTTGTGGCGCTGCCTTGGACAGAAAAACATTTGCATGTCTGACGTTACAGACTGGCCAAAGGGCTTTGTCCTTGCAGGTGTGCTCGTGGCAGGATTACTGGCACCTCTGCCCCTGGAATGTTGATGAGTTCCTGAAGTGACATCACCCTTAAAAGCATTGTACAACATGTTTTGCAGGCTGGTTTGTAAATGCCGCATCTTTTCGGACTTGTGGTATGTTGGTAACATTTCTGACACTTTATGCTTGTACCGAGGGTCTAGTAGCGTTGCGACCCAGTACAGGTCCTTCTCCTTAAGCCTCTTGATACGGGGGTCCTTCAACAGGCATGACAGCATGAAAGACCCCATTCTCACAAGGTTGGATGCAGAGCTATCCATCTCCGCTTCCTCATTATCAAGGACTGCATCATCCACCGTCTCCTCCCCCCAGCCACGTACAAGACCAGGGGTCCCCAAAAGGTCACCACTAGCCCCCTGGGAAGCCTGCTCCTGTTGGTCCTCCTCCTCCTCCTCCACAAAGCCACCTTCCTCCTCTGACTCCACTTCTGGCACCTCTCCCTGCGTTGCAGCAGGTGCCTGGGTTCGTTCTGGTGATTCCGACCAGAAATCGCGCGCTTCCAGCTCCTCGTCACGCTGGTCTACAGCCTCATCTGTCACTCGTCGCACGGCACGCTCCAGGAAGAAAGCGAAGGGTATTAGGTCGCTGATGGTGCCTTCGGTGCGACTGACCATATTTGTCACCTCTTCAAAAGGTCGCATGAGCCTGCAGGCATCGCGCATAAGCACCCAGTAACGGGGGAAAAAAATCCCCAGCTCTGCAGATCCAGTCCTACCACCCAGTTCAAAAAGGTACTCGTTGACGGCCCTTTGTTGTTGCAGCAGACGTTCCAACATAAGGAGCGTTGAATTCCAGCGAGTCTGGCTGTCAGAAATCAAACGCCTGACTGGCATGTTGTAGCGCTGCTGAATGTCAGCAAGGCGTGCCATGGCTGTGTAGGAACGTCTGAAATGGGCCGACACCTTTCTGGACTGGGTGAGAACGTCCTGGAATCCTGGGTACTTGGAGACAAAACGTTGGACTATTAAATTTAACACATGTGCCATGCAGGGCACATGTGTTAAATTGCCCAGTCTCAACGCTGCCAACAGATTGCTTCCATTGTCACACACCACTTTTCCGATCTGCAGTTGGTGTGGGGTCAGCCACTGATCGGCCTGTGACTGCAGAGATGACAGGAGTACAGATCCGGTATGGTTTTTGCTTTCTAGGCACGTCATCCCCAAGACAGCGTGACAACGGCGTACCTGGCACGTCGAATAGCCTAGGGGGAGCTGGGGGTGCACAGGTGTGGAGGAGGAGAAGGAGGACCCAGCAGCAGAGTAAGAAGAAGAAGAGGAAGAAGACGAGGTAGAGAGTGATGGAGGAGTAGAGGTGGTGGCAGAACCGCGTGCAATCCGTGGCGGTGACACCAACTGCACTGTTGTTGTTGAGCTACCCATTCCCTGCTTCCCAGCCATTACCAAGTTCACCCAGTGGGCAGTGTAGGTGACATACCTGCCCTGACCATGCTTGGAGGACCATGCGTCAGTAGTCATATGGACCTTTGGCCCAACACTAAGTGACAGAGATGCGGTAACTTGGCTCTGCACATGTTAGGTAGCTTTGCTGGCTAGTAATCTACTGTTCTCTTTAAACAACTGCCATACGTTGACCTTGTAGGCATTGTTTGCCCAGTTTTTTTGGACGCAGCCACTGAAGCACAGTTGCCAGAAAAAATATGCCATATAAATGCTGAAAATAGTCATTTTTCGCCATACGTTGACCTTGTAGACATTGTTTGCCCAGTTCTTTTGGTTGCAGCCACTGAAGCACAGTTGCCAGAAAAAATATGCCATATAAATGCTGAAAATAGTCATTTTTTGCCATACGTTGACCTTGTAGGCATTGTTTGCCCAGTTTTTTTGGTCGCAGCCACTGAAGCACAGTTGCCAGAAAAAATATGCCATATAAATGCTGAAAATAGTAATTTTTTGCCATATACGTTGAGTCAACGTATGGCAAAAAATGACTATTTTCAGCATTTATATGGCATATTTTTTCTGGCCTCTGTGCTTCAGTGGCTGCGGCCAAAAAAACTGGGCAAACAATGCCTACAAGGTCAACGTCGTTGACCTTGTAGGCATTGTTTGCCCAGTTTTTTTGGCCGCAGCCACTGAAGCACAGAGGCCAGAAAAAATATGCCATATAAATGCTGAAAATAGTCATTTTTTTGGTCGCAGCCACTGAAGCACAGTTGCCAGAAAAATTATGCTATATAAATGCTGAAAATATAAATTTTTTTGGTTGCAGCCACTGAAGCACAGAGGCCAGAAAAATTATGCCATATAAATGCTGAAAATATAAATTTTTTTGGTTGCAGCCACTGAAGCACAGAGGCCAGAAAAATTATGCCATATAAATGCTGAAAATATAAATTTTTTTGGTTGCAGCCACTGAAGCACAGAGGCCAGAAAAATTATGCCATATAAATGCAGAAAATATGCATTTTTTTTGGACGCAGCCACTGAAGCACAGTTGCCAGAAAAAATATGCCATATAAATGCTGAAAATAGTCATTTTTTGCCATACGTTGACCTTGTAGACATTGTTTGCCCAGTTTTTTTGGTTGCAGCCACTGAAGCACAGAGGCCAGAAAAAATTAAACCAGTAGGGTTTGCACCCTAGTTTGTAACGGTGGCGGAGGGAGGAGGACGCTAAAGGACAGCTGTGTGTGGAGTCATGAGGCTTGAAGAGAAGGACAGCTGCATAGAAGTCAGAACAAGTCTTCCGGCGTGCAGTAACCCTCCGAGATCCACCCCTCATTCATTTTAATAAAGGTCAGGTAATCGACACTTTTGTGACCTAGGCGAGTTCTCTTCTCAGTTACAATCCCTCCTGCTGCACTGAAGGTCCTTTCTGAGAGCACACTTGAGGCTGGGCAAGACAAGAGGTTCATGGCAAATTGTGACAGCTCTGGCCACAGATCAAGCCTGCACACCCAGTAGTCCAGGGGTTCATCGCTCCTCAGAGTGTCGATATCTGCAGTTAATGCCAGGTAGTCCGCTACCTGCCGGTCGAGGCGTTCTTTGAGGGTGGATCCAGAAGGGTTGTGGCGCTGCCTTGGACAGAAAAACATTTGCATGTCTGACGTTACAGACTGGCCAAAGGGCTTTGTCCTTGCAGGTGTGCTCGTGGCAGGATTACTGGCACCTCTGCCCCTGGAATGTTGATGAGTTCCTGAAGTGACATCACCCTTAAAAGCATTGTACAACATGTTTTGCAGGCTGGTTTGTAAATGCCGCATCTTTTCGGACTTGTGGTATGTTGGTAACATTTCTGACACTTTATGCTTGTACCGAGGGTCTAGTAGCGTTGCGACCCAGTACAGGTCCTTCTCCTTAAGCCTCTTGATACGGGGGTCCTTCAACAGGCATGACAGCATGAAAGACCCCATTCTCACAAGGTTGGATGCAGAGCTATCCATCTCCGCTTCCTCATTATCAAGGACTGCATCATCCACCGTCTCCTCCCCCAGCCACGTACAAGACCAGGGGTCCCCAAAAGGTCACCACTAGCCCCCTGGGAAGCCTGCTCCTGTTGGTCCTCCTCCTCCTCCTCCACAAAGCCACCTTCCTCCTCTGACTCCACTTCTGGCACCTCTCCCTGCGTTGCAGCAGGTGCCTGGGTTCGTTCTGGTGATTCCGACCAGAAATCGCGCGCTTCCAGCTCCTCGTCACGCTGGTCTACAGCCTCATCTGTCACTCGTCGCACGGCACGCTCCAGGAAGAAAGCGAAGGGTATTAGGTCGCTGATGGTGCCTTCGGTGCGACTGACCATATTTGTCACCTCTTCAAAAGGTCGCATGAGCCTGCAGGCATCGCGCATAAGCACCCAGTAACGGGGGAAAAAAATCCCCAGCTCTGCAGATCCAGTCCTACCACCCAGTTCAAAAAGGTACTCGTTGACGGCCCTTTGTTGTTGCAGCAGACGTTCCAACATAAGGAGCGTTGAATTCCAGCGAGTCTGGCTGTCAGAAATCAAACGCCTGACTGGCATGTTGTAGCGCTGCTGAATGTCAGCAAGGCGTGCCATGGCTGTGTAGGAACGTCTGAAATGGGCCGACACCTTTCTGGACTGGGTGAGAACGTCCTGGAATCCTGGGTACTTGGAGACAAAACGTTGGACTATTAAATTTAACACATGTGCCATGCAGGGCACATGTGTTAAATTGCCCAGTCTCAACGCTGCCAACAGATTGCTTCCATTGTCACACACCACTTTTCCGATCTGCAGTTGGTGTGGGGTCAGCCACCGATCGGCCTGTGACTGCAGAGATGACAGGAGTACAGATCCGGTATGGTTTTGCTTTCCAGGCACGTCATCCCCAAGACAGCGTGACAACGGCGTACCTGGCACGTCGAATAGCCTAGGGGGAGCTGGGGGTGCACAGGTGTGGAGGAGGAGAAGGAGGACCCAGCAGCAGAGTAAGAAGAAGAAGAGGAAGAAGACGAGGTAGAGAGTGATGGAGGAGTAGAGGTGGTGGCAGAACCGCGTGCAATCCGTGGCGGTGACACCAACTGCACTGTTGTTGTTGAGCTACCCATTCCCTGCTTCCCAGCCATTACCAAGTTCACCCAGTGGGCAGTGTAGGTGACATACCTGCCCTGACCATGCTTGGAGGACCATGCGTCAGTAGTCATATGGACCTTTGGCCCAACACTAAGTGACAGAGATGCGGTAACTTCGCTCTGCACATGTTGGTACAGGTGTGGTATTCCCTTTTTAGAAAAAAATTGCGGCTGGGTACCTTCCACTGTGGTGTCCCAATTGCTACAAATTTGCGGAAGGCCTCAGAGTCCACCAGCTGGTATGGTAAAAGCTGGCGGGCTAAGAGTGCAGACAAGCCAGCTGTCAGACGCCGGGCAAGGGGGTGACAGTCAGACATTGGCTTCTTACGCTCAAACATGGCCTTCACAGAAACTTGGCTGGTGGCAGATGACTGGGAATGGGAACAGGTGGTCAAGGTGGAAGGCGGAGTGGAGGGTGGTTCAGACGGGTCAAGGAGAGCAGAGGTAGAGCAGTAAGATGCTGGACCAGAAGGAGTGTGGCTTTTAGTTTGCCTGTTGCCTTTGAGGTGTTGCTCCCAAAGTGCTTTGTGCTTGCCGCTCATGTGCCTTCGCATAGAAGTTGTACCTATGTGGCTGTTGGGCTTACCAAGGCTCAGTTTCTGACTGCACTCATTGCAAATTACAATGCTTTTGTCAGAGGCACACACATTAAAAAAATCCCACACTGCTGACTTTTTGGAAGTGTGCGATCTGGCGGTAACAGTAGAAGTTGGCGGCATTGGCGGCAATGGCGGGTGCGTTGGCCGGCTGAACACAGGTGCCGATACATGTTGTTGCCCTACTGATCCCTGCGGGCTGTCCTCCCTGCTTCTTCTAAGTCTTATTCTCCTACTGCCTCTCTGACTCTCCGTCTCTCCATCTGAACTACCCTCCTCTTGCTCTCTTCTACTAGGCACCCACAAAACATCAATCTCCTCATCATCATTCTCCTCAGATGCATCAATTTCTTCTGACACATCACAGAAGGAAGCAGCAGCGGGGACCTCCTCCTCATCACTCATTATGTCCATCTCTATCGTGTTCTCTGCCAGAATTAAATCTGGTGTAACGTCCTCATCTCCTTCATCTTCTTCTGGCAATAATGGTTGCGCATTACTCAGTTCAAGAAACTCATGGGAAAATAACTCCTCTGACTCCAGTGAAGAAGGGGCACCGGTGGTGGAGGAAGTGTTACGTGGGGTGGCCATAGCAGTGGAGGATGAGGAGGATGTTGTGGTAAAGTTAGAAACGGTAGAGGATGGGGTGTGCTGTGTAAGCCAGTCAACTACCTCTTCAGCATTTTGGGAGTTCAGGGTCATTGGCTTTTTAAAACTGGGCAATTTGCTAGGGCCACAGGATTGCATAGCAGCACGGCCCCTAGCACGGCCTCTGCGTGGCGGCCTGCCTTTGCCTGGCATTATTTTTAAAAAAACAACAACAACAAAAACTCAGTTGGTTTTTCTGGAAACGATAATACACACAGCTAGATGGCAGTTTGAAGAAAACAGTGTGCAAATAATGCCTACAAGATCAACGTATACACTACTACAGCGGTGGATACGGATTACGTAAAATATATGAATGCTGCTTGAAAAAAAGTAACTCAAGTGGTTTTTCTAGAGACGATAATATTATCAATATTTAGACAAAATGTGAACAAGCTCACACAGCTAGATGGCGGTTTGAAGAAAACACTGTGCAAATAATGCCTACAAGGTCAACGTATACACTACTACAGCGGTGGATACGGATTACGTAAAATATATGAATGCTGCTTGAAAAAAAGTAACTCAAGTGGTTTTTCTAGAGACGATAATATTATCAATATTTAGACAAAATGTGAACAAGCTCACACAGCTAGATGGCGGTTTGAAGAAAACACTGTGCAAATAATGCCTACAAGGTCAACGTATACACTACTACAGCGGTGGATACGGATTACGTAAAATATATGAATGCTGCTTGAAAAAAAGTAACTCAAGTGGTTTTTCTAGAGACGATAATATTATCAATATTTAGACAAAATGTGAACAAGCTCACACAGCTAGATGGCGGTTTGAAGAAAACACTGTGCAAATACTGCCCACAAGATCAACGTATACACTACTACAGCGGTGGATACGGATTACGTAAAATATATGAATGCTGCTTGAAAAAAGTCACTCCGGAGTCACTCTGGAGACGGTAATATTATGGATATTTAGACAGAATGTGAACAAGGTCACACAGCTAGATGGCAGTTGGTTGAATAACACACTGGGCAAAAAATGCCTACAGGGCAAATAATGCCTAAAAGGTCAATTTATACACTAATACAGCGATGGATACGGATTACGTAAAATATATTATGGCTGCTTGAAAAAAGTCACTCCGGTGTTTTTTCTGGAGACGGTAATATTATGGATATTTAGACAGAATGTGAACAAGGTCACACAGCTAGATGGCAGTTGGTTGAATAACACACTGGGCAAAAAATGCCTACAGGGCAAATAATGCCTAAAAGGTCAACTTATACACTACTACAGCGATGGATACGGATTACGTAAAATATATTATGGCTGCTTGAAAAAAGTCACTCCGGTGTTTTTTTCTGGAGACGGTAATATTATGGATATTTAGACAGAATGTGAACAAGGTCACACAGCTAGATGGCAGTTGGTTGAATAACACACTGGGCAAAAAATGCCTACAGGGCAAATAATGCCTAAAAGGTCAACTTATACACTACTACAGCGGTAGTAAAATAAAAAAAGTAAAATAAAAAAAAAATGAATATTAAAAAAAAAAAATTAAAGTTGGTGCTGCTGAACTACTAGGAGCAGCAGATTAGCACACCAGTCCACTCCCCAACACTGCTAGACTAATAGCACTGGGCTCTTATAGTAGTAGTAGTAGTAGTAGTAAAACAACAAAAAAATAAATAAAAGCAGTCCTTACAAGGACTACTGTTATTGCAGCAGTCAGCAGATGAGATCAGAAGCAGGACAGCTGCCCACTGCAGCTACATACAGAGCACTGCAGTAGAAGGTAGATTACTAGCCAGCAAAGCTACCTAAGCTTAAATGTCCCTCAAACCCCTGCAGACTTCTGTCCCTCCAATAACAGAGCAGTATCAAAACGATTACTAGCCAGCAAACTTTCAACTGTCCCTGAAATCACTAACAGGCAGCAGCTCTCTCCCTACACTATCTCTTCAGCACACACAGGCAGAGTGAAAAACGCTGCAGGGCTTCAGTTTTTATAGGGAAGGGGAGTGGTCCAGGGAGAGCTTCCTGATTGGCTGCCATGTACCTGCTGGTCTGGGGTGAGAGGGCAAAAAAAGCGCCAACAATGGCGAACCCAAAATGGCGAACGTCGCGCGACGTTCGCGAACTTCCGGCGAGCGCGAACACCCGATGTTCGCGCGAACAAGTTCGCCGGCGAACAGTTTGCGCCATCTCTAACAGTCAAATGACATGTATAATAAGTTTCTTGTACGTGGGTACCCGAAATATGTCCTGGATAGGGCCCAAGCTAGGGCAAGGAAAACTAAGGTTCATCGTAAGGATAAAGAACAGTCTATACCATTTGTCACTCATTATAATGATCGTAGTAATATGGTGACTAACATTCTCCGTAAACATTGGGGGATTCTTCAATCCTCATATCCTGAAATTCAAGAATTTGGACGACCCCCATTAGTGTCATATAGAAGGGGGAGAACGTTAGGTAGTCAGTTGGTTCATTCTGATACAAAAGAAAATCAGGTTTTGACACAAACATATATGGGTACAAAATCGCGGGGGATGTTCCCTTGTTTAACATGTTCCCAATGTTGTTGTGTACATAAGGGTACAATATTTGAGCATCCGACCACGGGTCGTAAATATACTCTAAGGGGGTACTATACGTGTTTGACTAAATTTGCTGTTTATGTGTTAATTTGTCCATGTGGTCTCCTCTATGTGGGGGAGACCACATTACAAATAAAAACACGTATATCCCAACACAGATCTACAATTAGGAAGGGCAATGTGAAGCTGCCAGTCTCTAAGCATTATGTGGCGAAAGGACACAAGGATACAGATTTGAAATATATGGTTCTGGAATGTGTACCCTCCCCCAGATGGGGGGGGTGATAGAGAGCTATTGCTGAGGAAAAGAGAGGTATGGTGGATGAAGGGGACAACGAACCGACTGCTACTGGAACCTTTGGATTTCGTCTGACCAACAATGCCTAGTATTCCGGATCCGGGGAACTTGCACAAAGAAACACCAACGAGTGGATCAGAATAACAAGTTCCGTTTATTGAAGGTCAAACATAGGCTTATATAGGTTATAAGTAAAGACGTCCCAATATAGTGACGTATCAGCATAGTTATTAGCATAGTATATGTCTGTAATAGGTATATCCTTCAGGATGAACAAGATAGAAAAGAGACAAATATGTGCATGCGCGTTAGCTAAGATATTTTGTCTGAGGCAAGCTGATAATATTGTTTTTAGTACATGATGATACTTATGCAAGGTTGTCTAAGAAGAGACAGTACAGGGTCGTACAGAAAAACAAGTACAGAGGCCTACAAGGGTCGGCACGTAGGCATGTTAACCCTTCAACCCCCTCTTTGATCATAACATGATCATCTAATGTGAAAAAGGCATATGAGAATGTATTTTCTTCAACTGAGAATTTTCGGAAGTACGTATCATAGAGCGGATACGCTTCCTAAAAAAGCAGGAAAGATATAAATTGAAAATAACAAGAAGAACAAGAATGACTGTAACAATAACAAGGGGATAAAAAATAGAATGCATGATAGCAGAACCAGTAGGTGACCAACCAGTAAACACATCATACCAATGGTGTTGTAAATCATCTTGTAACTGAGAACCTAAAGAAATTAATCTGTGTTTGGTAGAACAGTTTTAACAACAGTATCATACAATTTATCAGTGTGTTTGCGATATGCAGCAACAGTGTCAGTGTGATGATGAATAAGTGAATGACACAGAGAAACAGGGAGTTGATAATTAGCAATAAGTAAAATTAACCTAAACTATAAACTCACCTAAATGCAAATAACCGTATTGAGACTACTATGCTCTGAAGAGGGCTAGGCCTGTCTTCAAAACCAAGAACTCATTCTTGACCAGCAGAATTAACACAACTACATGCTGGAGAATTCCTAATCCATCTCAATCTTGTTATTTGCCTAACTATACAAACGTCTTCATTTAAAAAGAATTATCATGAAGTAGTACATTTCTAATTCAACCAACACCCAAAAGATTCCATGCCATGTATTTTGAAATATTGCGTTTAGTAAACATAAGTCTCTTTATCCATGTTCCAGTGCCATTTAGAAAAGATGGTTTGAATAAAGGCATCTGCAAAGGTATTGTCCCAATTATAGTTCTTAGAAGTGATGAACTTAGTATACTTGCATCTCCATGATATAGTCGTTCTTGTAGAAACAGGTGTCATCAAACTTTTTCTATATAGTGCTTTGGAAAGAGACATGGAAAAGATGTCCGTAATTGAAGGGAACTGTGAAATAAGAATGGTTCCCATCTATCACCGATTTTGAATTATCAATAAAGAGTGTTCATTTGAAATCATCATCATAAACATGTAGCAAGAAAAACGATTGCCAAAATCTTCCACATGCTCAGTTGTTCTATAGAAGTAAACAAATTATAATGTTAGAAACTACTTTTATAAAGAATTTCAGAGTCAGGATCTTGAATCCTGATACGGTAGATATGTTTAGCCTTAGGTTTTGTACTTTGAGAAATTATAAACACTGTAAGTTTATAAAGGGCATAAAATTATAGCAATATAATGAAAACCATGAACAAGAAAACACTATCTTGCTTAAACTAAATATATCACTAAATTGGAAACCTTTAAAAGGGTTCCACCCCTTATGCCTAATTGCCCTTGCTTCATATTGTAACTCTTTAATCTTATTTACAATTCCCCAAAAAATATTAAACTTTACTATGGTAAACAATTCTCTTAAAAAGATTGTGGCGTGATATTAAAAAATTTGCTGTTACATTATCCTAATCTACAATTGCTATGGCAGGAGCTGAAGTAGCAATAATACAGGTACCATAGCTATTCTCTGGTAACCAAACATAAGCCCATGTACCACATATAAAGTAGTAGGTAGATTTCTATGTTATTAATCCATAAATAGCTAATTTTATTTTAGAATAGGTTCCAAAACTCTATACTTTTCTTAAAGTTAGTATCTGTCAAATTAACAGTTGTTTTATAAATACCATCTTCTGCTCGTTGCTAAATTCATTAGCTTCATCTTTGGTTGCCTGTAAAAACACACTTAGACCAATCATTATTTTCCATGTGTCATTTAAACATGTTTAATGCTTTAATAGTGCTATTTTCCAAGCCATATATAAATAATAATTGTTATTGTTAAACTAGTTTATGAGCAGAAATTGGGAAAACTACCATGGGTAGTCCCATTGAATCAGCTGGCCTAATGCCAAACACCCAACAATTAGTTCTATTTGCTTCCTTAGTTATTCTTTTTTTTTTTTTTTTTGTAAAGTTATGTAATGATTTGATTGTTCATAAAAATTACTTTTGCTAGAGGACATATGAACGAAACCAAAAATCAGTAGTACTCAAAATACAAATACATGCTTGTCGGGTACACTTGCTCTACTACAATTTGAAACATGTATCTATATATCTTTGTTATGTAATTTTACTGAAGTGGGTGTTACTGATTGCACTTAGAAAGGACCTTCAAACCTTGGGTCCAAGCTGTTCCTCACATAATTTCTAATCACTACCCAGTCACCCGGTTTAAGATAGTGTGAACCAGTATTGACATTTGGATCTGGAATAGAATCAAAAACATATTTGTGTATTTCATTTAGACATTTCTGTACAACAGCTACATATACAATCCCATTCTTAGGGCTGACCCAGACAGAATGTCATAGGGTGACAGTTTGTAAGGGCCTTTTGGATTGGCGCATATTGAGAACAAATCAATGGAAGGAAGTTAACCCAAGATTTGAATGTTTCTTTCAGAATCTAAAAAATTTTATTCTATATAACACCATTTAGGCTTTCAACCTTCCCAAAACTCTGAGGGTTATTTTTATTTAAGACATTATCTGCCCTGTAAAATGTGTACCCCTGTTACGTTCAATGTAGGTTAGTAATGAATACCTACACATTACCTATTTAAAGTTTCTTAGCAGTTGCTTTTGTTGTAGCCTTAGCAACTTGGCCATGCCTCAGGCCATCCTGAGAACATGTCAATACATACTGGTACATATTTATATGGACCTACTTTAGGCAGTTGGCTGTAGTCTATTTGTAATCGCTGGAAGGGTTATTCTGGTTTAGCAAAGTGCTGTCTCGTAGATTTGGCTATCTGACCAGGATTATGACGTAAGCAGGTAACACAAGAAAATACATATTTTGCAACAAATGCTGGAAACCCAGGTGCTATTCAACTTTTCTAAACTGAAGCAGCCATTGCATTCTTACCTGAGTGCGCAAGTCCATGAGTTAGGTGTGCCATCATAGCATACACTGCTTTTGGTAGACAGTATAATAGGCCATTTCTCCATAGATCCATGTCATCCTTGGATGCTCCCAGCTTTGACCACTTTCCTTTTTCCATCTCAGGGGCCTAGTCCTGCATTGTAGCCAGGATATCCATGTGCAACGGCCCTTTGTGGTCTTTCTGGATGCAAATTACTGTCATTATAGGCAAGAGTGCAGCTGACTTGGCTCTCTCGTCAGCTTTTGCATTTCCTTGTAGCTTCTGGAGTTTGAAGCTTTGTGTGCGCTTGTACTTTAAGAATGGCTACCTCAGTTGGAAGCTGTAATGCTAACAATAGCTGTTTTACTAAATTTGTATTTGTATTCTTATTTGGTTTACCTGATGATGTCATAAAATTTCTGGCCCTCCAAATCAGAAGATAGTCAAGACAAATACCAATACAGTACCTGCTATCAGAAAAGATGTTTGCCCTTTGACCTTCCGCTAGTGTGCATGCTGTGATGAGTGCTTGTAGCTCAGCTTCTTGAGCTGACATATGTGGAGGTAGATTCTGCTGAACTAAAACATCAGACAAATGTTACAACAGCATTGGACCATCAAAAAACAATTCACAATAAGGATTTAACAAAGGTTCATCTTTTACATTATCAAACCCATGTACCTCATTTTGTCAGGGTGTGTGAAGCATTTGGTATATCCCAATGTCTTTACAGATTTGTTGAATCTATCTGCAATATCTGAAATGGGTACATTGATTGTACATATTTGGCTGTGATAGATAAGAACCCGGGGCAAACCACACTCTTGATACTGCATCACACCTCCCCCTTTTTGAAATGTGGAAAAACATCACCTTCTGGAGTTTTGCAACCTGCTTTGGTAGTCAGATTAGGCACTACCCGATGGGATGCAATAACATCTTTAACTGCTGTGAGATCCTGAATAAAATGCCAATCATTCTTGCCGGGCTTTTTAATTGGCAAGGTGGGCTGATCTTGTGAATTAACACTCCCCTGTCAAGTAACCCTTGAATGACTGGGCGAATCCCCTCTCCTTGCGCCCTGGACAGTGGGTGCTATGGGATTTTGGGCAGGGGGGGCCGTGGGTCTACTTGTTTGGACACAGGTGGGATGGATGACATCAACTAGACATCCGTCAGTGATAAAGTCCACAAACCACTTAGGACACATTGTAATTCGGGAGGTACGGAAGGTTCCTCCTTAGACATTTCTTTGAGTGACAAAAGATTTACTGTATGTGGGGTATTAGTCATCTCATACACTTACTGAGGTGGGACAGAAACACACACACTCAATCCGGAATGCAGTATATGGTGCACCCTAGTTTACAAAGGATGTCCCTACCTATGAAACTGTCAGGGATGGGGGCACTGATAAGAAAGGCAACTTGTGTAGATACGGGACCCCTACTTGGGCTGGGTTAGCAGGGTTAGTGTCCCAATTCATTTTAGCTAGCAGATGTTGGTAATCCAATGGACCAGACACATGTATGATTACAACTAACATATCATTCCAATTAGGGTTATGGGCACTATGGATAAACAAGAGTTCCTGTCCAAATTTGTGTGGATTAGTACGGGGCTGTGGAACGTCTTGAAAAATACTTCTAAGTTTTGGTGCTGTCCATGGAATGAGCTTTCTGTCTTGTGTTAATGAGATGTGCTGCAGGGACGCCCGCTACCCCCCTTTTTCTCTACGGGCAGGGTAGAGCTTGGCTGTGGGTCTGAGAACTGCCTGTATCAGCACTGCTGTTTTCAGCACTGACAGATAAATTGTCTCTTCTCACTATTCTCTATTTTCTAACTTAACCCTTCTACTAGCAGATTTTCTCTTTGCTTTCTAGCTTCCTCTGATTCTACGGCACTTTCCTGACCTTCTTCTATGTCACGTACTTTACCTTCTTCTACTGCACTTTCTGATTCTTGCTCTCCCCTGCTCTGATTATGGGAAACATTCCTAGCATAGGGAGTTGATAGCTCTATTTCTGCCATATGAGTTACAACCACTCAACTATTGTGGGGCTAGAGCTTCTAATACATCATTTTAACTTTCCCATTTGATTAGATTATTCTTTGTTCGGACCAAAATTCTTTGTGTAAACATTTAGCAACTTTGAACCACGCTTCAGCGGTCTCTACAAGACCCTTATCATTAAGATAGACAGAATTGTATCAGCGTCCTATTGACGTCTGGATACCACATGCATTAATCATCTAATTCTACTCTCTCAGAAAGAGAATATCACAAAACATAAAACACAAACCAGGTAATAGATAGCTCTATACAGGTTCAATAAAGAGCTGCAGGCAAGAAAATACCTGTTGTTGCTGGCTGCCAGGAGTCGATATAGACAACAGGTATGAACAATAATAGCAGGTTTGACACGAGTAAGAAACTATAAAAATAGGTCTTCCCGTGTCCCGGAGGTGATCAGTCTCCGTCCCGTCCTCTATTGGTCGACCTGTGTCCTTTGTATCGGCTGATGAGCAGTCAGAACCTGCAGCCTCACTATGGGCATCAAAATTGATAAGGACACAAACAGTCCTGAGGATATCTATTCCCGTCTTAATTAGATTATGGGTGTACACCAGAAGAACCATACTGACACAAGATGTTCAGTATAGAAAAAGCTTCTCCCCATCCTGCTATTTTATCAACCCAGGGATCAACATAAAACCCTACTGTGGGACTGCATCTATACACATATTCTTTACAAGTTTCACCATTAATGGGTGGTGGCAATTTCTTTGAATTTTTCGCACCCATATTGAAATAAAACACGCTGTTTGCTTGCACCAAATAAGTAGTGAGTTTCTTAGTGAGAAAAGAAGAGAGGGGGCGGATAGAAATACTAAAATTAAATGTATGTAGTGTTACATGCAACTCGCAGAGTTCCTAAGGAAGACTACTTATGTGAAAAAATACTATATAAGTGGTTATTACAACTTATATCCTAGATTTCAGAAATACTAAAAAAATACAGCCTGTCTCTGGATGGCAGAGCTCATGTGCACTAATAGTGATTTATAGGGAACGTGTGGTTTCTAAACTCAAATACTACTACTGAGCACAAGCAAGACGTGAAAAAGAAATAGAGTAAAGCGATCGCAATAAATCAAAACAATTTACGGGCTGTCTTGGGATCGAGGGTCCCGACAAAACCTTGTCAACTCACAGAGGTATTCCTTAATATAGCGATAGTTTTACATGTAATTATACACAACAAAAAATATGCTTTAACCTTTAAACATTGTCATAACATACAAACAGTAAAACACAGACACAGACAACATGCAGTTGAATACAAGGCAGTGACGTTACAGCAGAAATCCGTTCCAGGAGTAATAATATATGAACCGGGATCCTAAAACTTGTGAAACCGGGAGTTTACCTAAAACTTGTGAAACCGGGAGCTTACCTAAAACTCCTTTGGAATCCCCCGTCAGGGATTTCCTTTTTTTTTTTCTTGAATCCCTCGTCAGGGATTACTTTTGTCTCCCCTTTAAGCTTAAGAATACAGCATTAAGCACATACGGATGGTAAGAAAAATATCGTCTATAAGACAGATGCTTTCTTACCTGTCCGTGCCGCTTGCTATTTCCAGCTTCTGACACCAGACTGAAGGGGACAACGAACCGACTGCTACTGGAACCTTTGGATTTCGTCTGACCAACAATGCTTAGTATTCCGGATCCGGGGAACTTGCACAAAGAAACACCAACGAGTGGATCAGAATAACAAGTTCCGTTTATTGAAGGTCAAACATAGGCTTATATAGGTTATAAGTAAAGACGTCCCAATATAGTGACGTATCAGCATAGTTATTAGCATAGTATATGTCTGTAATAGGTATATCCTTCAGGATGAACAAGATAGAAAAGAGACAAATATGTGCATGCGCATTAGCTAAGATATTTTGTCTGAGGCAAGCTGATAATATTGTTTTTAGTACATGATGATACTTATGCAAGGTTGTCTAAGAAGAGACAGTACAGGGTCGTACAGAAAAACAAGTACAGAGGCCTACAAGGGTCGGCACGTAGGCATGTTAACCCTTCAGTGGATACACCAATTAAACACATTGGCCCCAAATGGGCTTAATAGAGACTATGACCTATATGTATTTCTATGATGGGATAAACATTGGTCTCATTTCTGTTTTTTATTCTTTGTTTTGTTTCTTTTTAGCTGGATTTGGATATGCAGTGGACTAACGCTGAGTTGTTATATGCCTGCATGGATAACATTAAGCAATTAAGGGGTTAATGTGTGAGGATCGTTAATGATGTCATGTTCCATATGTAACTTCCTGTGTTACCTTGTATAAATAGGTGTAAACCAATGCTTGTTACTTGAATGCTGCCCTTGGCTTGAGAAAGGGGTTTGTATACCCCGAAACGTCGCCCTATGGGCTTTGGTATGTTTTTCTACAATATATATCTTTTTTTGCATACAAAACTTGGAGTGCTGTGTCAGTTTTTATTTTTTATATATATATATATATATATATATATATATATATATATATATATATATATATATATATATATATATATATATATATATATATATATATATATATATATATATATTGACATACCACTGGCCTGCACATGCACTTTTATGGGGGAATTAGCGTTTGGTAGGCAGGTAGAATAGGATTTTTGAGCTAAGAGACAGGGACACCAAGGCTTCAGACAAAAACACAGGTTTATTATGCTTTTTTTGCATACAAAACTTGGAGTGCTGTGTCAGTTTTTATTTTTTCTATGATATTGGCTACTTTGGCAGTGCCTTTTTGACTACTTGCACCCAGAAACCAAGAGGGTTGTGCGGCAATATCTCTTTTTATATATATATATATATATATATATATATATATATATATATATATATATATATATATATATATATATATATATATATATATATATATATATATATATGGGATCTAATTCTTGGAACCTAAGGTTTTATAGAAAAGTGGTCTTTTTAAGGCTTCAAAAATCATTAAACCCAATAGGTTTGTCCCAGATGAGGAATCTTATATCTGTATAATCTCACCAGGAAATCAGATAAATGGGTGGCCAGAATGAGTGTGGTGCTTGCAGTTAAAAAAATAAAATGAGGTTAACCAACTTCCAATTTTGTTGAATATAAAACTGACAACAAGGGAAAAAATAAACTATTTGTGAATCAGATTTATGAAACATCAGCTAAAATATAGCAATTTTTTATAATGATGTCAATAACGATAAGGTCCCCTTTAAATAATAGCCAAAATAGTTTTTTAAGGACTTTTTTCTTATCCAATTTAAATGTTATTTGAATGCTAAATTTATGTGCAGTGAAAATTAAACGTGCAGATACTGTAAGAAAAGCTAGATGCCATATAGCACAGCTGCCATTTTGCCAAATCAAGTTTCTCTTATGCCCTTGATCAGGTTTGCATACTTTACAAATAATATCATCTAAATGATTTAGATGATGCTTTCATAATGACCTAAATTTTTATGGTGTCTTAAAAAAACTCACCATTTATTTTACACAGCTTTTTACATGTTTTTTTTGGCAAATTGCGTTTTACACAGGATAATAAATATGCCCCTTAGAATGTTGTTTGCAAGCCAAATACATGCATGTTTCAAACATACATTGTGGAATCAACCACCTCAATTTCTCCTGTTTGCATTTATATGTAAAACTCTGGCAAATACCATCGACAGAAAAATAGGATAATTGAAATGAGTCAAACCTGACTAATGAGGGATGATTGACACATTCATCTAATTGACAGTTATTCATAATTCTAACCCCAAATTATATTTTAGAAACCAATATGGGTTTTTAAGGAGATAGTTTTGTTTAACAGGGTAGTGTTCCTTTTCCATTTGGAAAGGGCTAAGAAACTGATTATAGTAATTTACTCTGATTCTCATGACAGCTCTTTAAAAAGTCAAATGCACCTGCTTGCATTTGTAATCATTATTTATTCATATATACTGAAGCCTTCTCATATGGCTTATCACTAATCTGTTGGCACCTGAAACTGAGGAAGACCATTTACAATCACTAAACCATCTTGTCTGCATATATATTACTTTTACATTTGTTTTACTTCTGTGTATCCCTTTAGGACATTTATACTCGGGTCAGCGGTACCCAACCCGAGTAGCTGAGATTGCAGTCACTTTTAATCATTCCTATACCAACAGTATACTTGGGGAGAGACTGCAATATCCCACAATGCCCTCTGTTGGTTATATGAAAGAATAACAGTGCGCCCTCTGTTGGTTATATGAAAGAATAACAGTGACTGCAATATCACACAGCGCCATCTGTTGGTTATATGAAAGAATAACAGTGACTGCAATATCACACAGTGCCATCTGTTGGTTGTATGAAAGAATAACAGTGCGCCCTCTGTTGGTTATATGAAAGATTAACAGTGACTGCAATATCACACAGCGCCATCTGTTGGTTATATGAAAGAATAACAGTGACTGCAATATCACACAGCGCCATTTGTTGGTTATATGAGAGAATAACAGTGACTGCAATATCACACAGCGCCATCTGTTGGTTGTATGAAAGAATAACTGTGCGCCCTCTGTTGGTTATATTAAAGAATAACAGTGACTGCAATATCACATAGCACCCTCTGTTGGTTATATGAAAGAATAACAGTGCGCCCTCTGTTGGTTATATGAAAGAATAACAGTGACTGCAATATCACACAGCGCCATCTGTTGGTTATATGGAAGAATAACAGTGACTGCAATATCACACAGTGCCCTCTGTTGGTTATATGAAAGATTAACAGTGACTGCAATATCACACAGCACCCTCTGTTGGTTATATGAAAGAATAACAGTGATGGCAATATCAAACAGCACCCTCTGCACATGGTAGTGGGACAGTGGGACAATGCACACAGTAATCCATTTGGAAATTCTCTGTCACCATCAACTTTGCAAAGAAGTCCGGTTGATCACTGGGGGGGTCGCTTTGGCAGAATGTGCGCTGCTGGGAGACAGGGCTGTAGTTGTGTCTAGGCTTATACTACAGTCAATAAGTTTTCCCAGTTTTCGTAGGTAAAATTAGGTACCTCGGCTTATACTCGGGTCGGCTTATACTCGAGTATATACGGTAAGGTCAATGATAATAATTTGTTATAAATAGACAGTTTAAAGACTAATGTTTTTATGTTGTAAAATCTCAGGTCTGCCACCACTTTTAAATGTTTCACAAACTGCCTTTATTACCACAGCTTCTACAATTCCAATAAAACCAAAACTATAAAATATATGAAGTAGATTTTTTCTTTACATTGGCTAGTTGATATTGCTTAGCTAACTTTAGCACTTTTGTTTAATTCTGTGCATTTTACAGGCAAATTGGAATCTGTTTAAAATCTGTATAAAATGATAGCTATTACAGTATTGTTTTTTTCTCACTGAATGGGGATATTTAATTATTAGCATATTACCAGTGCACTGTTTTACATTTCCAAGGGGAAACAAAAACGTTGGAAGTAACACACTGGGTAATAACCTCATTATAAAATGTCAAAGAAGCGCAGAAACAGTGGAACTTCACAGAAGGGGTTTCAACTAAGGAAGGACATACTATTTAAGAGGAATATCAAGAGACATTTGGCCATAGTGTATCACAGATTTATGTTATCTCAGATCTCTAGAATTTCTATTATAACTGCAAAAAACTTCAGAAGGGTATCTCTCTTGACAGTGTGGTTTGGTCCTTATAGTCAAAAGGTCACTGCTGTGAGATATCTGAAGGCATCGTATATACTGTATATACTGTATATACTGATCCCAACATCTGCAATTTACAATTACTCAAGTTTTCAGAAACATATAAAGATTACAATTATTTACAGAATATTTTCCTGTTCCTTCAAATGACCTAGTCTTATTTAAGGGTGAATGTCAAATAATCATGCTTATGGATATCACAACTCCTATATTTTTTTTGTTACCCAACCTATACCACACCTGATTCATGTATTTGTCAAAAATGCAATATTCTATTAACGAAGTGCACAGCAAATATATTATCATGTGTCATTTTTAATACCTTTTCAGAAAGCGTTTTGTGAGCTTGTTTTCTAATCTGTCACCAGATAAAACTGTTTCCCATCTGTTTAATTCCATTCCATAACAAGGTAAAACAAGCAGAGATCGATCCAGGCAGAGTTCAATCGGTAGTCAGACAGGCAAGGGGTCAATTCAGGTAGAGTCCAAGCAGAAGGATCTTTCCTCTGGACCAAGGCCTTTGTAATTTACCCCAAACAAGTCGTAAATCAACCAATTTTTTAACTAAAAATTCAGGTTGTCTCTCAACCATTACTGGAGGAGGAGGAGACTGTTGTTGAATCTGCTCAGCTGATTTTAAAAGAGAAACATGAAATGTGTTAGCAATTTTGAGATTACTGGGACATTTAAGACAAACAGTAGAAGGGTTGATAATTGCAATAATTGGATATGGACCAATAAACCTAGGGCCCAACTTAAGAGAAGGAACATTGAGTTTAACATTTTTTTTAGACAACCAAACCAATTTCCCAGCCTGATATTTGGGTGCTTCCCTATCAGCTGCCTTTTTTTTAGGTGGAAGTAACTGTAAGAAGAGAGTCATGTACTGTACCTTGAGCCATATTTTAGAAAAATTGACTAAAGAAAAATTCACTGTAGGAACAGGGGATTAACGACCACAATGAGAAAATTTAGGATGTAACCCATACACAATGTAAAACAGTGACTGACCAGTGGATGCATGAGAAGAATTGTTATATGCCTATGGAAGCATGGAAGCATGTCGGCCAACTGCAATTTATTATCAGAGACATAGCATCTTAAAACTGTTCTAAATATTGGTTTACTCTTTCCGTCTGACCATTGGTCTGAGAATGATATGAAGGCTTCCATCCTTTTTGCCCACAAAAAAGAACCCAGCACCTGCAGGGGAATTGGAAGGTCTAATAAAACCTCTCTCCAAATTTTCTTTAATATCTTCCTTTATAGCCTGAGCCTCAGGCAAGGTAAGAGGATATGTTCTCCCTCTAGGAGGAATAGACCCTGGGGTCAGGTCAATAGGGCAGTCGCAACGTCTATGTGGGGGTAGTGTTTCAGCTGCTTTTTTTTAAAAGACAGCCACAAATTCAGCATAGGGAAAAGGCAACCCCTCCAAAAATGTAACTGCTACCATCTGAGGAAAAATTAATCAAGAACCTTTACACTTAGCCCCCACTGAATAACCTCCATCTGAGGAAAAATGAATCAAGAACCTTTACACTTAGCCCCCACTGAATAACTTCCCCAGTTACCCAATCTATGTGAGGGCTGTGTACTTGTAACCAGGGTAACCCCAGAATTAGAGGAGAAGAAGAAGAACCATCAAAAATATAGAAAGACAATTCTTCAGCATGCATATTATTTACACACATGTATAAAGACATAGATTTTTAGGTGACCAGCCCAGACCCAAGTGGGCTTTTATCAATTGCTAAACCTCACTTACCAGAATTATAATGACTACAACAAGTTTAAACAAGCAAGAGATTGGTCCAGGCAGAGTTCAAGTGATAGTCAGACAGGCAACGGGTCAGTTCAGGCAGAGTTCAAGCATAGTACTATGTTACTATGTAAAAGTCAGATAGGCAAGGATCAAAACAGGAGTATTGAGACAAAGTAGATGCACCCAGGAACAATAATATTGACCTAACAATGGGCAATGAGTTTTAGTCCAAGGCCCCTTTAAAAACTTTGCGCCAAAACGTGATGCGTCATGACATTCGGCACTTAAAGGGGTTGTTCACCTTCAATGTACAAATCTTATGAAATCACTAACAATGCTCTCAATGAGTTAGAAAAACCATTTTCCATAACAAAAAGTAAAAATGCCATTGTAAAAGCTAATTTTTTATACCTATTAACTCAGTCCTTCTCCTGTCTCTCTGACCAGTTTTCTGAAGTGATGGGAGTGGCCTATTTTGAACCTGACACACCAAGAACTTCCTATATGATGACATCATCATGCCCAGGCTTTGCCCTTACTTGTTTCCTATTGGATGTTGATACTGCCCTCCTCCTAGTAATTTATTGGGTGCTTGTGAACTGTAACCAGTCACATAATTTGAATGGTCATTGGTTGATTATTCAATTGTAATGGCAGAGGTTAACAGATGCAGCATATAAACAAACCTGCCTTGCAACAAACAATCACACAGCCATGCAGACAAATACTGCAGAAAAGGAAGGAGCAACATTGTTTGGCAACCTTTGGCATTAAGCATAATGTCAGTTATTTACAAAATTGCAACAAAACCAGCACTGACTTGCTTAGAAACGTATGTAACTTACAATTCTAGCAGGGACAGTAGGGTTGCCACCTCACCCTTTTAAAACCAAACACATATGAAATCCACAGGCTGCATGGCTAATTATCAACTCATTTAGATGCTGCAGACTGAACTGATTTCTGTGCAGCCATGTATCATGCATCTAAATGAATTGCTAATTAGCCATACAGGCTGTGGATTTCATATGTGTTTGGTTTTAAAAGGGTGAGGTGGCAGCCCTAAGTGACAGGCAGAGCAGTGATGAGGGCAGGTACATTTTTTGAACATTTTGTGCGCTCTCCCGGGGGGGGGGGCGGTAATTTACCTAGGAAAACGATACCTTTTTTAAGTGTTCCACTTCTGGAACAAAATTTAGAGCTCTAAATACCAAAAAATGAAAAAGTTATATTTTTCATGATATAGGAATCTATACCAGAAAAATATTTTACCTTTTTTATGAGGTAAATACACAAAATAATACATGGCCCCCCCCAAAAAAAATAATAATATATTTCTGGAAAGTACAAGTGTCCTCTCCCATAGTAGCCATTATAATCCAATAATTCAAATTTTTAAAAATGATATCTTTTTCCGGTGTAATAATAAAACAGTAGCTTGTACTTGATCCCAACTAAGATATAATTAATCCTTATTGGAAGCAAAACCAGCCTATTGGCTTTATTTAGTGTTTACACCATTTTCTAGTACTAAGATCCAAATTACAGAAAGATCTGCTATCCCAGGTCGCAAGCATTCTGTAAAACAGATGCCATACCTGTACCTTGTACTTGATCCCAACTAAGATATAATTAATCCTTATTGGAAGCAAAACCAGCCTATTGGGTTTATTTAATGTTTACATGATTTTTTAGTAGACTTAAGGTATGAAGATCCAAATTATGGAAAGATCCATTATCCAGAAAACTCCAGGTCCCAAGCACCTTGATCCCCCCATCTGCACAGTTGAAGTCTCTGCAGCACACAGCCCACACTCCCCCTCCCTCTCACAAACTTGTAACAGTTTCTCTTCAGTACCTGAATGCTGCTCAAATTCCCCAGCACAGCCAGCACAGGAAGCAGTGGCAGATTGACAGCAGACATAGCCAATAGGAGTTAAGTTAGCTGCCAGTACAATGTGTGAAATAAGGAAGAGGAAGTGAACACTGTAGTGTTTTTGGGGGTCAGTGACCCCCTCCCAGCACAGGGTCTGTGTGTAACTGAAGGATTAGTACAGGGACACTTCTGAGGTGAATATCTCTTGAACTGTACTTTTTCTGTTAACTATTTCTATGGAAAAGTTTGTTCTATTCATGTGAACTGTTAGATTTGTCAATTTGTTACAAAGGTGAACAACCCCTTTAAAACATGAAACTTCACACCGCTCGCCCATAGGAGATGCACCAGAGGAGAGGAAAGACTTAGGGCTGCTGCCGTCCCCACCAGGAGTGTAGCGGCATCCCCGCTGGCCCCTAGTCCCCACTAGACGTAGGTAACCTCACAGTCATTTAAAAATCCTGTTTTGGAACAGCATTACACATTTTTGGCTTTAAAATAACTGTACTGAAATAGAGGTCTTTGTGTTTAGTATATTGTTATGGAAAGCATGCTGTCCACCCCTGTACTATATTGATCTTACAGATATTGTTGTTAATGTGGCTGCAGTTTTCCCATTGCATTATTACTTCACAACACACATAATTCTTAAACACAATATATAGAGGTGTGTTTTTCTTTTACCAATATGATTATATATTAGAACTAAGTAATGCCAGGTCAACA